>NC_064429.1:34934277-35295527 GCF_023375975.1 Astyanax mexicanus
GTAATTTACAGGAGTCTGTTATGGGTCAGTGGTGTAATTTACAGGACTCTGTTATGGGTCAGTGGTGTAATTTACAGGAGTCTGTTATGGGTCAGTGGTGTAATTTACAGGAGTCTGTTATGGGTCAGTGGTGTAATTTACAGGAGTCTGTTATGGGTCAGTGGTGTAATTTACAGGAGTCTGTTATGGGTCAGTGGTGTAATTTACAGGACTCTGTTATGGGTCAGTGGTGTAATTTACAGGAGTCTGTTATGGGTCAGTGGTGTAATTTACAGTAGTCTGTTATGGGTCAGTGGTGTAATTTACAGTAGTCTGTTATGGGTCAGTGGTGTAATTTACAGTAGTCTGTTATGGGTCAGTGGTGTAATTTACAGGAGTCTGTTATGGGTCAGTGGTGTAATTTACAGGAGTCTGTTATGGGTCAGTGGTGTAATTTACAGGAGTCTGTTATGGGTCAGTGGTGTAATTTACAGGAGTCTGTTATGGGTCAGTGGTGTAATTTACAGGAGTCTGTTATGGGCCAGTGGTGTAATTTACAGGAGTCTGTTATGGGTCAGTGGTGTAATTTACAGGAGTCTGTTATGGGTCAGTGGTGTAATTTACAGTAGTCTGTTATGGGTCAGTGGTGTAATTTACAGTAGTCTGTTATGGGTCAGTGGTGTAATTTACAGGAGTCTGTTATGGGTCAGTGGTGTAATTTACAGGAGTCTGTTATGGGTCAGTGGTGTAATTTACAGGAGTCTGTTATGGGTCAGTGGTGTAATTTACAGGAGTCTGTTATGGGTCAGTGGTGTAATTTACAGGAGTCTGTTATGGGTCAGTGGTGTAATTTACAGGAGTCTGTTATGGGTCAGTGGTGTAATTTACAGGAGTCTGTTATGGGTCAGTGGTGTAATTTACAGGACTCTGTTATGGGTCAGTGGTGTAATTTACAGGAGTCTGTTATGGGTCAGTGGTGTAATTTACAGGAGTCTGTTATGGGTCAGTGGTGTAATTTACAGGAGTCTGTTATGGGTCAGTGGTGTAATTTACAGGAGTCTGTTATGGGTCAGTGGTGTAATTTACAGGACTCTGTTATGGGTCAGTGGTGTAATTTACAGGAGTCTGTTATGGGTCAGTGGTGTAATTTACAGTAGTCTGTTATGGGTCAGTGGTGTAATTTACAGGAGTCTGTTATGGGTCAGTGGTGTAATTTACAGGAGTCTGTTATGGGTCAGTGGTGTAATTTACAGGAGTCTGTTATGGGTCAGTGGTGTAATTTACAGGAGTCTGTTATGGGTCAGTGGTGTAATTTACAGGAGTCTGTTATGGGTCAGTGGTGTAATTTACAGGAGTCTGTTATGGGTCAGTGGTGTAATTTACAGGAGTCTGTTATGGGTCAGTGGTGTAATTTACAGGAGTCTGTTATGGGTCAGTGGTGTAATTTACAGGAGTCTGTTATGGGTCAGTGGTGTAATTTACAGGAGTCTGTTATGGGTCAGTGGTGTAATTTACAGGAGTCTGTTATGGGTCAGTGGTGTAATTTACAGGACTCTGTTATGGGTCAGTGGTGTAATTTACAGGAGTCTGTTATGGGTCAGTGGTGTAATTTACAGGAGTCTGTTATGGGTCAGTGGTGTAATTTACAGGAGTCTGTTATGGGTCAGTGGTGTAATTTACAGGAGTCTGTTATGGGTCAGTGGTGTAATTTACAGGACTCTGTTATGGGTCAGTGGTGTAATTTACAGGAGTCTGTTATGGGTCAGTGGTGTAATTTACAGTAGTCTGTTATGGGTCAGTGGTGTAATTTACAGGAGTCTGTTATGGGTCAGTGGTGTAATTTACAGGAGTCTGTTATGGGTCAGTGGTGTAATTTACAGGAGTCTGTTATGGGTCAGTGGTGTAATTTACAGGAGTCTGTTATGGGTCAGTGGTGTAATTTACAGGAGTCTGTTATGGGTCAGTGGTGTAACTATGTGAGGTCTGTTTTTCATCTAGGTGTAACAGTATAATGTGTGTTTTAGGTCAGAGGTGTAACAGAGTGTTAATGGCCAGTGGAAAGCGAAATTTGTCAGTGGGTCAGTGGTGTAACTGTGAAGCATATCACAGGTAAGTAGATTAACAGTGTAAAGCATGTTACAGGTCAGTGGTGTAACAGTGGGGAGCCTGTTAGGGGTCAGTGGTGTAACAATGTGTATTGTGTTACAGGTCACTGCAACAGTATGTGGAATATGCTCTGTAAATTTATTAAGAGTGTGAAGCCTGTTACAGATCAGTAATGTAACACAGTAAAGTAAGCATGCTAATTGGTGTATATCACACCACTGACCTGCTATCCACAGCCATTTGTGTGAGATTTTAATTGCACTCAGCAGTAGGAGCATTAGTGAGGTCCAGAGAACACAGTTCCTCTGCTCCTTAGTGCCTCTTCAGCCACAACCCATAGGTTAATTTTTGTTTATCGGCTCCAGAGAGTCGTAATCTATCGGCAGTGTTTCTCTGCAGGGTCTGCGTTTGTTAGAAAGCTTTAGTCACAAATGTTTGGACATAATGTGAAGCAGCCAGCGTGGCCTGTTGAGTGGAGGCCTACCTGTCTCTCTCTCTCTCTCTCTCTCTCTCTCTCTCTCTCTATCAGCCAGCTTAAATTGCTGGGTAGAGCCGCCAGTTCCTTTAAAATCCCCCACTTAGCGCTGCGCTCTGAAACAGCCGAGCGTGACAGCCGGCTCTTACAGAGAGAATCAGACCGAGCGAGAGAGCGATTGTGTAAAAATCTGATTACGCTTTCAGACATAACACCGCGGACACGAGTTATCACTATAAACCTCAACAGAGTGATCTCACTGTGCATATACAGGTTTTACTCAAATGAAACACACTTTATACTGTCACACCATTGACATGTAACACACCGCTGACCTCTAACACACACCACTGACCTGTAACACACTCCACTGACCTGCAACACACACCACTGACCTGTTACAAACCCCCAAGTAACACCACTGGCCTGTAAAACACACCACTGACTAGTAACACACTCCAATGACCTTTTACATACTCCCCAGTCACACCACTATCATGTAACATACATTACTCACCTGTAAAACACTCCACTGACCTGTTACACACACCACTGACCTGTAACACACACCACTGACCTGTTACACACACCACTGACCTGTAACACACACCACTGACCTGCAACACACACCACTGGCCTGTAAAACATACCACTGACTAGTAACACACTCCAATGACTTTTTACAGACTCCCCATTCACACCACTATCATGTAACACACACTACTCACCTGTAAAACACTCCACTGACCTGTATCACACACCACTGACCTGTAACACACTCCACTGACCTGTAACACAGTCCACACTGTCACACCACTGACCTGTAACACACACTGCTCGCCTGTAAAACTGTAAATGGATTAAGAGAGGTAAGCCTGTTACAGGTCATTAGTGTAACACACTACATGACTTTTGGAGTCTTCAGTCAGTCATTTCTTTGCTTTCTTAATAAAAAATACATTATTGAACTATCTAAAATTAAAAGAATACTCAGAACAAGTAAATAATATTAATTAATATTTTTTTATATATAAGTTTTTAGCTTTTATCTCCATTCACCCCCATTTATAGAGGACTCATAGAGAACGTGGGCAGACCCTCTATAAACAGCTCTGGTCAAGCAGGAGATGCATTTTGGACCTGTGGTCTTTCTCTTTCCACATAATTCCATTGGCTGTATCTTGTCACTGCTATTGACTCCCAGTCGCCGACTGGGTCAGATATCTAGCATGCCATATATTTGCCAGGCGATTGGCTTTCATTAGTTTACACTACAAGACTGTTGCCTCTGAGTAGATTTGTTGACGGGGGGTCAACGAAAAACTGTCGACGACTAAAAAACATGTAGTGTGAACCTAGCATTAGCTACATTAGCATTATAGCACCAGCAAAACTAGACTAAAGACTGAGCTGTAAAGCAGGGTCTAACACACTGAGCTAGTCAGGTGACAAAGGGAAGTTCTCTATACCACAAGTTCCCCACAAACCACACACACACTCACACACACACAGACTTTCACACACACTGCAGCAGAGCCAGAATAGCAGAAAGGCCGGACCATCTGTTAGCGGTATGAATTCCTGGCCGGTGCATTCAGCCCTTTGTTCAGAAACACGGCCCAGTCACTCCGATTTACACAGTCCAGCTTAAGGCCATTATGAGCGGGTTAGCACCACGCTAAAGCTACAATGGTAACCCCCCTGCAGGAGGGGCAGGGCGGGGGGGGGGGGCAATAACACTTATACTCTCTATAAAAAGGGTAAAAAAAGCAACTCTAAAGTAAAAAGAGCTAAATTACACCAAAAGCTGCAAAGCTGAGAAAGCTACAGGGAACACTAGCACTGCAATACTGTAAAGTATGTTAAAGGTCAGTGGCGTAACAGCATGGTGTCTGTTACAGGTCAGTGGTGTAACAGCATGGTGTCTGTTACAGGTCAGTGGTGTAACAGCATGGTGTCTGTTACAGGTCAGTGGTGTAACAGCATGGTGTCTGTCACAGGTCAGTGGTGTAACAGCATGGTGTCTGTTGCAGGTTAAAAGCGTGCTACAGGTAAGTGATTTGGCACTGCGTTGTCTGTAACAGGTCAGTGGTGTAACAGCATGGTGTCTGTTACAGGTCAGTGGTGTAACAGCATGGTGTCTGTTACAGGTCAGTGGTGTAACAGCATGGTGTCTGTTACAGGTCAGTGGTGTAACAGCATGGTGTCTGTTGCAGGTTAAAAGCGTGCTACAGGTAAGTGATTTGGCACTGCGTTGTCTGTAACAGGTCAGTGGTGTAACAGCATGTTGTCTGTTACAGGTCAGTGGCGTAACATTGTGATGTATGTTACAGGTTAAAAGTGTGCTACAGGTAAGTGATTTGGCACCATGCTGTTACACCACTGTAACACTGTTACAGGTCAGTGGTGTAACAGCATAGTGTCTGTTACAGGTTAAAAATGTGCTACAGGTAAGTGATTTGGCACTGCGTTGTCTGTTACAGGTCAGTGGTGTAATTGCATGGAGTCTGTTACAGGTCAGTGGTGTAACAGCATAGTGTCTGTTACAGGTCAGTGGTGTACCAGCATGGTGTCTGTTACAGGTTAAAAGCGTGCTACAGGTAAGTGACTTGGCAATGCGTTGTCTGTTACAGGTCAGTGGTGTAACAGTGTTAGTAATACACAGAAAAATGGCTGAGAAATGTATAAAAAGTATTGATATACTTAAATCTTTATAATACAAGATAAAAAAAAAACACTACATAGTAAAATCGCTCCTGATACACAAGTTACAACCTGCTTGTTATTGAACTCATATATTTGGTTGATACACAGTAGAAATACTGTTATTATATATTTGTTATGGTTTATGGTAAAACATAACACATTCATATCAGGATATTCAGCCAGATCACCCAGATCTAGACAGAAGTCAGTTTAATTAATCTGAGCAACACACACACACACACACAGACGAGAGGTGTAGAGAGGGAGGTGTGTGTGTGTGTGTGTGTGTGTGTGTGTGTGTGTAGGGCACCTTGAACTGTGTAATGTAGTTGTCTGTCGTCTGTCTCCTCCAGACAACCTCAGCTATTTCAGATGCCACAGGGCCCATCCTCACACACACACACACTCAGACACACACACACACTCAGACACACACACTCAGACACACACACACTCACACACACTCACTCACACACACACAGACACACACACACACACTCACACACACACACTGGCTAAAGGAGTACTCACATATAAAAACCTCTGGAATATAATCAAGAGGAAGATGGATGATCACAAACCATCAAACCACCAAACTGAACTACTTGAATTTTTGCACCAGGAGTAAATCAGCATAAAGTTATCCAAAAGCAGTGTGTAAGACTGGTGGAGGAGAACATGATGCCAAGATGCATGAAAAAAACTGTGATTAAAAACCACCAGGGTTATTCCACCAAATATTGATTTCTGATCTCTTTATGAGTTATGAATATGAACTTGTTTTCTTTGCATTATTTGAACTGATAGTGTACTGGTAGTGTACTAGTAATGTACTGGTAATGTGCTGGTAATGTACTGGTAGTGTACTGCTAGTGAACTGGTAGTGTACTGGTGGTGTACTGGTGGTGTACTGGTAGTGTACTGGTAGTGTACTGGTACTGGTATTGTATGGGTAGTGAACTGGTAGTGTAATGGTAGTGAACTGGTATTGTATGGGTAGTGTAATGGTAGTGAACTGGTAGCGAACTGGTAGTGTACTGGTAGTGAACTGGTTGTGTACTGGTGGTATACTGGTGGTGTACTGGTAGTGTACTGGTAGTGTCCTGGTAATGTACTGGTAATGTGCTGGTAATGCACTGGTAGTGTACTGCTAGTGAACTGGTTGTGTACTGGTGGTATACTGGTGGTGTACTGGTAGTGAACTGGTAGTGTACTGGTAGTGAACTGGTTGTGTACTGGTGGTATACTGGTGGTGTACTGGTAGTGAACTGGTAGTGTACTGCTAGTGAACTGGTAGTGTACTGGTGGTGTACTGGTAGTGTACTGGTAGTGTACTGGTAGTGTACTGGTAGTGAACTGGTTGTGTACTGGTGGTATACTGGTGGTGTACTGGTAGTGAACTGGTAGTGTACTGCTAGTGAACTGGTAGTGTACTGGTGGTGTACTGGTAGTGTACTGGTAGTGTACTGGTAGTGTACTGGTAGTGAACTGGTTGTGTACTGGTGGTATACTGGTGGTGTACTGGTAGTGAACTGGTAGTGTACTGCTAGTGAACTGGTAGTGTACTGGTGGTGTACTGGTAGTGTACTGGTAGTGTACTGGTACTGGTACTGTATGGGTAGTGAACTGGTTGTGTACTGGTGGTATACTGGTGGTGTACTGGTAGTGAACTGGTAGTGTACTGCTAATGTAATGCTAATGTACTGGTGCTGTACTGGTAGTGTACTGGTAGTGAACTGGTGGTGTAATGTTAGTTTACTGGTAGTGAACTGGTGGTGTAATGTTAGGTTACTGGTAGTGAACTGGTGGTGTAATGTTAGGTTACTGGTAGTGAACTGGTAGTGATGTCAGATGTGGGTCTGGTGGAGATCAGACGCTGAACCTGAAACAGATCTGTGAAACTCCACGTCAGGTCTGGTTTCCTGTTCGCTTTCTCTCAGCGGCAGAGTGAGTGGGTTTAGTGTGTGTGTGTGTGTGTGTGTGAGTGTGTGTGTGAGTGCACGGCAGTAAAGCAGCTCTGTTTTTAGCAACACGCTAACACTCTGATTAGCTCTGACAGGCTGTTTCTCATACCCACCATATAAACACTACAGAGAGAGAGGGAGAGAGAGAGAGAGAGAGAGGGATGATGTAAAAAAGAGAAAGATTGAAAAAGAAAAAGAGAGGAAAGAAAGGTAGACAAAGTAAAAAGGAAAAAAGTAACATAGAAACATATACAGTACAGTCATACAGAAATATACTGCGGAAATACAGTAATATACTGCTGTAATACAGTAATATACTGCTGTAATACAGTAATATACTGCTGTAATACAGTAATATACTGCTGTAATACTGTAATATACTGCTGTAATACAGTAATATACTGCGGAAATACAGTAATATACTGCTGTAATACTGTAATATACTGCTGTAATACTGTAATATACTGCTGTAATACAGTAATATACTGCGGAAATACAGTAATATACTGCTGTAATACAGTAATATACTGCTGTAATACAGTAATATACTGCTGTAATACTGTAATATACTGCTGTAATACTGTAATATACTGCTGTAATACTGTAATATACTGCTGTAATACAGTAATATACTGCTGTAATACTGTAATATACTGCTGTAATACAGAAATATACTGCTGTAATACAGTAATATACTGCTGCAATACTGTAATATACTGCTGTAATACAGTAATATACTGCTGTAATACTGTAATATACTGCTGTAATACAGAAATATACTGCTGTAATACAGTAATATACTGCTGCAATACAGTAATATACTGCTGTAATACTGTAATATACTGCTGTAATACAGAAATATACTGCTGTAATACAGTAATATACTGCTGCAATACAGTAATATACTGCTGCAATACTGTAATATACTGCTGTAATACAGTAATATACTGCTGTAATACTGTAATATACTGCTGTAATACTGTAATATACTGCTGTAATACAGAAATATACTGCTGTAATACAGTAATATACTGCTGTAATACTGTAATATACTGCTGTAAGACAGTAATATACTGCTGTAATACTGTAATATACTGCTGCAATACAGTAATATACTGCTGCAATACTGTAATATACTGCTGTAATACAGTAATATACTGCTGTAATACAGTAATATACTGCTGTAATACTGTAATATACTGCTGTAATACAGTAATATACTGCTGTAATACAGTAATATACTGCTGTAATACTGTAATATACTGCGGAAATACAGTAATATACTGCTGTAATACTGTAATATACTGCTGTAATACAGTAATATACTGCTGCAATACTGTAATATACTGCTGTAGTAAAGTAATATTCTTCTGTCATATAGTAATATACTGCGGAAATACAGTAATATACTGCTGTAATACAGTAATATACTGCTGTAATACAGTAATATACTGCTGTAATACAGTAATATACTGCTGTAATACAGTAATATACTGCTGTAATATAGTAATAAACTGCTGTAATACAGTAATATACTGCTGTAATACTGTAATATACTGCTGTAATACAGTAATATACTGCTGTAATACAGTAATATACTGCTGTAATATAGTAATAAACTGCTGTAATACAGTAATATACTGCTGTAATACTGTAATATACTGCTGTAATACAGTAATATACTGCTGTAATACAGTAATATACTGCTGTAATACAGTAATATACTGCTGTAATACTGTAATATACTGCTGTAATACAGTAATATACTGCTGTAATACAGTAATATACTGCTGTAATATAGTAATAAACTGCTGTAATACTGTAATATACTGCTGTAATACAGTAATATACTGCTGTAATACTGTAATATACTGCTGTAATACGGTAATATACTGCTGTAATACTGTAATATACTGCTGTAATACAGTAATATACTGCTGCAATACTGTAATATACTGCTGTAGTAAAGTAATATTCTTCTGTCATATAGTAATATACTGCGGAAATACAGTAATATACTGCTGTAATACAGTAATATACTGCTGTAATACAGTAATATACTGCTGTAATATAGTAATAAACTGCTGTAATACAGTAATATACTGCTGTAATACAGTAATATACTGCTGTAATACAGTAATATACTGCTGTAATACAGTAATATACTGCTGTAATATAGTAATAAACTGCTGTAATACAGTAATATACTGCTGTAATACAGTAATAAACTGCTGTAATACAGTAATATACTGCTGTAATACAGTAATATACTGCTGTAATACAGTAATATACTGCTGTAATATAGTAATATACTGCTGTAATACAGTAATATACTGCTGTAATACTGTAATATACTGCTGTAATACAGTAATATACTGCTGTAATACAGTAATATACTGCTGTAATACAGAAATATACTGCTGTAATACTGTAATATACTGCTGTAATACAGTAATATACTGCTGTAATACAGTAATATACTGCTGTAATACAGAAATATACTGCTGTAATACAGTAATATACTGCTGTAATACAGTAATATACTGCTGTAATACTGTAATATACTGCGGAAATACAGTAATATACTGCTGTAATACAGTAATATACTGCTGTAATACTGTAATATACTGCTGTAATACAGTAATATACTGCTGTAATACTGTAATATACTGCGGAAATACAGTAATATACTGCTGCAATACAGTAATATACTGCTGTAATACAGTAATATACTGCTGTAATACAGTAATATACTGCTGTAATACAGTAATATACTGCTGTAATACAGTAATATACTGCTGTAATACTGTAATATACTGCTGTAATACAGTAATATACTGCTGTAATACTGTAATATACTGCGGAAATACAGTAATATACTGCTGCAATACAGTAATATACTGCTGTAATACTGTAATATACTGCTGTAATACAGTAATATACTGCTGTAATACAGTAATATACTGCTGTAATACAGTAATATACTGCTGTAATACAGTAATATACTGCTGCAATACAGTAATATACTGCTGTAATACAGTAATATACTGCTGTAATACAGTAATATACTGCTGTAATACAGTACCACACTACATTACTACAGTAAAATGAGAAATATATTTCAGTAAAATGTTATATTGTAACATTGTCACTGTTAAACAGTAACATGCCGATGTATTTCAGTAAAATGTTACACTGTAACTCAGCTCTTTTCTTGCTTTCTGACGCTTCCTTTCTCTTTTCTACAGTGTGTGTCTCTTTGTTCTCACTCTCTCGCTCTCGTGAATCTCTCTTTACCACCTTCTTTTTCTGTGTGTGTGTGTGTGCGAGTAGTGAACAGTGAGGCCGTTGTGTGTATTCTGTTGTGAACAATAGCTGTTATGTAGCCTTCAGGCTGTGTTAGCGCTGTTAGCTGCATTAGCTTGTTTACTCTTTGTCTGCTGTGAATTCCTGACACGGATCCCGTTACAAAAGCAATAACAGGGCTGGCGGAGGGGCTTCAGCCGGCGAGCCAGGAGAACACGGCCCACCTGCTCGACACACACTCTGCAGGGGGACACACACTCATAAACACCATCTGCGGCCGAGACAAGCTAACATCTCCACAACGTCCAGCAGCAGCACGGCGGCACGGGGAGCTGATAGAGGACGGATTCTGATGGGAGACTCCGCCATTTAGGGCTGAACGATTTTGGAAAATAATCTAATTGCAATTTTTTATCTATAAATTGCGATTGCGATTTAAAATGTGATTTTTTTTTTGTCTTCTCAAGTATTTTTCAACAACAGAAGCAATAAATCAATCTGTTTAATAATAAACAATGTCAGATTTATTTAAAGCACAGATAACAATAAAGCAAAAAAATCTATGCTTTTCCTTTTCATCATTTGTTTTTTTTTATAGAAAAATAAATACATAAATAGCTTTTCCTTTTCACCATTTTTTTTTTAATTCGGAAAAACAATAGATATACAAAATTTAACTTACTGCTCTCCAGCTAGTAACATCATGAAAAATTAAAGTGCAAAAAAACATAAAGAGAATCTGCTTTAACCAACTCGTTATTTTCTGTATTTGAAGATGCAGCACTGGTCGTTGGCATTTTAGCCTTGCAAATACCACACGAGGCTTTGTGGTGTTTTTTTTAAATGCTGAAAAAGGTTTGTAGTGTTACCTCGCGTCGTAGCAACAGTAGCAAGGCACGTTTAGCACAGTACCTGACGTTGAGCAGCATCTTCTTTTTTAAAGCCAAAGTAATTCTACACAACTGATGTGTTCCTTTGAGCTTGAAGCCATTGTGCAACAAGGGCGTTTTCACACCTGTAGTTCGTTTCTAATGAGTTCGTTTACTTGGAGCGTTTTCTCGCTCTGTTCGGTCTGGTTTCCCATAGGCATAAATGTAAACGCACCAAAATGCGCATCAATAAACCACGCGAGCAGCCTGTGTCCTCTGATTGGTCAGAGCTGTCTGACACGGGAGTACATTAAATATAAATATACGAAAAAAGTAAATACAGCGAGAAGATTTTGTGTTCCAGCGCAAATATCTGTGCTTTAATACTGAACGCTGAAACGCTGCACTTTCAAACACAGTGTTTCTGCATGCAGCGCAGATTTATACATAATAAACAGAGCAGTGAATGCAGCGCGTGCATGGACACAGTGTTGATGTTCACAGCTGTGGTAATTAGCGTTATCTGGCTAATATATTAGTTTAAACTATGCTTGCTTTTTTAGCAGTTTAGCTCAAATAAATGGCTTATATTTAATAGCTGGATCCGATCGAGACCGGATCACGTTCTCGCCACAAGCGAACCGCTCCAGAGTTCGTTTGGTACCGGACCGAGACCACCTCCTCTAGCTGGTCTTGGTCCGGTTCTTTTGATCCGCACCCGAGTGCGATTACTGTTTTTACACCTGCTCAATCGATCCGCACTAAAGTTACAAACGGACCAGAGTTCATTTTAACCGGACCAAACAGTGCTGGTGTGAAAACGCCATCAAAATTCTCAAATAATTAAAATGTTAATCCTGATGAAATGCTTATTCACATGCTCTGTGCTGTAACAACAGTGGAACCCTTTCAGATCCATGTGCAAACACCTGGTTTTAGAGCACAATAATTGATTGTGGTGACGGACAGTTCTGGTGGAAACAGGAGAGTTGAGGTGCACATTGAATTCTGCGTGATTTGATCAGCCGTGGTTTTATGTTTTTTGGATACAATCCGGGTTCGCACCCGAACATCCCTTTCAGACAGCTTCCTCTCACAGCGTCCACAGTTAATCCTGTTGGATGTGGTTGGTCCTTCTTGGTGGTATGCTGACATTACCCTGGATACCGTGGCTCTTGATGCATCACAAAGACTTGCTGTCTTGCTCACAGATGCTCCAGCAAGACGTGCACCAACAATTTGTCCTCTTTTGAACTCTGGTATGTCTCCCATAATGTTGTGTGCATTGCAATATTTTGAGTAGAACTGTGCTCTTACCCTGCTAATTGAACCTTCACACTCTGCTCTTACTGGTGCAATGTGCAATTAATGAAGATTGGCCACCAGACTGCTCCAATTTAGCCATGTATCTACGAGAGGATTTTGGCATCATAGAAACATTGGTAGAAACATCTTACACCCTGCGCAATTCACGCTAGCACTGTAGCATATTGACGGTAGCATAGTTAGCATGCTGGCATGTTGGCCATCTTGCTCATCCAACATATCAACCACAGTGTTAGCACAGGGGCTACCAACCTCATCCAACATCTCTACTGCGTGTTAGCACACTGCCTAACAAGCAGCCTTGACCAATATTGCTACCATGTTTAGCACGCTGGCTAACAGCCCTGTTCAACCTCTCTACCTCAGTGTTAGCACACTGCCTACCAACCTCATTCAACATCTCTACTCATGAAGCTAAACATCTTTAGCCTCATGAAGCATCTCTACCACAGTGTTAGCACACTGGCTAAAGGACTCGTTCGGCTTCGGTAGTGCAGTAATGTTGTTAGCATCCTGCATTAATTAGCACATCAGCAATTGATTCCGTCCAACACCTTTACCATAGCAACAGCACACTGGCTGCCGGCATTGTATATTTTATACATTATATCTGTACTGGAATATAATTAAGAATCCTCCAGATACAGGTGCGCTCACCTGTTCGAGAGAGGTGTAAACGTCTGGCTGTGAAGAAGCTGCTGAAGAGGCGCCAAATGAACTGCGCTAATTGGAGCCTCTCACAATTAGCCGAGAGGAAGAGGCCGAAATCATCATTTCAATTAACTCGGGACAAATTGGGCGGCCTAATCTGCACAGCCACAAATTGCCAAGTCAATAATGTCGCTAACTGAGTGGCATGAAATATGAGCATTCAATCAATCTCACCCGCTAGCTCTGCTTATCATTCTGCAGGACTAATAACGCAGGCAGATAGCTGCAGATGTTCTGCATCAGGAAGAGGAAAAAACGAATAAAGTGACCTTTTATATTTGATTCCTGCAGCGAGGGTCACTGATAAAGAGCTGAAAACTAGACCAGAACAAATTCTACAGCATTTTACTGATCCATTTATCAATATTTTTGACACAATGTAAAGGAAAGTTGTTTTTTTTTTCATATTAAGTGTAAAAATATATACAATAAAAATATGTCTTTGTATGTTTACCTGGACCTGCACAGTACAATCATATTACCCTCATTCATACCTATATATACCCATTTATAATTATACAGTACCAGTACATACCCATCCATATGCATACAAAACTCATCCATCCTCATACAAAACTAATCCATACCTATATAGGAATATGGAATCCATCCATACTCATATAGAAACTATTCATACCCATATAGAACTCATCTATACCCATATAGACGTATAGAATCCATCCATACTCATACAGAACCCATCCATACCATATAGAATCCATCCATACTCATACAGAACCCATCCATACCATATAGAATCCATCCATACTCATATAGAACCCATCCATACCCATATAGAATCCATCCATACTCATATAGAACCCATCCATACCCATATAGAATCCATCCATACTCATATAGAACCCATCCATACCCATATAGAATCCATCCATACTCATATAGAACCCATCCATACCCATATAGAATCCATCCATACTCATATAGACATACAGAGCCCATCCATTCTCATATAGAACAAATCCATACCTATATAGACACATAGAATCCATCCATACTTATATAGGACCCATCCATCCTCATATAGAACCAATCTATTCTTATATAGAACCCACCCATACTTATATTGATATAGTAAATCTATACATACTCATATAGAATCAATCCATACCCATATAGACATATTTCAACCCATCCATAACCATAAAGAACCAATCCATACTTATATAGAATCAATCCATACCCATATAGACTTATTTTAACCCATCCACAACCATATAGAACCTATCCATACTCATACAGACATGTAGAACCAATCCATGCCCATGTAGACACATAAAACCCTTCCATACACATTTAGACCAATATAACCCAACCATACCAATACAGAACCCATCCATATTAATATATACTCACTAAGAACCCATCCATACCAACACAGAACCCATACATAATATTATATACTCATATAAAATCCATCCATACCCATATAGACATATATAACCCATGCATAGACATATAGAACCCATCCAAACCCACACTGAACCCACCCATACCCATATAGAACCCATTAATACCCATATAAAACCCATTAATACCCATTTAAACCCATCCATACCCATATAGACTTATACAACTAATCCATACCCATACTGAACCCATCCATACCCATATAGAACCCATCCATACCCATATACTCATATAGAACCCATCCATATAGAACCCATCCATACTCATAAAGAACCCATCCATACCCATATAGAACCCATCCATATCCATATAGACATATTACATCCATACCCATTCATAAACCCGTGCCTATCCAAAATCCATCTATACCAATTAACATGCCAATTAGTGCAGTATCAGTTCTACTGCGAAATGCCAACATGCCCTGCCACATCACCAGCGTGACCTGCCACAGCACCAGCGTGACCCGCCACAGCACCAGCGTGACCCGCCACAGCATGCCAACACCGCTGGCAGACGGAGGGAAACTCGAGAAGAGGGATAAAACAGAACAGCAGATACCAGTCCAGATCCTGGCACCTCCACCAGGAAACATACAGGAAAAGAGTGCTGTCATTAACACCTGGGGTGTGTGTGTGTGTGTGTGAGTGTGTGTGTGAGAGAGTGTGTGTGTGTGTGTGTGTGTGTCAGGAAGTCATTACTGAGCTGGAATGCTGAGGGGTGCTGAGTGTGCTAACTGACCGCTGCCACTGGAGCACAGAACCGGTCTGTACTTTACCTTTAAAACACCACAGCAACCACCCTGCTGACCATCACATCCACCATCACAACTCTCTATATAACAACTCTATATAAGTGTAATCAAGTAGTGATTACACACTGTTTGGTGAAGAATGATGGTGTTTGTTGATAGAGAATGATAGTGTTTATTTTTGGGAGTTGGTAGTACCATCATTCTCCACCAACAAACACCATAATTCTCCACCAAAAAACACCATCATTCACCACCAACAAACACCATTATTCTACACCAACAAACACCATCATTCTCCACCAACAAACACCATAATTCTCCACCAAAAAACACCACCATTCACCACCAACAAACACCATTATTCTACACCAACAAACACCAGCATTATTTACCAACAATCACTGTCATTCTCTACCAACAAACACCATCATTCTCTATCAACAAACACCACAATTCCCAACCGACTAAACACTATAATTTTTCATCAACAAACACCATTATTCTCCACCAACAATAAACACCATTATTCTCCACTAACAAACACCATCATTCTTTACCAACAAACACCATCACTCTCTACCAACAATAAACACCATTTTTCTCCACTAACAAACACCATCATTCTTCATTTACAAACACCATTATTCTCCACCTACAAATAAAAAACACCATTCTCCACCACCAACAAACACCATTATACTCCATCACAAATAAACACTATCCTTCTCTACTAACAACAATCACCATTACTTTCCATTTATAAACACCATTTTTCTCCGCCAACAATAAACACCATCATTCTCCACCAACAAACACCATCATTCTCCACTAACTTTTTTGATTGTGAATGATGGTGTTTGTTGGTGGAGAATGATGGTGTTTATTGTTGGTGGAGAATGATGGTGTTTATTGTTGGTGGTGAATGATGTTGTGTATGTTTAGTAGAAAATAATGGTATTTGTTGGTGAATTATAGAGTATGTTGGTGGAGAATGATGGTGTTTATTGGTGGTGAATGATGGTGTTTATTGTTGGTGGAGAATGATGGTGTTTATTGTTGGTGGTGAATGATGGTGTTTATTGTTGGTGGAGAATGACAGTGTTTGTTGTTGGTGGAGAATGATGGTGTATGTTTAGTAGAAAATAATGGTATTTGTTGGTGAGTTATAGAGTATGTTGGTGGTGAATGATGGTGTTTATTGGTGGTAAATGATGGTGTTTATTGTTGGTGGTGAATGATGGTGTTTATTGTTGGTGGAGAATGATGGTGTTTATTGTTGATGGTGAATGCTGGTGTTTGTTGGTGGAGATTGATGGTGTTTATTGTTGGTGGAGAATGATGGTGTTTATTGTTGGTGGTGAATGATGGTGTTTGTTGTTGGTGGAGAATGATGGTGTTTATTGTTGGTGGAGAATTATGGTGTTTGTTGTTGGTGGTGAATGATGGTGTTTATTGTTGGTGGAGAATGATGGTGTTTATTGTTGGTGGAGAATTATGGTGTTTGTTGTTGGTGGTGAATGATGGTGTTTATTGTTGGTGGAGAATGATGGTGTTTATTGTTGGTGGAGAATGATGGTGTTTATTGTTGATGGTGAATGCTGGTGTTTGTTGGTGGAGAATGATGGTGTTTATTGTTGGTGGAGAATGATGGTGTATGTTTAGTAGAAAATAATGGTATTTGTTTGTGAATTATAGAGTATGTTGGTGGTAAATGATGGTATTTATTGGTGGTGAATGATGGTGTTTATTGGTGGTGAATGATGGTGTTTATTGGTGGTGAATGATGGTGTTTATTGGTGGTGAATGATGGTGTTTATTGGTGGTGAATGATGGTGTTTATTGGTGGTGAATGATGGTGTTTATTGGTGGTGAATGATGGTATTTATTGATGAAAAATGAAACAATAGTGATACTCTCCTGTGATCACAATCACAGTTTATGTCTTCAGCTCAGTGAATCCTCTCAGAGAATCCAGCTGATTTTTCCACTGAACTTCAGTCGCTGCTCCCGCTGGAACAGACATACAACCATCTGGACCACTTCATAGCCCACACACACACACACACACACACACAGTTTATCACTAGGTGTGTGTGTGTGTGTGTTCTATTGAACATGTTAGTATAATAAGCAGCACAGAACCGGGACGGATTTCACTGTAATCGGTTCCATCGCCGAGCGTGTAATTATGGATCTGTACAGAGAAAGAGAGAGAGAAGACAAAGAGAGAGAGAGAGAGAGAGAGAGAGAGAAAGAAGAGAGAGAGAGAGAGAAGACAGAGAGAGAGAGAGAGAGAGAGAGAGAGAGAGAAAGAAGAGAGAGAGAGAGAGAAGACAGAGAGAGAGAGAGAGAGAGAGAGAAGACAGAGAGAGAGAGAGAGAGAGAGAGAGAGAGAGAGAGAGAAAGAACAGAGAGAGAGAAGACAGAGAGAGAGAGAGAGAGAGAGAGAGAGAGAGAGAGAGGATGACAGTGAGGATGAGCGGGGCTGAGGAAGATGTTCCCGCCGGTTTATCTATCTAGTGTTCAGAGGAAGAAGCTTGTCGACAACTGCTACGCTAATTGCTTTCACAGTGAGCGTCGTTTATAAAGAAAACATGCTTTGAGCCTCTCGCCTCTGCTCTCTCTCTCACACACACACACACACACACACACAGATATCAGTGTTACACTGTGTTATCTATCAGCACATTAAGGTGATGACACCACTTTACAGGGTCTGACGCCGTGTACTCATGTGTGCATCATATCAGAACAACCTGAGAGGCTCTCGCTCGTTACATAACGCTCGTTAGGCCTCGTTAAACACCTGCTGCATTAAAGGGCCAATAGCATGGATTTACTGTTTGTATCATTCCACTCACTCCTAAGTCTAGATATGGAAAAAAAATAATAATTTCATGGGAGTCAGCCCTTGCTTTTTGTGCCAAAACCCCGGTTGCAGAGTATAATATCTAAATTATCCCAAGATGCACATGTCAACACTCGATGCACATGGTTCTATAGTATGGCATTTGGCCCAATCTGCAGAGATGCATGAGCCAACACCCTGATTACTGAGTACTGAATATGACAATCGATCCAAAAAGCATGTGCCAACACCCTGGCTGCGGAGTATAATGCGTCAAACCTCTGAACTGCATGTGCCAACACCCCGGTTGCAGAGTATAATATATAAATTAGCTAGAGTTGGCCCAAGTTGCACAAGTTGCACGTCTGGATCTATAGTATAATATGGCATTTGGCCATTGCAGAGTACAATATGGGAATTTACCCAATCTGCATGTGTCAACACCCTGGTTGCAAGGTATATGTCTTATGGCCCGAGCAGCATGTGCCAACACTTTGGTTACAGAGTGTAACATATGAATTAGTCAGAGCTGCATGTGCTTAAACCTTGGTTGCTGAGTAAAATATGTAATTTGGCCCAAGCTGCATGTGACAACACCCTGGTTGCCGAGTATAATATATAAATTAGCCAGACATGCTTGTGCTAAAACCCCGGTTGCTGAGCACAATATAGGATTTGGCCCAAACTGCATGTGCCAACGCTCCGGTTGCTGAGTATAATATATAAATTAGCTAGAGCTGCATTTTCCAACACTCCGGTTGCAGAGTACAATATATAAATTAGCCAGACATGCTTGTGCTAAAACCCTGGTTACAGAGTATAATATGGAAATTGACTCAAGCTGCATGTGCCAACACCCCGACTGCAGAGTATAACATGGAATTTGCCCAAACTGCATGTGCCAACACCCCAGTTGCTGAGTATAATATATAAATTAGCCAGAAATGCATGTGCTAAAACCCTGGTTGCTGAGTATAATATACGAATTAGCCAGAGCTGCATGTGCCAACACCCCAGATGCTGAGTATAATATGAGAAATGTCCCAAGGAATATTCATGATGGTAACATAGCGGAAAATCTGAGCAAATACTTTTTCTTTAGGGACTATTTTTTAACTACAAAGCACACTGCAGCATCTAAACCACCACAATTTAATGATACGCGGTTTTAAGAACCGTGTTTTAAAGCCAGAATCTTCTCAGAACAGCAATAAAACAGTGAATTAAGTATTAGGCACTGTATTCATAACCATCAGCTATTATGTTTCTGTGAGGTCGGGGGTTCTGGACAGCGCTACCTCAGTGCTCTTAAGTGACCCTGCCAGAAAGCGTTTCCTGTGCAGCGTAATGTTCTGGAAAGTGATGTGCATTATTAGGAAACAGTAAATGCTGTTACGGGATGGAAACACAAACCACAACAACGTCTTTAACTCTGACTGATCCCTTTCATTTTAACTCAAACCCAGACCACTAACAACACACACACACACACACACACACACACACACACACATTAAAAACAAACAGCTGTTGGAAACACTTCGCTCCAGCACTGCACTGGAACCACAGCCCAGAGCGGAGCGGGAAACTGGAGGAGGACCATTAAAGCTGAGTACCGAACGTTTCAACTGGCAGCCAGTTTCATTATTCATCACTTTAACCGTGAACAAAAAGTTCAGACTCAACTGCAGCGCTGTGATTGGCTCTCCTAAACTATACAATAAACAATAGAAAGGAGGCTCTATCTTGTACTCTTCTGGATCCTCTACCCTGGATGAGCATCACAAGATGAGATTGAGACGGTTGGTATGGAGGCATACAAGAGGCGTTCTGTATAGCTGGACCTCTAGATCCTACCTTCCGTCAAAGTCCGTCATTTGGGCAAAAGTGTGCAAGAAGTATAGAGAAGTGCATTTACAGTTTAAAAGGGATAAATATAAAAAATATACAATTTTAAACTGACTTTTAATTTAGATTAATAGAATATATATGAAAAAAGAACAAAATAGGAAATTCTAAAAAAGAACATAAAAATTGATACATAAAAAGTAAAAAAAAAACTATAAAATATGAAATAGGAAGAATTGGATAATCATAGTAAGAAGAAAGTAAAATGATAAGAATGATAAGAAATTATCAAATGAATAATAATAAAATAAGAACATAGAAATAAAAAATTAAAAAACTAATTAGATAAATAAATAAATAAAATAATAAGAAAAAGTTCAATTTATTTAAAAATACTTATTGAAAACAATCACAGGCTTTCTGATGGTAATCAGAAACAAAAATAAATAAATAATAAATAAATAAATCTCAGTGAGCTGAGCTTCAACGTGTAAGATATGGTCCTAATTAGGGCTGCATGATTTACATTGCAAATGTTTTTTTCCAACGATATATATCATGATATTAAACAATGCAGGGCCCATGACATCACCAGCGCTGTCTCACATCCGGACCAATCAAGAGCTGAGTCAGCACCGAGTTCTCAAAACCCGAGGAAAACAACAAAACTACAGTAATCGGCCCATTAATCAGGCATTTAAATGGCTTTTTAAAAGGTAAATAAGAGCGTTTTTTTTTTTTTCTGGGATTAAAAGCGTGAATTCAGCTGTAACTGGAAATATCTGCTCTGCAAAACTGTGCTGGACTGAGGTGCACAGCTTTCCAAACGTGCTCACGTTTATTAATTTATTCTTTATTAATTTATTGTTTTGTTTTTATTTTCGATTTCTATGTTCTTAGTTCCTTATTATTAATTTGATAATTTCTTATCATTCTTATCATATTACATGCCCAACCATGTGGATGGAGGCCATGCATGCAGTTACCTGGTATTTACTCCTGCACCTCGCCCTCGTGCTTCTCAGGCAGCAGCAGCCTGTCACTCACACAGACACAGAGACAGCGCTGTGTATCTACTTCGTTTTGTGTCCAGAATGCAAACATTGCAACATGACGTGTTTGATTTAATCGCCTTATGTGGCACAGTCATCACACGTCCTGTGATGTGATTATTGTGCATGCGCACATCGCGATGACGATGCTTAAATGATATATCGTGCAGCCCTACTCCCAAGAGTCTAATCATACCCCACCTGTAATCATTTCCATATCTGCCTGAGGAATCACAGCATGCCAACTTTTGCAGCAATCTGAATGTATATTTATAATATAATACAGTGTTGTGTTTTATTACCTCCTGCTAAACCGTGACATCACAGTCATCTACTCTGAGTCAGTCTAATTCTATGCCTTCAGTAATGACTCAGCTTAGGCTCTCTCTCTCTCTCTTTCTCTCTCTCTCTCTCTCTCTTTCTCTCTTTCTCTCTCTCTCTGGGTCGGGCGGGTTGGTCCTGTGGAGATCAGACACTCTCGGCGGGTTGAGGCTATATTTGGATCAGTTATCTGCAGATTTGACGCCTTTACAGAAGCCTGGGGTCTATAGGACAATCACTCAACCTCCCAGAGAGAGAGAGAGAGAGAGAGAGAGAGAGAGAAGGAGAAAGAGAAAAAGAGAGAGAGAAAGAAAGAGAGAGGTACTAAAGCCTAAGAAGCATAACTTCCAACATGAAGAAACATACACTCAAACTGAACGGGAGCTGTATAGCTTTATGTGCCAACGCCCCGGATGCAGAGTATAATATAAAAATTGACCCAAGGAATATTCATAATGGTAAAATGGTGGAAAATCTGAGTAAATACTTTTTCTATAGGCACTATTTTATACTACCAAGCAAACTGCAGCATGTATAACACTATCACTTTTATGTTACGCAATTTTAAAAACCCTGTTTTAGAGACAGCTTGAAGGGTTGAGACTATATTTGGATCAGTTATCTGCAGATTTGACGCCTTTACAGAAGCCTGGGGTCTACAGGACAATCACTCAACCTCCCAGAGGGAGAGAAAGAGAGAGAGAGAGAGAGAGAGAGAGAGAGAGAGAGAGATAAAGATAAAAGGAGAGAGAGAGGTAAAGAAATATGTATATAAAATGAACAGCAGGGCTGGGAATCACTGGGAATATCACGATATACTATATTATCATGATACTTTTGCCACGATAATGATGATATCATGACACACAATATGGGACACTATATTGGCCCAAGCTACATGTGCCAACACCCCAGTTGCCAAGTATAATATGTGAATAAAATCAAGTTTACCCTCTTCATTTAGGGATTATAGTGCCACCATGTAGAGTAATGAAGCGGTAACTTAAGAAAGTCTAACTGGAGGCGAGTCTAAGCCTATATTTGAATACAAATATCCACATCCACAAATATCCACATCCACATAATGTATTGCAAACAAAAGTATTACAATATACAGCTCTGGAAAACAAAATGTGAGTAAAATGAACATTGTTGTTTTATTCTATAAACTACAGACAACATTTCTCGCAAATTCCAAATAAAAATATTCTCATTTAGAGCATTTATTTGCGTATCTGCATAGGTTCTCTCTATAATCAGATTAGATAGGGTAACTGAACCTCGGACAATGAAACTGAAACACCTGGATTTAGAGCACAATAATATATTGTGGTGACGGACAGTTCTGGTGGAAACAGGAGAGTTGAGGTGCACATTGAATTCTGCGTGATTTGATCAGCCGTGATTTTATGTTTTTTATTGGATACAATCCGGGTTAGCACCCGAACATCCCTTTCAGACAGCTTCCTCTTACAGCCTCCACAGTTAATCCTGTTGGATGTGGTTGGTCCTTCTTGGTGGTATGCTGACATTACCCTGGATACCGTGGCTCTTGATGCATCACAAAGACTTGCTGTCTTGGTCACAGATGCTCCAGCGAGATGTGCACCAACAATTTGTCCTCTTTTGAACTCTGGTATGTCACCCATAATGTTGTGTGCATTGCAATATTTAGAGCAGAACTGTGCTCTTACCCTGCTAATTGAACCTTCACACTCTGCTCTTACTGGTGCAATAATGTGCAATTAATGAAGATTGAACACCAGTCTGCTCCAATTTAGCCATGAAACCTCACACACTAAAATGAGACAGGTGTTTCAGTTTCATTGTCCAACCCCTGTATATGTATATGACTTTATGCCAGATATGGATTAAAACTCTGTCCAGGCTCGATACCTTCAGGCTACATTCATACAGCAGTTAAATAAAGTAGAATTTTCTACTATTTATTATTCTGTATCCAATATAAGTGATTTTGCTGAAGCACAGTATTAAATGATGACATTGTAGAATTATTAAATTCACAGTCACTGTGAGATTCTGTGTATTCTCAGTGGAACACATCAGCATTATGGGTAAAACTGCTGGCTGTGTTAGCAGTTCATTACAGAGCGGTCACGACTCCACTGGGTAACAGCAGCACAACAACACAAGATCATTAAAACACAATAACAGAATAATACAGAATAAATCCAGCACTGTACTCAATTTACACAGAATACAACTACACCATCAGTGACAATACAGCTATAACAATAATAATAATTATTATACTATAATCTGAATAAATTATATAATTATATCTGTATAACACTAAATAAAATCATTATATTTAAAAATGTTCTGCATTGTAGATTAATACTAAACTCATTCAAACTATGAAGAAAAACATCTGGAATTATTCAGTAAACAAAAAAGTATTAAACAAACCAGAATATTTAAATATTTTAAATATTTTAAGAATATTTATGAGGTATAGAGTCACCTGGAATTCAGGCTTTCAGTTAACAGCTGTGCTGAACTCATCAAGAGTTAATTACTTGAATTTCTTGTCTCTTAATAAAGTGTTTGAGAGCATCAGTTAAAGTAAAGTAGTGAAGAGGTAGAGTTACAGGTCTACAGTGAATAGTGAATATTTGAGTAATGATCTAATCCAGATTATGAGAACAAAGAACTACTCAACTAAGTAAAGAAAATACTTAGCGCAAAAAAGCAATGAATGTGTTGTTATTATGATTGTCACGGATGACCCAGGCAGGGAGACGAGGAAAGCGGACACAAGTGCAGGTAAGAACAAAAGGAAATATTTAATAAATAAATAACAAAGATAAACAAAGAAACAAGTAAACACGTAACAAAGATAATAAACCAAAATAAACGAGGGAGACTAGAGAACATAAACAAACTAGAGATAATAATAATGATAAACAAACAGGGAATATATATAAGGAGCAAAACTAGAAAATAAACACAAAGCAGGGTATATACAAGAGAGTAACAAGGGAAACTAGAAATAAACAGGACTAGGAAGACTAAACTGAGCAGGGCAATAAACAGGGAAAATAACAAGGAACAGAGGCTATGAAAAACGGAGAAACTACGAAACACGGAGAGACAAAACAACAGGGGAAGGTGCAAAGACCGACGGAGACAAAGTGGTAGACGAGGGCTATTTAAAGAAACAGGAAACACTATAATTAGAAACACCTGGGGAAGGGGCGGAGCTACAAATGAGACACAGGTGGAAAGTACTGAGACAGGAGACACAGGGGAGCACAGGTCACGTGGGGAAGACACACAGACACGAGACGAGACCAGGATGTGACAATGATGATGAAACTGGCACTCATCAGGACCGCCCCAAGAAACAATGTTGCAAATGTTTGACTTGTACTGTATGTACTAAGTTTACCGAAAATACAAGTGCATCTGAAAAAAGATAATTTATTTTAGTAATTCAGTTCAAAAAGTGAAACTCATATCGTCGCTGTCCAATGAAAAACACTTATCTCCATTTTTGTCGATTTTTAGTTTTCTACATAATCTGAACAGACAAACTGTCCTTTACACTTTGCCAAAATTTCTTGATGAACGGACCAATAGAAACTCTTCAAAATGACCTGAAATAAACTCTTTTTACATTGACTTCTATTGAAAGTTTACAAGTTTTTTTCTCTCTCCTGTAAAGTTGCTGTTTTGGAGATAAGTGTTTTTCATTGGACAGCGATTGTATAGATGTATTAAAACACAGAGTGATCTATTATTAGCGTTTATTTGTTTTATTGTTGGTAATGATTATGGTTTACAGCCAATAAAACCCCAAAAAATCAGTGTCTCAGAAAATTAGTACTTTTGGCAGTGTGCCAAGTCCTGCTGGAAAATGAAACGAGCAGAAACTGACAACTTTTATGGAGATGCAGATTTCATTTCCCAGCAGGACTTGGTACACTGCCCACACTGCCAAACAAAAGTACCAATTGGTCTTATATAATATAATATTCTAATTTTCTGAGAGGCTGATTGTTGGGTTTTTATTGGCTGTAAACCATAATCAACAATCAACAATAAAATAAATAAATACTTAAAATAGATCACTCTGTGTTTAATACATCTATATAATATATGAGTTTCACTTTTTGCACTAGACACACTAGTATATATATATATATAGCTCTGAAAAAGCTAATTGAAAACCTCTGGAATATAATCAAGAGGAAGATGGATGATCACAAACCATCAAACCACCAAACTGAACTGCTTGAAGTTTTGCACCAGGAGTAAAGCAGCATAAAGTTATCCAAAAGCAGTGTGTAAGACTGGTGGAGGAGAACATGATGACAAGATGCATGAAAAAAAAAAACTGTGATTAAAAACCAGCAGGGTTATTCCACCAAATATTGATTTCTGAACTCTTAAAACTTTATGAATATGAACTTGTTTTCTTTGCATTATTTGAGGTCTGAAAGCTCTGCATCTTTTTTTTGTTATTTCAGACATTTCTCATTTTCTGTAAATAAATGCTCTAAATGACTAAAATATTTTTATCTGGAATTTAGGAGAAATATTGTCTGTAGTTTATAGAATAAAACAACAATGTTCATTTTACTCAAACATAAACCTATAAATAGCAAAATCAGAGAAACTGGTTCAGAAACTGAAGTGCTCTCTTAACGTTTGGTCTAATATAAATGAACTGGTTTAATTCTATGTCCTGTATGTTATTGTATAAGTTTGTATAACTGTTCCCCGGCTTTAATATTCAGCTGTATTTACTGCAGCGTCTCGGTGGGCCGGAATCAGTAGAACCAGCAGCTGCTTTAACAGAATGCTGGATCTTGACCTTGACCCAGAAACTGCTGAATAAATCCATTTTCCCGCAGGCGGAAGAGCAGCGCTGCCCCCCCGATAAGAGCCGAGAAGATAAGGCCTTTAATCTGCGTCATCATCATCATCTTCATCAGGACGACAGATCCGCTAATGCTAATTACGCTGTAATCCCACTCATCTGGATCTTAACCACATTAAGAAACTGCGCTCTTCAGAGTAAAGCCGCAGATCACACTGATACACATACGGACACACTTTTCCGGATTAGTCTGGAGTACACACACACACACACACACAAAAACAGTATAGACAGTATATTGTCGCTGTCCAATGAAAAACAAGTGGTGACGGACAGTTCTGGTAAAAACAGGAGAGACAATCCGGGTTAGCACCCGAACATCCCTTTCAGACAGCTTCCTCTTACAGCATCCACAGTTAATCCTGTTGGATGTGGTTGGTCCTTCTTGGTGGTATGCTGACATTACCCTGGATACCGTGGCTCTTGATGCATCACAAAGACTTGCTGTCTTGGTCACAGATGCTCCAGCAAGATGTGCACCAACAATTTGTCCTCTTTTGAACTCTGGTATGTCACACATAATGCTGTGTGTATTGCGATATTTTGAGTAAAACTGTGCTCTTACCCTGATAATTGAACCTTCACACTCTGCTCTTACTGGTGTAATAATGTGCAATTAATGAAGATTGACCACCAGGCTGCTCCAATTTAGCCATGAAACCTCCCACACTAAAATGAGACAGGTGTGTCAGTTTCATTGTCAGACCCGTGTATCTCCAAAACAGCAACTTTACAGGAGAGAAAAAAACGTCTAAACTTTCAATGGAAGTCAATGTAAAAATAGTTTATTTCAGTTATTTTTTAAGAGTTTCTATTGGTCCATTCGTCAAAAAAAGTTGGCACAATACAAGAGACAGTTCATGTGTTAGAATTATGTAGTAAACTAAAAATTAAAAGAAAAAAATTAGATACTTGTTTTTCATTGGACAGCTACGATATATAATATATAGTTACAAGAGTTAATTTATTGGAATTTCTTGTCTCTTAATGTTAGTTTGAGAGCATCAGTTGTAAACTTGAAGTGAAGAGGTAGAGTTACAGGTATACAGTGAATAGCCCTATATGAGTAATGTTCTAATAAACCAGATTATGAGAAGCAAGAACTTCGATAAATAAAGAAAAAAAATACTTTAACAAAAAATGAACATCAGTCAATCTGAAAAGAAGAATATCAAGAATTTAGAAAGTAATATCAAGTACAGTTAGAGCAAAAAACATTAAAAGTGCAATTATGATGATGAAACTGGCACTCATCAGGACCGCCCCAAGAAACGAAACGTTGCAAACGTTTGACTTGTACTGTATATACACAGTTTACTTAATCTACTAGTGCATCTAAAATAATTGGAATATCATTGAAAAGTTACTTTATTTGACCTCTGACTTGGATCTTTCTTTTCTTTTCTTTGTATTGAAACTTCCCCACTTTTATTGTAAATAGTTATTTGCCTTAAAATAAATAAATAAATAAATAAATAAATTTAAAAAATGGTGATTTACATCCTAGGGAAGTCAGATTACACTGTTAAATTGTATTACCATTGTTATTGTTGGAGATGCATGGACACTAAGAGCATAATGAAAGTTTTTGTATTATCTGTTTCTCTTTGATGGACTTCTCCAATAAAAAATAATAAAAAAAGAAAAGTTACTTTATTTCAGTAATTCAGTTCAAAACGTGTGTGGAACTCATATATTATATAGATGTATTGTACAAAAAATATATACAGTTTATACACACATCAAGCATCACATACAGATTTTAATACTGTAATGCCTATAATGGCTTCAATAATAATAACATACTGTAAATTGATATTAAACTTGTGTCTTACTTGTGCAATAGAGCTCTTTAAATACTTTAAATAGTTTGATTATTTTAGGTCTGTTTATACTGTTTAAATATCAAACTATTTAAAATATTTCGTTTTGTAAAGGTAGCTATATTAAAGTGTTAAAGTTGTTAAAGGCGTATCTCTTTTTAAGGTCTATTGTTTATATTCTGCTAATAAAGTCTGATTTCTTTGTATATAGTCTAATTTTTTGGGACAAAGTAAACCCAATACTAATCAAAGCATTCATTTAAAGCCTAAGTGTTTTATATTATACAGCTCTGGTAAAATATATAATCAAACCAAGCTGAACTGCTTAAATTTTTGCACCAGGAGTAAAGGTGTAAAGTTATACAAAAGCAGTGTGTAAGACTGGTGGAGGAGAACATGATGCCAAGATGCATGAAAAAAAAACTGTGATTAAAAAACAGGGTTTTCTTTGCTTTATTATTTGAGGTCTGAAAGCTGTGCTTCTTTATGTTTTTGTTATTTCAGCCATTTCTCATTTTCTGCAAATAAATGCTCTAAATGAGAATATTTTTATTTGGAATTTGGGAGAAATGTTGTCTGTAGTTTATAGAATTAAAAAAAATCATTTTACTCAAACATAAACCTAGAAATAGCAAAATCAGAGAAACGTATTCAAAAAATGAAGTGCTCTCTTAGTTTGTTGCAGAGCTGTATATATATATATATTTATGGGACCAGCAGAGATGCTATTGGCTCCAGTAATCCAGTAGTATTGTATGGCGAGTGTCAGCCCATATAAAAGTCTTCTAGTATTAACGCCGATCTTATCTGTATTGAGGAAACTGAAATTTAATGGGATCTTTATAGGAATCAATTCCTAATTCCAGCCAGACAGAACAGGTTAGATATAGTATTTCTAACAGCGCCGCGCCGGTATTAGCTGGTGTTTTAGCTTTATTGCTCTGTGTAAACATCTCAGCGTAACGCATTAAAACATCAATACTCAGAAAAACACAGCGTTTCTAATCCCGGCCCTCCGAGAGCCACTCTTCCGCGCCGGTTACCCGCTCCAGCACAACTGATTCAACACAATCAGCTGATCATCAGGCTCTTCATCAGTTAAATCAGGTGTGTGAACTCAGAGCTGTTTTCATCTGAGCGCCGGCCTGCCACTGCTGCCACTGCTGCTGCCGCCGCCTCCGCATGACTGAGCACAGCGACAGAGCGCGGGTTTAAAAACCTGTTTAAACCTTTTAAAGGACATGTATTAAGTTAAAAAAAACTGCTATATGTTATAAATCATATTTTACACAACCCTTTTTTAATCTTTCTTCAAGAAAAAATAAGAGAGCACTTAAAAATGATGAGTTTCTTTGATTTTACCAAATTAAAAACCTCTGGAATATAATCAAGAGGAAGACGGATGATCACAAACCATCAAACCACCAAACTGAACTGCTTGAATTTTTGCACCAGGAGTAAAGCAGCATCAAGTTATCCAAAAGCAGTGTGTAAGACTGGTGGAGGAGAACATGATGCCAAGATGTAGAAAACTGTGATTAAAAACCATCAGGATTATTCCACCAAATATTGATTTCTGAACTCTTAAAACTACTTTATTAATATTAACTTGTTTTCTTTGCATTATTTGAGACCATTTCTCATTTTCTGTAAATAAATGCTCTAAATGACGATATTTTTATTCGGAATTTGGGAGAAATGTTGTCTGTAGTTTATAGAATAAAACAACAATGTTTTTTTTTTTACATAAACCTATAAATAGCAAAATCAGAGAAACTGATTCAGACACTGAAGTGCTCTCTTCATTTTTATCCAGAGCTGTATATAATGCAGCTCTGATCTGATTTAATTCTAATTTTATAGGCAAATTCTTCCACCTATTCAGCTGCTACTCTGCTACATATCTCCATCACTAGTGATGCTCCAACACCAGGAGGGTCAAGACTAACACATGCCTCCTTCGATACATGTGAGGTCAGACTCCGCCTCTTTATGAGCTGCTGCTGATGCTGTAGCATCGCCAAGTAGCATCACAGCGCTAACGCTCGGAGGAAAGCGCAGCGACTCGGTTCTGATACATCAGCTCACAGACGCAGCCTTGTGCTGATCCACATCACCCTAGGAGTGATGAGAGGAAAGAAAGAGCGCCATCTACTGTACTGTACCCACCCAGAGAGAGCAAGGCCAGTTGTGCTCTCTCAGGGCTCTGGCAGCTGATACTTTGTATAACATCAATACATCAAATTAATCATAATAATAATGGCTGATAGGAGCTGGCAAATTGAGAGGCTAAACTATGGTGTGATATATATTTACGCACTATTTAATCACTAATCAATCATTTCCATCATCAATAATCAATTAAAATTAAAATATATTTTATTTAAAAGCACAATTTCATTATGTCACACACACACACACACACACACACACACACACACAAACAAAACCTCCTGACCTCGTAACCTCATTTATCCCACTGTGTGATTATGCAACTTGCCGTCAGCTCAGTTTGCATAACACACACACACACACACACACACACACACACACATATACACACACATATACACACACACACACACACACACACACACAAACACACACACACACAAACACTGCTGCTGCTGTGCTGTTATCTGTTACACAGAGTCATTCTCACATTAATGAATGAATCTGAAGCAGAACTGAAGATCCTGATTCTGATTTTAATCCTGATTCTGATTCTAATCCTGATTCTGATCCAGATTCTAATTCAGTGTAAATCAAGCCTTACTACACACTTACACACACACACACACACACACACACACATTGCTGCTGCTGCTGCTGTGCTGTTATCCACTACACCCGGTCACATTACTGAATGAATCTGAATCCTAATACTGATCCTGATTCTGTAAAACAACCATTTAAATCTAACCAGTTTAAAGTTAGCTTTACTACAGATTTACACACACACACACACACACACACACACTTACATACATAAACTGCTGCTGTGCTGTTATCTGCTACAACTGATCACTGTCACATTACTGAATGAATCTGAATTAGAACTAAAGATCTAAACCGGATCCTGATCTTGATTCTGATCCAGATTCTGTAAAACAGCCATTTAAAACTAACCAGAATAAATCAGGCCTTACTACACATTTACATACACACACACACACACACACATTGCTGCTGCTGTGCTGTTATCCACTACACCGGGTCACTGTCACATTACTGAATGAATCTTAATCAGAACTAATGATCTGATCCTAATCCAGATTCTGATCCAGAATGAATGAATCTGAAATAGAACTAAAGATCTAAACCTGTTCCTGATCCTGATTCTGTAAAACAACCTTTTAAAACTAACCAGTATAAATCAGGGCTTTCTACACACTTACACTTCAATCTGAATTAATCTAAATTAGAACTGAAGATCTGATTCGAATCCTGATTGTGTAAAACAACCTTTTAAGTTTTTTTTTTTTTTCACCAGAACTATTTGGTTTGGTTAAAACGGACTCTGGTTGGTTTGCAATCTTAGTGCGGTTCGATTGAGCAGGTGTGAAAACAGTAATCGCACTACAAAGCGAACTCTGAAGCGGTTCTCTTGAAGTGGGAACATGGTCCGGTCTCGATCCGACCCAGCTATCAAATATACTCCTTTTATTTGAGCTAAACTGCCGATAAAGCGCAGTTTAATCTGATATATTAGCCAGATAACGCTAATTACAACAGCTATGAGCAAACACTGTCTCTGCTGCTCCATGCTGTTTACACACTTAGCGTAGTATGTGCTGCGCTCACTGCACTGAAAACACTGTATTAAAAAAGCGCAGCGAATCTTCTCACTATATTTACTTTCTTGTTTCCACGCCAAAGAGCTCTGACCAATCAGAGTAGACGATGTGCTCGTGTAGTTTATTGGTGCGCATTTTGGTGGGTTTAGGTTTTTATGCCTGTGTGAAAACAAACCAAACAGAGGGAGAAACGCTGCAAACAAACAAATTACAACTAATCCGAACCGTAGAAACTTTCACAACTACAGGTGTGAAAATGCCCTAAAACTAACCAGTGCAAATCAAGTTACTACACACTTACATATACACACATACTCACACACACACTTACACACACACACTGTAGCAGGAGTGTAGAACTGTATGTAGGTTTGTGAGGGTTCATTAATCTTCAGCATCAATAAGAGCAGGACAGGTTCATCATGTTCTCCAGCAGAGATAAATAGACGAGCTGTCAGAACTGACGGCTAAACCATTTATGGTGATAATTACCATACGACACATTCAGATAGATCATAATTCAGATACAGAGACACGCGTCACCCTGCAGGACATACGGGTTTATTCAACTCTGAGCACAACCAGAATCATTCTGTTTTAATGATAATTCAGTTTATTTAACTTTATTTCACCAGAATTCAGTTTTCCAACATTTACTTATACTAATAATTATTATACTAACAATCTGTGTGTCCAAAACAGCAGTACTAGCAGTACCAGTCAAACATTTGGACACACCATTTATTTCTTTATTTAATTTTTATTGTATACATTATAGATTAATATTAAAGAATAAAAACTATTAAGGGACACATACGAAATTTATTAAAACTCTTCCAAACCCAGCCTAATGTCACTAGGCTGTTTTTTCATGCACTGTGATTTGCACGACCGTCCAATAACCATGCATTGAGGATATTGTACGGCTCTTATGCTCTCTTTCTATCTATCTACAGCTCTGGAAAAAATTAAAAGAAAACTACAAAAAAATAATAAGTTTCTCTGATTTTGCTATTTATAGGTTTATGTTTGAGTAAAATGAACATTGTTGTTTTATTCTATAAACTACAGACAACATTTCTCCCAAATTCCACATAAAAATATTCTCATTTAGAGCATTTATTTAGAGTTCAGAAATCAATATTTGGTGGAATAACCCTGATGGCTTTTAATCACAGTTTTCATGAGATCTAAGAGAATGTTTCAAACTGTTCTTTCCATGCAATTCACCCCAGCAGCCATTTGCCATTCTTTTTATAGGTCACTTAATGTGAAATAAGTTAACAGTCAATCTCCAGACCTGAACCAAAAGCAGTGTGTAAGACTGATGGAGGAGAACATGATGCCGAGATGCATGAAAAAAACTGTGATTAAAAAAACAGGATTATTCCAACAAATATTGATTATTTCTGAACTCTTAAAACTTTATGAATATGAACTTGTTTTCTTCACATTATTTGAGGTCTGAAAGCTCTGCATCTTTTTTGTTATTTCAGCCATTTCTTATTTTCTGTAAATAAATGCTCTAAATTACAATATTTTTATTTGGAATTTGGGAGAAATGTTGTCTGTAGTTTATAGAATAAAACAACAATGTTCATTTCACTCAAACATGAACCTACAATAGAATACAATAGAAATATACAGTTAACTTTACAGTATACACAGTACACACAATAACTTACATTATCTATCTATCTATTTCTTTCTTTCTTTCTTTCTTTCTTACTTTCTTTCTTTTTTTCTCAGCAGCCCACACACACACTGAGTGCCTGGTTTTCCCAGTCGTGGAGCCGGCACTGCACCCGGCACTACTTTCCTCTATAGTAAACAGTGTGATAAAGCTGTCTGGGGAATCCGAGCGCCGCAGAAACTACAACTTTCAGCTTTCTGATTCCCGTCTGAACACGGCGCCCCCGGCGCCGGCGGCTCCATCCCCGGCAACGGCCTGATCTAAATACAATCTCTCTCCCGCTTTTCAGACCCGCCTGTCAGCGCGGCTAACCCGCCGATACCTTCCTCCAACGACCTGCCAATCACTCACTCGCGCTCTCAGACACGCCGCCACTGCCGTGGAAACGCCAGCTGTACGGTACAATCAACCGCCAGAGCATCCCTCACACACACCGCCGGTTACACCACCCGGCTTATCTACATCATACAAATCCCATTACAGCACTACAACCACTGTTACATCATCACACAGCCCAGCATACCATCAAACATCATCATCACACGACCCAACAGGAACTAACCTGCACCAAATACATGACATAACATCACCCATAACATGAACTATAACCTAAACCATAACATGATATATTATAACATGGCCTGGTTCACTGCAGCATCATCTTATGTACTGTAACTAGAACTAACACCACATGATATGACCTTTCATGACCCTAAAATATTGCGTAAAGGTCAAACATCAACACACTTTTGCCTAAATTTAATATATCAGGACCTAATAATCACACAGCATGGCCTAAACAGGGACTGTTTTAAATAGAATGAATTGAATATCACACAGCTTACACCAGAGACTACATTTTACATAGCGGGGCCTAACAAATAAAAATTTACACTGCATGGACAAACATTAACAACAAGACTTTACTACAGGGACTAAATTTTATATAGCCTGGACTAAAATACCCATAGCAGAGCCTTGAGGTTACAATAAGATATACATTTTACATAGTATGGACTAAAATTTACAATAGGGAGAACATTTTACATAGCATGAACTTCATTACCCATAGCAGGGCCTAGAATTTAAAATAGGAACTATATTTTACATGGCAAAGCCTAAAATTTACAATAGGGACTACATTTCTACAATTAGGGACTGAATTTTACAAAGCCTGGACTAAAATACCCATAGCAGAGCCTAAAATCTACAACAGGGACTAAATTTAACACAGCATGGCCTAAAATTCCCATAGCAGGGCCTAACATTTAAAAAAGGGACCAATTTTTACATAGCATGGCCTAAAAAAAAAAATAGCAGGGCCTAGAATTGACAACAGTGATTAAATTCTACACAGTGTGGCCTAAAATAGCCACAGAAGGGCCTAGAATTTACAATAGGGATGACATTTTACACAGCATGGCCTAAAATTCCCAAATCTGGGCTAAAATGTATAATAGACACTACATTATACACAGCATGGCCTAAAATACAGATAGCATGGACTAAAACCTACAATAGGGACTACATTTCACATAGCATGGACTACAATACCCATAGCAGGGCCTAACATTTACAATAGGGACTAAATTTTACACATCATGGCCCAAACTCCCCATATCAGGGCCTAAAACTTACAACAGGTACAGCATTTTACATAGCATGACCTAAAATACCCAAAGCTGGGCCTAAAATATACAATAGTGACTGAATTTTACACAGCACAGCCTAAAATACCCATAGCAGGGCCTAGAATTTACAATAGGGACTAAATATTACATAGTATGGACAAAAGCATGGACTAAAACACTCAAAGCTTGGCCAGAATTTACAATAGGCAATACATTTTACATATTAGGGCTTAAAATACAGAAAGCTTGGTCTAAAATTTACAATAGGGACTCAATTTTACATAGCTGAGCCTAAAATGACCATGGCAGGGCCTAGAATTTACAATAGGTACTAAATTGTACTCAGCAGAGCCTAAAATACCCAAAGCAGGGCCTTATATTTACTATAGGGACTAAAATTTACACAGTATGGCCTAAAATACCGATAACATGGACTAAAAAGGGACAACATTTTATATAGCTAAGCCTAACATGCCCATGGCAGAGCCCAAAATGTACAACATGAACTAAGTTTTATATATTTTATTATACTAAAAATACCACTAACAGGGCCAAAAATGTATAATAGAGACTGAATTGTACACAGCATGGCCTAAAATGTACAATAGGGACTAAATTTTACACAGCATGGCCTAAAATACCCAAAGCAGAATTTACAATAGGGACGACCTGAGCAGACAGTACAACCACTGTCAAATCCCACGAGCATCACACAGCCCAGTTGGGTCTTCATATGACCCAACATGAACTAACCTGTGTGTACTACAGGACTTAACATCACCCATAACATGATATATTACGACTGAGCATGAGTTATTATATCATAACATAACAAATCATAACCTGATTTACCACAGCATGCCTTAGTGTTTACTTAAACCAGCACAACATCATATGACCCAACATGACCCACAAATATTACATAACTCGAAAAACACTTTTCATAAAAAGGTCAAACATCACATTTCATCACACATCAAGGGCTGAATATATATATATATATATATATATATATATATATATATATATTGTTTTGCCTACATTTCACATAACAGAGCCTGAACTACACAGAACAGAGCCTAAACTACACAGAGCAGAACTTAAATTACAGCAAACAGAGCCTAAAATACACATAACAGAGCCTAAACAACACCTAACAGAGCATTAACTTCACCTAACAGAGCCTAAACTACACAGAGCAGAGCCTAAACTACACAGAGCAGAGCCTAAACTACACAGAGCAGAGCCTAAACTACACAGAGCAGAACTTAAATTACAGCAAACAGAGCCTAAACTACACCTAACAGAGCCTAAACAACACCTAACAGAGCCTAAACTACACAGAACAGAGCCTCAACTACACAGAGCAGAGCCTAAACTACACAGAGACGAACTTAAATTACAGCAAACAGAGCCTAAACTACACCTAACAGAGACTAAACAACACCTTACAGAGCCTAAACTACACCTAACAGGGCCTAAACTACACCTAACAGGGCCTAAACTACACAGAACAGAGCCTCAACTACACAGAGCAGAGCCTAAACTACACAAACAGGCTTAAATTACAGCAAACAGAGCCTAAACTACACCTAACAGAGCCTAAACAACACCTAACAGAGCCTAAACTACACAGAACAGAGCCTCAACTACACAGAGCAGAGCCTAAACTACACAGAGAAGAACTTAAATTACAGCAAACAGAGCCTAAACTACACCTAACAGAGACTAAACAACACCTTACAGAGCCTAAACTACACCTAACAGGGCCTAAACTACACCTAACAGGGCCTAAACTACACAAACAGAGCCTAAATTACACAAACAGGGCCTAAAATACACAGAGCAGAGCCTAAACTACACAGAAGAGGGCCTAAACTACACAGAACAGGGCCTAAACTACGAATAAAAGAGCATAAACTACCCGTAACAGAGCCTAAACTACACAGAACAGGGCCTAAACTACGAATAACAGAGCATAAACTACCCATAACAGAGCCTAAACTACACAGAGCAGAGCCTAAACTACACAGAGCCGGGCCTAAACTACACAGAGCAGTGCCTAAACTACACAGAGCCGGGCCTAAACTGCACAAAGCAGGGCCTAAACTACACAGAACACGGTCTAAATTACATAGAGCAGAGCCTGAACTACAGAGCTTAACATACACAAACAGGACCTAAACTACACAGAGCTTAACCTTCACACAGTAGGGCCTAAGCTACACATAACAGAGCTTTAACTAAACAAAGCCGGGCCCAAACTACACAAACAGGGCTTAAACTACACATAGCAGAGCCTAAATTACAAAGAGCAGAGCCTAAACTACACAGGGCAGAGCCTAAACTACACCTAACATAGCCTAAACCACACAGAGCAGAGCCTGAACTACACAGAGCACAGCCTAAACTATACAACCAGAGCCTAAACTACACAGAGCACGGCCTAAACTACAAAAACAGGGCCTAAACTACACAGAGCAGGACCTAAACTACACACAGAGCAGAGCCTAAACTACACACAGCAGGGCCTAAACTACACACAGCAGGGCCTAAACTACACATAACATAGGCTAAACTACACAGAGCAGAGCCCAAACTACACAGAGCAAAGCCTAAACTACACAGAGCAAAGCCTAAACTACACATAACAGAGCCAAGACTTCACATAACAGGGCCTAAACTACAAAACACAAAACCCAAACCACACAGAGCAGAGCCTGAACTACACAGAGCACAGCCTAAACTACACCTAACAGAGCCTAAACTACACAGAGCAGAGCCTAAACTACACCTAACAGAGCCTAAACTACACTGACACACTACACTGAGTCTTAACTACAACCAACAGAGCTTAAACGTCACACAGCATGGCCTAAACTGCACAGATCAGAGTGTAAACTCCACAAAGCAGGGCCTAAACTACACAGAGGATAGTCTAAACTACACAGAGCAGATCTTAAAATTCACATAATAGAGTTTAAATTCCATAGTGCAGAGCCTAATCTACACAGAGCAGGGCCTAATCTACACAGAACATAGGCTAAACTACACAGAGCAGGGCCTGAACTACACAGAACATAGGCTAAACGTCACATAACCAAGCTTAAACTCCACCAAACAGAGTCTAAACTACATACAGCAGGGCCTAAACGTCATATAACAAAGCTTAAACTACAAACTGCACGGCCTAAACTATAACCAACATAGCTAAAACTACACAGAGCAGGACCTAAACTACACAGAGCAGGACCTAAAGTATACAAAGCCAAGCCCAAACTACACAGAGCAGGACCTAAACTACACAGAACAGAGCCTAAACTACAACCAATAGTGCTTAAATTTCACATAACAGAGCCTAAACTACACACAAGGCCTAAATTTCAAGTTCAGGGCCTAAACTACACAAAACCAAAGTCTTAACTTAACACATCAGATCATGACATACTTATTACATAACTCCTTTGACAGCATAACAGTTCAACAATGCCTGGCATGACACAGTACAACCATACCACATACCACACATGATATACCATGACATCACATTCCCTATAATGATTTAACATGACATAACCCAACCTAAAGTAACACAACATAATAAGATACGACTCAACCAAACATGACTTAACATGACTTTCTTCACTTGACAGAGCATGACATCATCCCGCCTAAAACGTCCAAACAATACCTACCATGTCATAACAAGAGACTACACAATACTGTAACTCAGAAATCATGACAAAGCATGGAGTAACATGCCCTCAAATGAACAGACATGACATAACTCAACATAACCCAACGTAACTCAATGTAATATGACCTAACATGACTGAAGACGGTTTCACCCAACTTGACCCAACATGACAGCCAGCGAGAACCTAATATGATATGATTAAATTGACTTAACATAACATGTCATGAACTAACAGTAAACATGTGTGGCTGATATACCACATGACCCATCATAACATGACCCACAATGACTTAAAATAAAAAACAACAGCCTACCAAGGCCTAACAAGTCACAACATAACCTGATTCAACCTAATGTGACCTGATGTGACTTAAAGGCCAGCAGACTTCTTCTGAGGGAGGGATCTATACCTTCTGTCTATGGCAAATCAGCAGATCAAGGAGATGTTAGAACTTCCAAATAATGTGTTTTGTGTTTCAACCACAGTTAATGACATGTAGTTAATGCTAGGCAACAGCTTATTTGCATAAAAGTGACAGAGCCCTTAAATGGCTCATTCTGAAAGGCACTGAAACTGCTCTCAAATGAACAGGCATGACATAACCCAACGTAATATGACCTAACATGACTGAAGAGGAGTTCACCCAACTTGACCCAGCATGACAGCCAGCGAGTACCTATTATGACATGACTCAACTGACTTAACCTAACTGTAAATACATGTGACTGATATACCACATCCTAAGGCCTAACAAGTCACAACACAACATGACCCATCATAACATGGCCCAAACTTAACTGACTTAAGATAAAGCCAAACAACATAGTCACAACATAACCTGAATCAACCTTAAAGGGGACATATTTTTAAAAAGACAGTACACAGCAGGATTATCCAGCAGACATCTTCTGAGGGAGGGATCTATACCTACTGTCCATGGCGAGTCAGCAGATAACAGAGATGTATGTTAAGCACAAACTAACCAGCACTGGCCCTGACTCCGCACAGACATAGCCTTAAACACCAAGACCCAGCATGTTCTTCTTGGACATAACTAATGGCACAGCATGACATAACGCGACATAGCATGACTCAGCTGAGCCATAGAGACCATCCGACCCACATCAGGTACACTCACCTCCAGCCTGTCCAGACTGGTGAAGCTGGCGATGGCGAAGCCGTCGATGATGTCCTCCTCATCTTCCTCCTCCTCCACCTCATCGTGGGAGCTGGACTCCCGGCGTTTCCTCCTGGCATGAGGAGGAGGAGGTGCAGGGTGGTGACGGTGGTGATGAAGGTTGGGTGGAGGAGGCGGTGGTGGAGGTGGAGGAGGCGGAGCTGGTGGGTTACGTGCGGCTCTTTTGCCTCGCCTCCGGACCGGCTGCACGGCGCCGGCGCTCCGCTCCCGCTCGGACCCAGAGGAGGCGCTCGGGTCTCGGACCAGTCGGGCCCGGAGCGACCGGGACCTCCGGGTCTGCTTCGGCCTACCCTCCATGTTTCATAGGCCCACGTGGGCACACGCTCACACTCAAGCGGGAATGCGCCAGTCACGCCAGCTAGCTATTGTATATGCGTGCACGTGCTTACATATATATGTTAAATGTGTATATGTATATATGTATGCTTGTGTATATATGTATGTATAGTTTAATTAAATATATATGCGTGTGTGTATACAAGTGCATATAAGTAGTGTGCACGTGCACGCGCACGCAAGCTCTCTCGCTCGTTCACAGGCTCCTTCCTCCACACACCCAGCGGGCTGCAAAGCAAAGCAGTGACCTTGGACGCGCCGTGGTCACGTAGCTAGAACCCCGCGCGCTGACACACACACGCACGCATGCATGCACGCGCCCATGCACGCGCGCATACACGCGCACGCACGCACGCGTGCACGAGCACACTCGCTCGCTCGCCCTCCCAGCTCACACAGCTGCTGCAAATATGGACGCCTCCTCCTCCTCCCAAAACAGACAGAAGGCAGACAGACAGGTGTAACAAAAACAAACAAACAAACAAACAAATCCAGATGTTTACTCAGCGCGCGCTACTGCTACTGCTAATGCTGCTACTGCACATCTGGCTGGGCTGCAGCGGTGCTCGCTCGCGGTCCGAAGCATGATGACATGCATGCACGCCTGCATGCATGCATGCACGCGCGCGCGCGAGCAAACGCACGCGCGCACGCACACTCAGGCGCCCGCGCACACACACACACACACATACACTCTCACGCGCGCGCCTGGCAGACTGGCACGAACCAGCAACAACAACAGTAACAACAATAACAATCCGCGAGATCAAAGGCGGCAGGGGGGTATTTGGCGAATATCCATCCGTGCAAGAGTCCGCAAGAGTTTCAGGTTCCCCCGCGCGCGCGCGTGCGTCCTTGTTGCGTGCGTGCAGAGAGAGAGAGTGTGTCTGCGTGCGCGCGTGTGTGTGTCCAATCCAACACACTGTGGTCCTCCTCCTACTCCTCCGTTCTCGCTCGCGCTCTCTCTCGCGCTCTCTGTGTCTCGCGCGCGAGCGCGCTCTCACGCACGTGCACGCGCGAGCACGCGCACCAGCGCACGCGCGTGTCTGCGTGTTCCCCGCGAGCCGCCGCCGAGCGCTGCGTTAGATCTCCGGGCTCGCGCTCCTCCGCCGCCGCACGAACTCTGCGCTCCGAATGTCCACAGCCCAGAAAACTGACGCACTTCCGCCACCTCGCCGACTGCCAGAGGAAGTCTCTCCCTCTCTCTCTCTCTCTCTCTCTCTCTTTACCTCTCACTCTCTCTCTCTTTTCTACCTCCCTCTCTTTTTCTATTTCTCTCCCTCTCTATCTCTTTACCTCTCTCTCTTTCTCTCTTTACCACTTTCTTTCTGCCACTCTCTCTCACTTTAACTCTCTCTCTTTTTTCACTCTCTCTGTCTCTCTTTCTATTTCTCTCTATCTCTTTCTCTCCCTCTCTTTACCTCTCTCTTTTCTGCCTCCTTCTCTCTCTTTCTATTTCTCTCCCTCTCTATCTCTTTACCTCTCTCCCTCTTTCTCTCTTTACCACTTTCTTTCTGCCACTCTCTCTCTTTTTTCACTCTCTCTCTCTGTCTCTCTTTCTATTTCTCTCTATCTCTTTCTCTCCCTCTCTTTACCTCTCTCTTTTCTGCCTCCTTCTCTCTCTTTCTATTTCTCTCCCTCTCTATCTCTTTACCTCTCTCCCTCTTTCTCTCTTTACCACTTTCTTTCTGCCACTCTCTCTCTTTTTTCACTCTCTCTCTCTGTCTCTCTTTCTATTTCTCTCTATCTCTTTCTCTCCCTCTCTTTACCTCTCTCTTTTCTGCCTCCTTCTCTCTCTTTCTATTTCTCTCCCTCTCTATCTCTTTACCTCTCTCCCTCTTTCTCTCTTTACCACTTTCTCTTTGCCACTCTCTCTCACTTTACCTCTCTCTCTTTCTCTCCCTCTCTTTACCTCTCTCTCTTTCTTTCTTTAACTCTCTCTCTCTCTCTTTACCTCTCTCTCTCTTTACCTCTCTCTCTTTCTCTCTTTACCATTTTCTCTCTCTCAGTCAGTACTGTAACTGAAACTCACACAGTGAATAGAGTAACTGTCACTATACAGTCAGTACTCTATCTGTGGTTGCTAAGGTATCTCAGGTGGTTGCTATGCTGTTGCTGAGTGGTTGGAAGGGAGTTGCTTTGGTGTAGATTAGTGGTTGCTGTCCTGTGGTATCCTAGCTGGTTGTTATGGAGTTGCTTAATGGTTGCCATGGTGTTGATAAAAGTTTGCTAGTTGGTTACAACGTTTCTTTGATATCATAGGTGGTTGTTTTAATGTTGCTATATGGTTCTGATGGTATATCCTAGATGTTTGTTATGTAGTTGCTGTGGCATTGCTAAATGGTTGCTGAGTGGTTGCTATCATGTTTCTAGGTGGTCCTATGATACCTGGGGGGTTGCTACAATGTTGCTAAGTGATTGCAGTATAATATAGTAGGCAACATTTAATTGTTTTTGCCTGGACATCCGCTAAATGCAGTGTAATATAATGTAATGTAGGTGTTGCTAAATGGTTGTCAGGTGGTTGCCAAGGTGTTTCTAGGTGGTAGTTATGGTGCCTCAGTGGGTTGTTGTCTTTATGGTTTTGCTATGTGTTTTTTATGGCAGTGCCAAATGGTTGCTAGGTGCTTGTTAGATAGTGGTTACAATGTTTTTCCAGGTGTATTGCTGGGTGGCTGCTACAGTATCCCAGGTGCTTGTTGTGGAGTTGCTAAGTGGTCACGTTGGTGTTGCGAAGTGACTGCTATGGTATCCCAGGTTTTTGCCATGGTATTTCTAGGTGGTACCTTCACTGGCTGTTATGGTGTTACTAAGTGGTTGTGATGATGCTGCTTAGTTATTGCCACTTGTTTGCTATGCTGTTCCTAGACGGTCGCTATGGCTATGGCAACGTGGTATGGCTAGGTGGTTCCTACAAGCTGTAGGTGGTAATGGCTTCCTTCTGGTAAGAGATATGTAATTTGTGACTAGCTTTGTATGATGTTGCTAGGTGGCTGCTATGGTGGGTGTCATGGTCTTACCAGGTGGTTGCTACAGTATGTACCTTCACTGGCTGTTATGGTGTTGCTAAGTGGTTGCAATGATGCTGCTTAGTGGTTGCTAGGCAGTTGCTAGATGGTTTTTATGGTGTTCCTACACTGAAAAAAATTATAAGTAAAATTTACTTTAAAAAAGTTTCGCAACTTTCTGCATTTGCTTTTTTAAAGTAAATTTAATTTCAGATAAATTTAAGTAACTTCAACTCGGGTTCTAGACTTAAATGTTACACAGAGTAAATAAGTGAACTGAACTTCAGTCAATCCTTTCTTTTAGTAAACTTTACTTAATTTCTGCATACAATATTACCTAATTACAATTACTTAATTTATACAATATTACTCAAATAATTTATGATACATAATATATTATAATTCCTGAAATACAACAATTTTTTAGTTAAAACACACATATTACACTGTCTCAACACACGGATGGCATGTAATACATTCTTTATACTAGTATACTAAAAATAATGTATTACATGCCGTCCATGTGTTAAGACAGTGAGACTTAAATCTTTGAGACTGTGTAAATATTTGAATGTGTGTTTTTACTAAAAATATTTAAATTTCAGGAATTATAATGTATTATTTATTATAAATTATTTGAGTAATTAAGTAATTGTAATTAGGTAATATTGTATGCAGAAATTAAGTAAATGTTACTAAAAGAAAGTATTGATTCAGCAAAAATAAATAAAGTAAAGTTTACTAAAATAAAGGATTGACTGAGGTTCAGTTCGCTTATGACATTTAATTCTTGAAACCGAGTTGAAGTTACTGAAGTTTATCTGAAATTAAATTTACTTAAAAAAAGCGAATGCAGAAAGTTGCGAAACTTTTTTAAAGTAAATTTTACTCATCAATTTTTTCAGTCTAGGAACACCATAGAAACCACCTTGCAACCACTAAGCAGCATCATTGCAACCACTCATTTGCCATAGTCTTTCCAGGTGGTTCATACAGTCTGTACCTTCACTGGCTGTTATGGTGTTGCTATGTTATCCCAAATACCTGCTGTGGTGTTCCTAGGTGGTTGCTATGGTATTTCAGTCGTAATGTTACTGGTTGTGATCTGGTGTCAGCAGTGTTTTGAGGAACTCTGTGAGGAACTCTGGTGAGATCTGATAGAGGGGTAAACGCAGAGCCTCGTAACCGAAACAGCTTTGATCAGCATCTCCAGCCGGCCGATCTGACGCGGCGGCGGCGCGGACGCAGACGCAGGAGGGGATTTGATGGAGCTAATGAATATTCACAGTGTGGATATTAGCTGCGGGGGCTTCAGCGCAGCTTTACCTGAGCTTCTTATCGCCGTATTTAAATATTGAAATGAATGAGCTGGAACCTTGGGACATTCATAAATATGCAAATAGCTTTCAGCTGCTCTTACATGTTGCAGTTGCTTGTTTTATTCTATCAGTTTACGAGCTTGTGAATGATCCACCGCGTTGTTCTGCAGTGTGTGTGTGTGTGTGTGTGTGTGTGATCCTGGAGGCTTTGTTTGAATGAACGCTTCAGATCTGATCTACAGTAGAGAGATGGAGACGTAGCACTTATAAAGTGACATTAAAGAGAAGTGTTTACTCATTTTTTACATTTCCCTGCATAATTATCCAATTTATGAGCTATTTTACTTTAATTACAGCTAATGATTTAATAATTTACCAATTAGGATTTATGTTTATTACGTCGATGGCACAACGTAGCTTTATAGAAATATATTATAATCAACAAAATTAAAAATATAAATATTAGATAAATCCTAGACGTATTATACAGTGCTGCTAAGTGGTTGTCATGATAAACAGGTAATTGCTGTTGTAGTTTTATGTAGTATTGCTAAGATGTTGCTTAGTGGCTGCTATGTTGTTCCTAAGTGATTGCTAGGTGGTTGCTATGGTGCTCCTAGATGGTTGCTAAGATCAAGACAACGTGGTTGCCATAGTGGTTGCTAGTTGGTTGTGATGATGTTGCTAAGCAGTTGCTAGGTGATTGCTATGGTGTTGCTTAGTTATTGCTAGGTGGTTGCTATGGTGTTCCTAAGCGGTTGCTATGATATTCCACGTGGTTGCCATAGTCTTGCTAGGTGGTTCCTGCAGTATGTAGGTGGTTATGGATTCTTTCTGGTAAGAGATGGTGTAATTTGTGAGCAAAAGCTTTGAATTATGTTGCTAGATGGCTGCTAAGAGATAGCTAGGTGGTTGCTATGGTGTCCCTAGATGGTTCTTATGTTATCCCTTGTGGTTGCCACTGCCTTGCAAGTTGGTTCTTGTGGTATTCCTGCTAGTTATGGAGTTGCTATGTGGTTGGTAGGTGGTTGCTATGGCATCCCAGATGCCTGCTGTGGTGTTCCTAGGTGGTTGCTGTGACAACACATCAGCTCTTGCATGGGTTTTTTATGATAAAAGTGTTGGTGTGGGTTCCTTCAGGTGAGAGATGGTGTAATTCGTAAAAACAAGTTTCATATGATGTTGCTGGGTGGTTGCTATGGTTTTCCTAGATGGTTCTTATGGTAACCCTTGTGGTTGCCACGGTCTTGAAAGTTGGTTTCTGTGGTATTCCAGGTATATATGTAGTTGCTAAGTGGTTGCTAGGGCTTCCCAGGTGCCTGCTGTGGTGTTCCTAGGTGGTTCTTATGGTATCCCTCGTTGTTGCAAGTTGGTTCCTGTGGTATTCCAGCTGGTTATGGAGTTGCTAAATGGTTGCTATGGCATCCCAGGTGCTAGGTGGTTCTTCCTTGGTATGGTATTCCTTGTGGTTGCCGCTGTCTTGCAAGTTGGTTACTGTGGTATTCCAGCTGGTAATAGATTTACTAAGTGATTGCTAGGTGGTTGATATGGTGTGTCTTAGGGGTCGTGTGAAAAGTGCTGCCTGTAGAAACACAGCCCCCCCTGGCTGGTGTGCAGTGCTGGGTGAAGGACTCTAATTGCATCACTTCATTTCCTCTCCTCTTCTTCCTCCAGCAGCAGCAGCAGGGGCAGCAGCACCTGTACCAGCATTCATATTTCAGCCGTTAACCACAGCGCTTACACCGGCACACCGGACCCGACCCGCCGAGTTCAGAGTGTAAATATAGAGCAGCACTCTGCCTGAACCCGGAGCCTCACCTCAGCATCACTGTATCATAATTCACACGCTCTACAGCATATAGAGCACCGGGTGATCACTCTTACACTGCAGAACACACACACACATACTGTACACTTGTTTTTAGATACTTACAGGACACACACACATATATATGCGTAGCATTTGTGTAATATATTGCAATGCAATTATATGTCTATGTGTGTGTGTATACATGTAAGAGCTGTAAGAGCAAGCATCATTTCAAGCATCATTTAGCATCTGAGCTGCTAACTCGCATTATAAAGCACACTTAAAATCGTTAATTTTCCAAAAAATCAACAGTGCATCTTATAATCCAGTGCTCCTTATGTATGAGTTTTATTAGTTAGATATTAAGGAGCTGTAAAGCCACTCTACTGTAGTACAGCATTATACAGAAGCGCTAGCTCTTTCGCCATTTAGAGATGAGTATTATCAGCCCCTTTAGCCTGCTGCTAACCCTAGCTAGCACTGCTGGAGCAGCATTAGCATCAGCCACTTATCGCGCTAAGTGGTAGCTCTTTCACCGTTCAGAGGTGAGTATATCAGACTGTAGTCTGTCTTTATCGTGTTAAAACAAGCTACATGGGACAATCCGCTAGCTAATATCACCCAGGCTTACTGGAACATTCAGGGTTCATCAGTGTAGCACTGTCGGGTGGCATTTTTTATTAGCACAAACCACAGCTAATGCTAATGCTAATGCTGCTGCACCCAGCCTTAGTTGAAATCTAGAAATCTACGCTTACTGTAAATAAACAGAAGCGCCTTTGTGTAGATTAACATCAAGAGCTCGTTTGACTTTAAAAGAAAATGTGTTTTTTAAGAATTGCAGTTTTGTTTACTTAACTTAGCTTGGCTTTACATGTGTCGCCACCTAGCGGCAAAACCTGCTGAATTAGAAGGAAAACATGGCGACACCCCTGTTCCTTACTAGTGTTGCATAATGCACCTTATAATCCGGTGCACCTTATAGTAGGAAACATACATTATATCAAATTGAATTACTAAAGCTGAGTTATTGTGTAACAGTAGAGTAATTGATATAACACAAAAAATGTCAATTAAATTAATTTACAAATAAAAAATCAGATGTAATAACTTACAATTTTAAGTCTAATCAAGTCAACATCACTAAAATAACACATTTAGCTTACAGCTAAATGTAGGCTTACAGTGTATAGTAATAATAATGTGTCCCACATGTATTGCATATGTTTAAGAGTCTATAAATATGTATTTGTAAAATGTTATCCTTGTTTGCAAGGTTTATTAATAGTCAAAACACCCTTTTGTCCTGAAACTGTGCAAAAACAAATACACCAACTCACACCGACTCGCACACACACTACAGGATGCCCTGCGGTACACTAGCATTATTCAGGCTTATGAAATATTAATCTTACAGCGCAGTTCAAGGCGACCGGACAGGCCCTACAGAAAGCTCCATTATTCAAAGCTCTGCTTATATCTCTGCAGTGCAGTTCACATCTTTAGCTTTATGATCTTCACTGTCCATCTAAACTCCCTGTCCACTTTATCACCAGCTCCTAACCCTGCTCTCACGCACGGGCCACTTTATTAGAAACGCCTATCGTATACGTGCACTCTGTAGACATACAGACACAGGCTCTCATCAATCACTGCATTAATAACACTCTAAATGTAGGTATTGTGATATTATACACTGCTGAGGAGGCGGAGCTACTGTTTGTCTCTTATTATTTATTAGAGTGAATATTAATATTAATAACACTCTAAATGTAGGTATTGTGATATTATACACTGCTGAGGAGGCGGAGCTACTGTTTGTCTCTTATTATTTATTAGAGTGAATATTAATATTAATAACACTCTAAATGTAGCTATTGTGATATTATACACTGCTGAAGGAGGCGGAGCTACAGTTTGTTTCTCATTATTAGGGTGAATATTAATATTAATAACACTCTAAATGTAGGTATTGTGATATTATACACTGCTGAAGGAGGCGGAGCTACAGTTTGTTTCTCATTATTAGGGTGAATATTAATATTAATAACACTCTAAATGTAGGTATTTTGTGATATTATACACTGCTAAGGAGGCGGAGCTACTGTTTGTCTCTCATTATTAGGGTGAATATATTTATATTAATTACACTCTAAATGTAGGTATTGTGATTATACACTGAGGGAGGCAGAGCTATTCAGTATTGTACTGTAATATGAAGTGGTTATAGATTGAAATCTTGGTGGGAGAGTTTAATAAAGCAGAGATTGACTCCGACACCCAGAGATGATTCAGAATTTATTGGCAGAGATTTTAAAGCCAATTGACTTTTTCTGTATTAGATTATTAAACTACGGCGCCGGCACCAACCCAGTAATGAGTGGCGGGTAAAGCAAGGAGAAATGTCAGCTTAAATGTCAGAGAGAAATCAGAACTGATAGAATATAACGCTATACATTTATACTTACACAATATGTCCAAATACTCACTTCTAATTAATGTATTAATTCTGCTTCAATAAAAAAATAGAGAACAAGACTCTCCAGAACAGATAACCCTTTTAATGACTTATTGAACCAATTACAGTACATTTCCTACATTGTAAATAATTAGTAAAGTGATCCAGACTATATAACTTAAAAGTGTTAAACAAACCAAAATACTCTGTGAAGTATTTAGGTGCTCTTATGTGGGGAGCTGTTAACTTGTGGTTTCTGAGGCTGGTAACTCTGATGAACTTATCCTGTATAACAGAGAAAACCCTTATTCTCCCTTTCCTAATGCAGTCCTGATGAGTGCCAGTTCCATTATTATAACAGTTTTGATGGTCTTTGCGGGGACTGCACCTGCAGATCCTTTCAAAGTTCTCAAAATTCGTGTTTTAGGATTGACTGAACTTCATTTTCTCAAGCCATACCTACTCAAAACTTTGCAACTGATGTTCTTAAACACATTAAGAGACAAGAAATTCAAGTAAAATTAACACTTGAGAAGTTCAGCACCGCTGTTAACTGACTCCAGCCAAGATGTGCAAAGCTGTCATCTAAGAATCTAAAATATAAAACATATTCTGGTTCATTTAACACTTTTTTGTTTAATAATGTTTTTCTTCATGGTTTGGATGACATTATTATTAATCTACAATGCAGAAAAATATTACAGTAATAAAAAACAACTGAATTTAAGGTGTCTCCAAACTTTTGACTGGTATATTATGTATAATGATGTCCTAAGACCTTTGGTATGTCAGTGTATAAGGTGTAAAATGTTAGTGTTAGTTTGGTAGAGGAGTTTGTTGAGGTTGATGTCTTTCATACTCATCTTTTTTGTCTGTTTTCCATGTTTTTCCTGAAGCTTCACAGCCCAGTGTAACATTTCTTTTGAGGAAAATCCAATAAAAGCTTGTTATTGATCTTTATCTGACTGTTCCTATCCTTCTCTTACAGTAACATCTCTCTCTCTCTCTGTCTGTATAAATCCCATCCATCCACGATATGTCAGTTTAGACTTGCCTTTCATACATGATGTCTGTATCAATCGATAGCGCTTAGCACATCTACAAGAAGCCTTGAGGATTCTGCTCTACACATGTAGGTTGCTGACACTGTATCTCAGCTGCTCCATAAATGCTGGATTGGTGATAAGACTGGAGACCGAGTATGACAAGGAAGTGCCTCAATCTGATGGAGACATTCCTGTATTACTGGGAAAAAGGCATTCCTTGCTGTGTGTGGGTGAGCATTATCCTACTGAAAAATGCTATCTGCCAGGAAGTTCTGCCATGAGAGGCAGCAACAAAGCTGCAGGATATTCTGCACATATTACTGAGCTGTTAGTGTTCCTCGTATCACTACTAGGAGTGACCGACTGTCATATGCAATGCTCCACAGATAATTCATCACCCTGCAGTTTACAGTGCGAACTCTTCAGTCCACCTCAAAGGCAGGATTGAAGCTTTTACCACTACAAGTTCGCCATAGTCGATTTTAAACCTGATAGTCAGCAGGTCTCAAACAGAGCCTGGATTTGTTTCTAAAGTCCAGGTTTCTCATTCATAACACTGCAAATAATAATGATTAAGGTGATGGTGGCATAATAATTGACAGTCTAGATGGTGGGCAATTAATCAAAATGACCATCCTACTTATCTCAGCTTAATAATGCGCCCCCTCTCACAGTCTGCCAACTGAGCATTATTTGAGTATTTGCAAGGAACATGGCGATGCTCACTGCTATCTTACACCCAGAGAACAGTCTATTTTCACACCTTCCACATGCATTCTTTAAATAGCAACAGTGTTTGTGAATATATCAATGCTTATGGGCATGGTGGTTTGGAAATTAGGTGTGTTCAGGTAAATTTCTGGCATATTGCTATCTTGGCAACAGAAAACAGAGGAGCTCCACTGACTGATTAAAACCCTGACAACAGTCAGAAGTTCATTGCTATCTTAGTGTCAATGATATCCAGGATACACAATAAAATAACACTGCTGTTTCCATAAATTAGCTGCTGGCGCACCTTCACAGTGTGAATGAGCAGGTCTGTTTCCTCTGCTGAGAAGTGTTGGACACGTCCAGATAGCTGCTCCGTTAAAATAGCGATCCGCCAAAGTCAGAGCACACCTGACTCTTAAAGGGAATGATGAGCAAATGACACTATGATTGGTTTATTTATGTTATGCCCAAAATGAACCACACACAGGATTAATTAAAATAATTAGTACATGCCTTTTGCATGTTTCAAGCCAATTGTGCAATTTTTTTTTCTTTTCCCATCATTACGATAGCAAAGACACACTGAAACGCCGCAAATTGAGCTGCATGTTGCATGGTTGACAGCTCGCATAAAGATCTATAAAGATGATGTTTATTGGTGGAGAATGATACTCTTTTTAAAGAAGAATGATGGTGTTTGCTGTGTGCTGTTCAAAAATGATAAGTTCTTGGAAAACATTTGTGTGGTATGATGGGTAATATTGGTATTATAAGAATGTTAGTTTATGATGGTGTTTGGTGGAGATTAATAGTGTTTCTTACTTGAAATTATATTATTTGCATTATAGCAGAATAGTAACCACCTAGGATTCTTTATAACAATCATTTAACAACAGTACTGTATATCACCCACTTGAAATAGTGTAGCTAACTGTCTAGCGGCCCCTATATCATTCACCTGGAAACTCTCTTTTTATGTTCTTTAGAAGATCCACCTTTCAAATTCTAGATATTACATTTATATAGACAGGGAGGCTGGCAGAAGTGGGTATTGTAGCTGAAGAATACATAAGGCCAGGCTCAGCAGATACCCAGAGACCTGGACCAAACAAAGAGCTATAAATACAGAACCCAGGAGCCTGGGAACAAAGAACAGCTGGAGGCCAGTGAGGAGGAGGCTGCTGAGAAATACTTTCATCCAGATAAATAAAGATGTTCTCGAGTACAGTACTGAAGTGCTGGTTCAATACGCCGCTCTTAAGCGACGAACGACAATCATGCATCCCCATTCATTCTGAATAAGAGACGGCGGCCGGGCATAGCGACACTCAGACAGCTGATTAGACTCTCTCTGGATAAGAGTATCGGATACGTGCTGAGAATTAAAGCACATTTCATTCACATTCAGGGACAGGTACGTCCGATGACATCATAACCACCCAAGCCATAAAGGCTAGAGCTGTGCCTGATGACATCAAAATGACCAGTACATTGTAGGCCACACTCATCACATCATAACGGACAATAAGTGACATATTTTTTTGCATTGATAACATCACAAGAAGCCATGAGAAGTGATCAATTGTAATGCTGCGGGTGACATCATAATATGACATGAGAAGTGATATAATACTGCTGGTGACATCATAAGAGGCCATAAAATCTGATATAATGCTGCTGGATTATATCATATCAGGCCATAGAAAAGTGATATAATGCTGCTGGTGACATCATAACAGGCCATAAGAAGGGTTATATATCAAGATATCATAGTGCCCTCATCATAAGGGATATGTGACAGCAGATGACATCACATTGGATCATAAACAAATAAGCTGCAGCTGATGACATCACTGTGACCTCAAATATGACATTGCAGTGGCTGTCAACATCAGAGTGACTGTATGACGGATGAAATTATTGTGTACTGTGTACATCTGATGACATCACTGTGGCCTCATAGGGGATTTGCAGCACCTGATGACATCACTGTTACCTCATAAGGAATGCAATGCAAATAGTGACATCACTGTGGCCTTGCAATGTCCTTAAAAGCGATATATTTTTGGCTGATGTCATCACAGTGGTCTCATAATGCATATGCTATAGCTGAAGTCATCACAGTGTCCTTAAAAGTGATATGCATTGGCTAATGACATCACCTATTCGTTATGAGGCCCTGGTGATATCATAAGCATACAGTGTACTGTATCTTGTCTAAAGCCAATGTGCCATTGCCGATGTCATCACAGTATCCTCAGAAGGATGAAGCCAGTGTGATCAAACCAGGAAGTGCATGTTATGAAACTGTGATGTCAACAACCTGTGGCCTCATAAGGATACGCTGCAACAAAATCTTGATCATGACATCAGAGTGGCTTCATTTGGGACATTTAATGCAGCTAATGATATCACCATAAGGGATAACCTCATAAACAATACTGTATAAACTGTAGCTGGTAATATCACAATGAACTTAAATGTGATACGCTGATGGCATCACAGTGGCTTCATAGGAGATACTCTCTGGCTGATGACATCACAGTGGGCTGTGATTGACAGGCAGCACTGGAGGCACTGGAGGTGTAGTTATATTTCAGTGTAGAGTAGTGAGGATGTTTTTTATATCTGGCGTGCCTACAGGCAGCTCAACCCAACTCTCCTGATACTGCTTTACTCTGAGAGAGAGAGAGAGGGAGAGAGAGAAAGAGAGAGAGAGAGAAAAGAGGGAGAGGGATAAAGGGAGGGATAGAGAGAGAGACAAGGATGACAAAGGCCTTTGACTGCAGCAGTGTTTTCACATCTTGAATACCAAAGAAAGATGGAAATGTAAGAAAGAGACAGAGAGAGAGAGAGAGAGTGTGTGTGTGTGTGTGTGTGTGTCCTCCAGCACGTCGTCTAATCCCGCCGTCCCCCGTGGAGTGTGTCTGCCTCTCCGTCGTCTCCGCTGAGTGTTTGCTTTGATATTTTGTTCGCTCGCAGGATCGTTCTCTCGTTTTTTATAAAAAACACTTCTCTAATGATTCTCTCTCTCTCTCTTTCCTCGCTCGTCCTCGCTCGCCCCACTGTGTTTGGTGACTCTGGTCCTCCAGCAGGGCCTGAAGGTGAGGTAGTGAGCTCAGGCTCCTCACCGCTCTGATCACACTGATCTTCCCTCTAGTGCAGTGCAGAATAGTACCACACAGTAGCCATAGTCAAAGCGTCTGCTGCTGTGAAGTGTAGCGATCAGAAATGTTGGGTTGAGGTGAGGTAAACATCAGTTACGTTAATGTTGGGTCATTTTGGGTAAAGGTAGGTTAGAGGTAAGTCATGTTGTTGTAAAGTAAGCTAGGGGGTAGTGATATTGGGTTGAGGTGAGGTAAGCACCAGTAACGGTGGTGTAAGGGGAGGTAAAGGTGTTGAGGTGTGTTGAGGTGAGGTTAAGTAGGGGTCAGTAATGTTATTGTAAGATGAGTTAGAGGTACGTGGAGGTGAGGTAAGATAGGGGTATGTAATGTTTAGGTGAGGTGAGGTAGGGGTAGGTAACTGGTGTGAGGTGAAGTAGGGGTCAGTAATGTTTGTGTGAGGTGAGGTAAGGTTTGGTAACTTTGGTGTGAGGTGAGATAGGGGTCAGAAACATTGGTATGAGGTGAGGTAGGGGTTGGTAACATTGATGTGAGGTGAGGTAGGGGTTGGTAGCAATGGTGTGAGGTGAGGTAGGTGTCAGTAGTGTTGAGGTGAGGTAGTGGTCAGTAACATTGGTGTGAGGTGAGGTAGGGGTTGGTAACGGTGGTGTAAGGTGAGGTAGGGGCTGGTAATGTTGGTATGAAGTGAGGTAGGGGTCGATAACATTGGTGTGAGGTGAGGTGGGGGGTTGGTAATGTTAGGGTGAGGTGAGGTATTGGTGGTATTGTTGGTGTGAGGTGAGGTAGGGGTTGATAATGTTGGGGTGAAGTGAGGTAGGCGTTGATAATGTTGGGTTGGGGTGAGGTAGGGGTTGATAATGTTGGGTTGAGGTGAGGTAGGGGTTGGTAATGTTGGGATGAGGTGAGGTGAGGTAGGGATTGGTAATGTTGGGGTGAGGTGAGGTAGGCCATGATAATGTTGGGTTGGGGTGAGGTAGGGGTTGATTATGTTGGGTTGAGGTGAGGTAGGGGTTGGTAATGTTGGGGTGAGGTGAGGTAGGGGTTGATAATGTTGGTGTGAGGTGAGGTAGGGGTTGGTAATGTTGGGGTGAGGTGAGGTAGGGGTCGGTAATGTTGGGTTGAGGTGAGGTAGGGGTTGGTAATGTTGGGATGAGGTGAGGTGAGGTAGGGGTTGTTAATGTTGGGGTGAGGTGAGGTGAGGTAGGGGTTGGTAATGTTGGGTTGAGGTGAGGTAGGGGTTGATAGTGTTGCTACACACTGTGTCTCCGGCAGTGATTCTCTCTCTCTGGATGAGAGATGTATAATTAATGAAGGTCTTTAGCTCAGGACTAAATTTAGACTGTAAACTCGGCTCAGAGGAGAGAGAGGGAATCGATGGAGGGAAAGGCCTTCACTAATGTCTCAGTACAGCCCAACATTACCAACCCCTACCTCACCTCAAACCAGCGTTACTGATGCTTACCTCACCTCAACCCAACATTACTGACCTTCACCTCTACATAATAGACCCCTACATTACCTCAACCCATATTTTATTAGAATAAAAAATGACCAATAATTGGATCACACCCCATTGTTACTGACCTCTACCTCACATCAACCCAACATTACTGACCCTTACCTCAAAACACTGCAACATTAATAATCACTACCTCTCCTCACCCCAACATTAATGACCACTACCTCTCCTCACCCCAATATTAATGACCACTGCTGACCCCTACCTCACAACACCCCAACATTAATAATTACTACTTTACCTCACCCCAACATTACTGACACCTACTTCACAATACCCCAACATTACTGACCACTACCTCACCTCACACCATATTTACTGACTCCTAACTCACAACACCCCAACATTACTGACCACTACTTCACAATACGCCAACATTACTGACTCCTACCTCACCTTACTCCAAAATTACAGACTCCTTCCTCACAACATCCCAACATTACTGATCACTACCTCACCTCTCCCAACATTAATGATCACTACCTCACCTCATCGCAACATTACTGACTCCTACGTCACATCACCCCAACATTAATGATCACTACTTCACCTCAACCCAACAAAACTAATGCTTACATTACCACCCCTCTTAATTTTACTGCACACACACCAGTGTTATGGCTACCTCACCTCACCCCAACATTATAGACCCCTACCTTACGTGTATTTCATTAATACTGTGAGCATTCACATTTAACATGAATCACACCTCAAGATTAGTTACTACCTCACCAAACCATTAGCATATAAAACTACATTCATTTCACTATTTTACTGATATATTGTTGGTTTTATTTATGTTGTATATATATGTATATACAGTATGATGGATAGAGAGAGAGAGAGAGAGAAAGAGAGAGAGAGAGGCTGGCCTTTAGCTCTGAACCCACAGGGCTGTAATTAGACATTAACCTTTTTATTCATGTTTGCTCTCATTAGAGGAAAAAGACAAACTGACGAGACTGAACATCAAAGTGTGAAAATCACTCACTAATTTACAGTAAAGCAATTAACACAAACCTGTGTGTGTGTGTGTATGTGTGTGTGTGTGTGTGTTTGTGCGTTTGTGTGTGTGCGTTTGTGTGGCATGAACTTTAAAGAGCCCATACCCAACACTACTTATAATACCCCCCACCGCCCAAAGCTCCAACTAATAGCGTCCTTTTGAGTTGTGAGGCGGGTGCTAAGGTACTACTGGTGGTTGCTAGTTTTTTGTAATAGTGCTGTAAGGTGGTTGTTGTAATTTTGCAGATGGGTGTTAGGAAGTTGATATGGTTTTCCAGTTGGTTGATATGATGTTGCTGTGGTATTTCATAGTGGCTTTAATGGTGTTGTCACCAGTGGTTTCAAGGGTATTTCTGTGATATTGCTTTGAGGCTGTTATGATTCTTCAGATGGCGCTGTAATGCTGATAAAAGGTTACTATATGAAGTATTTTAGGTGGTTGTTTGGTTTTGGTAAGTGGTAGCTGTGGTGTTGTAAAAAGGTTACTAAGGTACAGCAGGTGGTTGTTAGGTTTGTTGTTATAGTGCTGTTAGATGGTTGTTGTAATTTTGCAGATGGGTGTTAGGAAGTTGATATGGTGTTACAGGTGGCTGCTATGGTGTTGCTAAGTGGTTGGAAAGTGGTTGCTTTGGTGTCCCAGGTGGTTAATATGATGTTTCTAGCTGGTTTCTATATTTGTGGCTTCTATGTTGTTGCTAAGTGGTTGCTATTGTGTTTCTTTATGGCTGTTATAATTCCTTAGATGTTGCTATGATGCTCATAAGATATGAGGTATGTAAGGTTGTTATAGTTTTGGTAAGTGGTTGCTAGGTGGTTGCTATGGTTTTGCAGAGAGGTGGTTGCTAAGTGGTTTCTATAGTGCTATTAGGTGGTTGTTCTGATTTTGCCAATGGGTGTTAGGAAGTTGGTAAGTGGTTGCTAGATGGTTGCTGTGGTTTTGCTAAAGGGTTTTTAAGGTATTACAGGTGGTTGCTAGGTGGTTGCTCTAGTACTGTTATGTGGTTGTTTTGATTTTGCACATGGGTGTTAGGAAGTTGATATGATGTTTCAGGAGGTTATTATGGGGTTGCTAAGTGGTTGCTACAGTTCTGTTATAGTGGTGGTTATAGCAGACCTTGCTAGCCAGTTGCTATGGTATCCCAGGTGGCTGCCTCGGTTTTAGGCGGTTGCTCAGGTATTGCCACAGGGCTGATGTGGTACCCCATGCTGATGGCCATTTGTAACAAGTGCATTTTTCACTTTTTCACTACTACAATAAAAGTGAGCCAAAACATTAGCACCCTGTTTTTTCCTATAGAACAATATAAAGATATGTTGCTATGTCCAATCAAAAAGCAGTATGCAAGCATGCATCACATAATCAGACGAATCAGAATAAGAAGACTAACATGAAAAAGATTACAGTGTAAAGCATGATAAAAACGTGGAGTACTAAAGTGAAAGCAGCCGGAATGTACTGGTTTACTCAGCTTTATAAACACAAACAGAGCAGAAAACAAGAACAGCCAATGTGTGTGTGTATAAGTGTGCGTGTGTGCACAAGTGTGTGTGTGTATAAGTGTGTGAGTGTGTGTATAAGTGTGTGTATAAGTGTGTGTGTGTAGTGGTTAGCCACAGGAAGTTGCCATAATGACAGGCCTTACCCAACACACTGTCATGTTCACTTCGGCTCATTTCTAAAGCAGCCGCAGCTGCAGAGGGATTCGAGGGAACTGATCTGGCAACCCAGTCTGTAATTTCCCACAAATCCCTCCTGCAGCGCGGCAGGGTTACACCACCACTCCATCAGGCAACACGACAGCAGTGGGTGTTAAGGTGTGTGTGTGTGTGTGTGTGTGTGTGTCTACAGACATTAAAATGTATTCCTTTACTGTTATATAATAAAAAAGGATTTAATCCAGTATGAATCTGCAGTGTGTTCAGTTCTTGCAACCTGGCAGTAATTTTGTATTTGAGAGTTTTTAATCGAGTTTTAATACGGTATGAATTTGTGTGTGTACTTAGTTTTTACATTCTGATACAGTACTCATAGGGGAGTGATCCAGTATGAATCTGCGGTATGTACAGTATGAGTAGTTTTTACGGTCTAAACATTGTTGTATGAAAATGTTATTTTCTTTGTTAATCCAGCATGAATCTGCTGTACTATTGTTTTAATCCAGTGTGAATCTGCTGTACTCTTGTTTTAACCCAGTGTGAATCTGCTGTACGCTTATTTTAATACAGTATGAATCCACTGTAGAGTGATATATAATCCTGTATGAATCTGCAGTAATGTTGCATTTAATTCAGTATGAATCTGCCATAATGTTACATTTAATCCAATAGGAATCTACTATAATCTTGTTTGAAACTAGTATGAATCTGCTGTAGATTGATTTTAATCCTAGCCTTAATTTGTAGCCGGTATGAATTTGGATTGTGTGTGGACTTTACATTCTGATAATTATGAAGGGATTTATTCCAGTATGAATGCAATGTAATTTGACTTTTAGGTTAGTAATAACTTTCTATAGCTCAGTGTTGCATTTAATCCAGTACGAATCTGCTGTAATTTTATGTTTAATCCAGAATAAATCTACTGTAATGTTACGTTTAATCCAGAATTAATCTACTATTATGTTGCATTTAATCCAGTATGAATCTGCTGTAATTTAACATTTAATCCAGAATAAATCTACTGTTATGTTGCATTTAATCTAGTATGAATCTGCCTTTAATGTTACGTTTAATCCAGAATAAATGTACTATTATGTTGCATTTATTCCAATATGAATCTGCAGTAATGTTACAATTAATCCAGAATAAATCTACTATAATGTTGCATTTAATCCAGTATGAATCTGCTGTAATGTTACATGTAATCCAGAATAAATCTGCTATTATGTTGCATTTAATCCAGTACCAATCTGCTGTAATGTTACATTTAATCCAGTATGAATATCCTGTTTGTTTTTTACAGTCTTGTTTGCTGAGCGACCTTGAAGTGTGTGTTGACAGTTCAAATGGAGCTGAGTGTGCTACATAATAAAAGCATTAAAAACAGGAAGTGGTTGATTTAAATACTTTGTGTGAGTGTGTGTATGTTCATAAGACCTATGAAAATGAAACATACACACATGCCAATAGTCATGGGGCAGTTTGTACGTAGGTCTTTAAATGTTACTTCAGGAGATGACTTGGAAATGCCCAAACCTGTATAAGTTGTGAGGTGATATCTTGTAAGTGAGGCCAGTGTGCTCATTATAAGAAGGCCAAGTGAATTATGGGAGTTGTAGTGAGGGCTGATAGTGGGTGCAGATGGATGGGATGTTCCATAGAATGCTTATATTCCCACTTACAGTGGACAGTGCAGTGGATAAGTATTGTGACCGGTGGCTTCTGGCTAGAATTGTCCATGTGAACATTGACTAGCGATTCTGGCAGAAATCCAGATTTCACATTCATGTTCAATGCAGGAGACCCCGCCCACATATCCCACAGTCCTTTAGCTTCCATGGGGCATGCCAAAAGTCATGGGACACCATACTTTTCCCATGACTTTCTTTCTCTCTCAGTCAGTGCAGGATTTTGGTGGAGTGAACTGGGTCAGTGTGAGATGTCCTCAGAGAGAACTCAGAAGGATGATAATCTCTCCAATACACACACACACACACACACACACACACACACACGCACACACACACATGCAGAAGCAGCAGTACTCTCACCCAGATATTCAATTATCTCAGAGGTCAGCGTTCTCCTGCCGTGCTGTCAGCAGCAATAAAGATAACATCACCCCCCCAACACACACACACACACACACACACACACAGACACACACCCATGCACACACACACACACACACACACACACACACACACACACACACCAAATATTTAGCCTTGAAGGCAGACATGCAGTCTGGAACAGCACAGTACTGTAAATCAGGAGCTGAGTGATCCTTCTAATAAAGTGAAGAAGAACAAAAGTAGGTGTTTCTAATAAAGTGAAGAAGAACAAAAGTGGGTGTTTCTAATAAAGTGGCCAGTTAAAAAGCTCAAATGTATATTTGGTGTTTCTAATAAAGTGGCTGAGGAACCACATAAATAGGTGTTTCTAATAAAGTGTCCAGTGCTGACGAATATTAGTAGGTGTTTCTAATAAAGTGGCCAGAAGTGGGTGTTTCTAATAAAGTGGCCAGTTAAAAAGCTCAAATGTACATTTGGTGTTTCTAATATAGTGGCCAGTGAGGAACCACATAAATAGGTGTTTCTAATAAAGTGGCCAGTGAAGAACCACAAAAGTAAGTGGCCAATACAAAAACACAATAGTTGGTGTTTCCGTTAAAATGGCCACTCTAAGAACTACAAAAGTAGGTGTTTCTAATAAAGTGGCCAGTGAAGAACCACAAAAGTAAGTGGCCAATACAAAAACACAATAGTTGGTGTTTCCGTTAAAATGGCCACTCTAAGAACTACAAAAGTAGGTGTTTCTAATAAAGTGGCCAGTGAAGAACCACAAAAGTAAGTGGCCAATACAAAAACACAATAGTTGGTGTTTCCGTTAAAATGGCCACTCTAAGAACTACAAAAGTAGGTGTTTCTAATAAAGTGGTTAGTGATGAACCACAAAAGTAGGTGTTTCCAATAAAGTGGCCAGTGTAGAACTACTAAAGTAGGTGTTTCTAATAAAGTGGCCAGTGCACAAGAACAAAATAGTAGTAGGTGTTTCTAGTAAAGTGACCAGTGTGGAATCTCAAAGGTACAGTAGGGTGTTTCTAATAAAGTGGCCAGTGAAGAACCACTAAAGTAGGTGTTTCCAATAAATTGGCCTGTAAAGAACCACTTAAGCAGGTGTTTTTAATAAAGTGGCCAATGTTAATGCCAAAGGCATTTAGCAGTTTCTAATAAAATGGCCCTTTAGAAAGCACCAAATTAGTAGGTGTTTCCAATAAAGTGGCCAGTGGGGAAGAACAAAAGTAGGTGTTTTGTTTAAATAAAGTGCCCAACGAGGATACACAAAATTAGTAGTAGGTGTTTCCGATAAAGTGTCCAGCAAGTATTTACAAAGATAAAGTAGGTGTTTCCAATAAACTGTCCATCAGCGATCAGTGTGCTCTGTGCGCTCTCGGTGTCAGTAGCAGGTGTCAGAGTGTCTGATTAGCGTAACGTGTTAAATTGTTCGTGATAATCAGTGTATTAGCGTTAACGTTCAGAATTAAAGTGTGTTTTTATACGGATCATCTCAGCTCACTGAAGCCCTTATAAATCTGATATTTCAGATTTGCTGCGTATAATGAACATATCCAGACTGCTGCTGGATGTTGTATAACTGTAATTAAAGCAGAAGCTTATTATTCATAGGCTGAGGGAGAACAGCGGTGAGATATTGATTCAGGAATAAAATACGATAAAGAAGATTCTGAATGTCTGTATCAGTGCGCGGGGGTGTATGTGTTGGACATAATCTTGCGTAATATGTATTTTTCGATAATTTAATGGCAATAATTTGTTAATTTTTGCTAATCCTGCTGTAGCGCTATGGGACGAGGCCCATAGCCATCATACTACTAACCCTGCTGTAGTGATATGAAATGAGGCCCATAGCCATCATACTAACCCTGCAGTAGTGATATGGGACGAGGCCATAGCCATCATACTAACCCTGATGTAGCGATATAGAACAAGGCCTATAGCCATTATACTAACTATTCTATAGCGATATGGAACGAGGCCTATAGCAATCATACTAACCCTGCTGTAGCAATATGGGATGAGGCCTATAGTCATCATACTAACCCTGCTGTAGCCATATGAGACGAGGCCTATAGCCATCATACTATCCCTGCTTTAGCCATATGAGACGAGGCCTATAGTCATCATACTAACCCTGCTGTAGCGATATGGGATGGGGCCCATAGCCATCATACTAACCCTGCTGTAGCCATATGAGACGAGGCCTATAGTCATCATACTAACCCTGCTGTAGCCATATGAGACGAGGCCATAGCCATCATACTAACCCTGCTGTAGCCATATGAGACGAGGCCTATAGTCATCATACTAACCCTGCTGTAGCGATATGGGACGAGGCCTATAGTCATCATACTAACCCTGCTGTAGCGATATGGGATGAGGCCCATAGCCATCATCCTGGATGTTTTGCCCCTGTTTGAACGATACTTGCTAACTCGATACTAAAAATTAAAACCACATAAACAAATATCTTCACTTACAAATGATGATTTCTTGAGCATGAAACGAAAAGACATAACATGAACCTCCTGAAGGTGTAGAAGCTGAAATGTAACATGGCTGCTACCCCTATATGATCTATGTCACATGACTGCAAATATCCAATCAGAATTGTACAGATTCTTTGCAGGTCACACATAAATGTCCACTAGGTGGCGCAGACATAGCACTGGATATTAATTTTAAAGAAATTCGTTCTGGTTGTTTCTTTTTAAGAATTTAATTCAGGATGTTTCTTTCTAAGAAATATGTTCTGGGTGTTTCTTTCTAAGAAATTCAATCTGGATGTTTCTAAGAAATTAATTCAGGATGTTTCTAAGCAACTAATTCTGAGTGTTTCTTTTTTAAGCGCTTCATTCTGGATGTTTCTTTCAAGAAATGAATTCTGGATTTTCCTCTGTAGGAACTGAATTTTTGGTGTTTTTTCCTTCAAGAAACTTATCCGGATGTTTCTTTCTAAGAATTGAATTCTGGGTGTTTCTTTCTATGAAATTAGAGTTTTAAGATTTTTTTTTTTTAGAGTTTTTCATAATAATTTTTAAGAACGTATTTATTAAGTTATTGATTCTGGAGATGTTTTTATTGAGCCCAGATATCATTTTTAGAAAAGTCTTTCTTAATGTTAATTGTTAAGAAATTTATTCTGGATGTTTCTTTCTAAGAATTAAATTCTAAGAAATACATTTTTAAGAAATTCATTCTGGACGTTAATAAAATTTGTATTAAAATGTAGAGTTTTAGTAAATTTGTTTGGTTGATAGCATGTGATTATGTTCTTTTATCAAATTAAAAAAAAATATTAATATTAATGTATTTTTTTACTCTTTAATTTGTTAAATGTGGGTTGAGAGCTTTGTTTAAATAATTAATTAATTACTTTTGTGTTTTAACACTTTAAATCTGATAATTAAATGTCTATATGATATTTTGTTATATGTATTATAATTATTAGTAGTAGGTTCAGTCACAATAGTACTGTCTTATAACAGATATCATAAAAGGCATGATTAAAACTCCAGTGAGGATGTGTGTGTGTGTGTGTGTGTGCATGGCATGTGTAGAATATTTATATGTGTGTGTGTGTGTGGTTTGGAGTGGTGTGTGTTTTGACACTCTCTACTGTAAATAGAGTTAATTCCCTTGGTAAACGGCAGCTGTAAACCATCTGCACGATCGTTAATCACTGAAGGCAACACACACACACACACACGCACACACACACACACACACGCACACACACACTACTCCTACCAACATACACAATTTACTGTGCTTGGCGAGCTTTAGAGAGGCAGTGAGCCAGCACTACTGGGTGTTAAAGTAAAACACACACACACACACATAAGCGGACTGTAGATTTGCTGCTCAAGCTGTTGTAAACAACCTTTGACATTTTGTCTTGCTCAGAGTTTTACTTCAGTTTATTTATCAAACACTGTGCAGCTCTGTGCCTGAGCATCCGGCGGTCCCCGAGCATCCAGAAACACTGCTACAGTACTGCTGCTTCTGTGGGTCAAAGTTCAGCCTAATCTCAGCCCAGCCAAACAGAGCAAAGTGCTGAGCTGAAGAGAACAAAACACACACACACACTTTAATTTACTGCAGTACTAGGACTTTAAGATATATATACAAACTCTACGTCCTATATATCACAGTATATACAGCACCAGTCAACAGTTACTGTCAGTGGTTTAAAGAAAGCTAAACTAAAAAAAAACTATTTTACATTCTTCAAAGTAGCATCTGTTGTTTAGATGATCAGTTTTGAACATCTCTGCTGGATTTTCTCAGTCGGCTTTATGAGGTAAAATCACTTGGAATTCAGGCTTTCAGTTAACAGCTGTGCTGAACTCATCAAGAGAATTGAATTTCTTGTCCTCATAAAGCCACTAAAACCCTAAACCATATATTTTTTTATCTAAATTGCGTTCCTTAGAAGTAAAGAAACATACCAGTCCTGATTAAAACTCGTATAAACATTTTCTAACCTTATATATATTTTTAAATATAATATTTTATTGTGGTCATTTCTGCCTCTGCTCTCAGGTTCAACTGTGCTATAGGCGTAAATTATGTGTCCTAAACCCATACATCACCCAGTGCCCCTCCCAAACTACTCCTCCCATTTTTTTCAAATTTGAGCAGAGGGTGGAGTCAGCTAAAATCAGGGGGCTTAGTTACCCTTTAATGTTAGTTTTAGAGCATTAGTTGTAAAGTAGTGAAGAGGTGGAGTTGGTATACAGTGAATAGTGAATGTATGAGTAATGTTCTAATCCAGATTATGAACATATGCAAAAACCACTCAACTAAGAAAAGTAAAAAAAAGTCTCAATCCATCCGAAAAGAACTTCGAAAGTATCAAAAACGTTAAAACGATGAAACCGGCACTCATCAGGACCACCCCAGAAAAGGAAGAGCAAGAGTTACATCTGTTGTACAGGATACATTCATCAACACAGTTACCAACACAGAAACAAACACAAGTTAACAGCTCCCCAGATAAAAAGCACTTAAATGCTTCACAGAGTATTTTGGATTTGCCTGTCTTACCAGCATATGAGTAGTTCTCATTCACATGTTGACTTTTTTACAAACTGAAATCTTCTCATAGCCTTTGTTTTCAATGCAAACGTCTAATGTGGGATTATGGATTAAGACAGTGTTATTACAGCTAAATTAATAAGCATAGTCCTGAACGTATGAATCAGGCTGTGAGTACTGGAGGAGCAGAGACTCAGGTTTCTGCAGCAGGATGGAGAGATTTAAGAGACGGGAGGTAAATCAGGCTGTTGTCGGACGGCTGATTTGTGAAGTATGAACATGACATGCTGTGAATGAGTGTTTGATGTGTGTGTGTGTGTGTGTGTGTGTGTGTGTGAGAGAGATTTACGGGGGAGAATATGAAGTATTGCTGCAGCCATGACCAAACACTCAACACACTACATAACTCTCTCTCTCTCACACACACACACACACAGTGCGGTACAGTAAGTTTAGAATTGGGTCCACGGTTCTGGTTCTGGGTGGTTTTGGTTCTGGTTCTGAGCAGTTCTGGTTCGAGGTGATTCTGGTTGATTCTAGTTTCTGGTTTCATTTTTGGTTCTGATTTTGGGTGGTTCTGGTTCTGGTTTCATGTCTTTTTCTGGATATTTCTGGTCCTGAGCTGTTTTGTTTCTGGTTTGGGGTGGTTGTGGTCCTGGTTTTGTTTCTGGTTCTGGTCAGGTTTCTGGTTCTGATCTGGTTTCTGGTTCTGAATTGTTCTGATTCTGGTTTCGTGTCTGGTTCTGAGGGATTCTGTTTCCGTTTCTGGGCTTTTCTTGTTCTGGTTGGTTGTTATTCTGGTTTAGTTTCTGGTTTTGGTTTTGTTTCTGGGTGGTTCTGGTTCTGGGTGGTTCCTATTGTGGGGCCCTTCTTGTTTCCTTTCTGGGTGGTTCTGGTTCTGGGTGGTTCCTATTGTGGGACCCTTCTTGTTTCCTTTCTGGGTGGTTCTGTTTTTTGTTTCTGGTTTCGTTTCTGGTTCTGGTTTGTTACTGGTTCTGGGTGATTCTGATTCTGTTTCGGAGTGGTTCTGGGGAATTTTGGATCTGGATGGTTCTGCTTCTGCCTGGTTCTGGTTTGGGGGTGGTTCTGGCTCTGGATGTTTCTGGGTGTTTCTGGTTCTGATTCTGGGCAGTTCTAGCTCTGGTTGTTGGTGGTTCTGGCTCTGGATGGTTCTCAGTAGTTCTGAGCAGTTCTGCTTCTGGTTCTGGGTGGTTGTAGTCAGTTCTGGATGTTCTGGTTCTGGTTGGTTCTGTATATTTATGGTTCTGAGCGGTTCTGTTTCTGGTTTAATGTGGTTCTGGGTGTTTCTGATTCTGGTTTGTTCTAGTTCTGGGTCGTTCTAGTTCTGGGTGGTTCTGGTTCTGAGGGGTTCTGTTTCTGGTTTAATGTGGTTCTGGGTGTTTCTGATTCTGGTTTGTTCTAGTTCTGGGTTGTTCTAGTTCTGGGTTGTTCTAGTTCTGGGTGGTTCTGGTTCTGGGTGGTTCTAGTTCTGGGTGGTTCTGATTCTGAGGGGTTCTGTTTCTGGTTTAATGTGGTTCTGGGTGGTTCTGATTCTGAGGGGTTCTGTTTCTGGTTTAATGTGGTTCTGGGTTGTTCTGGTTCTGGTTGGTTCTGGTTCTGGTTGGTTCTGGTTGATTCTGGTTCTGGGTGGTTCTGGTTCTGAGCGGTTCTGCTGTGAATATAAAGCGTATTGACGGTCAGCGTTATTCTGCAGAGCTTTTGTTGTGAATCTCTGGATCTGTGGGATGTGCAGATTGGGTTGTGTTGTTTGGTGAAGGGCTCGTATGAACGGATCAATAATCTCTCTTCATTGTGCGGAGCTGCAGTCGGGTTATTAATATTGCATCTCTCTCAGATCATCGATTCCTCAGCGTTAGAAGTGCATTTTGATCGAGGGCTTCATCAGCCTGAGGAGGAACGCTCTGTTCTGCCTAATGGATGATTAGGTGATTATTGGACCTTGTCGGATCGGACGTGTACAGTTTACAAGGCCGTCTCCTCCTGTTTGCTGCTGTTCAACAACAATCAATCAGATCTGATGACTCTATCAATTAAAAATGAGCAGTAAATGAGCCTATGCTGCAGACTACTGTGCTGCTATATATATATATACATATATAGTATATATATATATATAATCATACTGTATACTGCAGCTTTAATTAAATTATTAATTCTGTATGGTACGCTAGTGAAAGAGTCTAGACAGAATCAGAAGCTGTGTTATAGGCTTATTTACATTCATCATCATTGTTTCCGCTGATACAGTGGTAAGGGAAAGTGTGTGTTAGTGTGTGTGTGTGTTAGGGTGTGTGTGTGTGTGTGTGTGTGTTGTGTTTACCCCAATGGAGGACTGCAGCAGCTTCCTTCACAAGGCCATTGTCTTTCTCTTCATTAGAGAAAAAATGAGAGAGAGGGAGTGTGTAGGCGTGTGTGTGTGTGTGTGTGTGTGTGTGTATGTGTGTGTGTGTGTGTGTGTGGAAACAGACAGGAAACTGCAGAGCCGGAATCAGATGCGAACAAAACACACGACTCTGCTGGGAAACAAAACATTAACAACAATAAACCTGAGGCTCAGTCATATCAGCACACACACAGACACACACATTGTTCACAATGTAAAACATTAGAAAATAGGTCAGATTTAGTCAAACTTATTATTCCTGAAGACACGAAAAGACACAATTGTTTTAACAAATAAAAACGTACAGATTAAGTTAAAAAAATGTTCAGCGATGTTTCTAAAAGGTTCCTAGAAGGTTGGTCTGTAACATTACATTAAATTAACATTTTAGTTAGATGAACTGAACTGAATTAAAATTAAATAAAAATTAAAACTAATACAGTAAGATAACAGAAAACATTTTTAAATTAGCTTGGCTTGTAAGATTTCCTAAAATGTTATGCTCGATTTGCATCACAACATTATTTAACTATTCTAAACGAATATACAGCTCTGGAAAAAAATAAGAGAGCCATCAAACCAAACTGAACTGCTTGAATTTAATTTTTGCACCAGGAGTAAAGCAGCATAAAGTTATTCCAAAAGCAGTGTGTAAGACTGGTGGAGGAGAACATGATGCCAAGATGCATGATTAAACTGTGATTAAAAGCCAGGGTTATTCCACCAAATATTGATTTCTGAACTCTTAAAACTTTATGAATATGAACTTGTTTTCTTTGCATTATTTGAGGTCTGAAAGCTCTGCATCTTTTTAGTTATTTCAGCCATTTCTTATTTTTGGCAAATAAATTCAACAATTCACAAGCAAACAGTGTTATCAGAGGACCAGACTGAGAATGTGAAATAAACCAGTTTGACACTTGCTCACCATCACCTTTAAGAGCCAGGTCCACCCTGACTTTGGCAGATTGCTATTTCAACGGTGTATCTACCTGGATATGTTCATTGCTTCTCAGCAGAGGCCGAAAGCATAAAAATAGACTGTTGGTGGGGTGTAAGATAGCAATGAACATAACACAAAAAATATTTTTCATAGTTTTAGAACAATGTAAATTTGGCACTCAACCAATAAAAATGCTGCACTATTACTTACATGTGTTGGACAATGAAACAGAAACACCTGGTTTTAGAGCACAATAATGTATCATGGTGACGGACAGTTCTGGTGGAAACAGGAGAGTTGAGGTGAACATTGAATTCTGCGTGATTTGATCAGCCGTGGTTTTATGTTTTTTGGATACAATCCGGGTTAGCACCCGAACATCCCTTTCAGACAGCTTCCTCTTACAGCATCCACAGTTAATCCTGTTGGATGTGGTTGGTTCTTCTTGGTGGTATGCTGACATTACCCTGGATACCGTGGCTCTTGATGCATCACAAAGACTTGCTGTCTTGGTCACAGATGCTCCAGCAAGACGTGCACCAACAATTTGTCCTCTTTTGAACTCTGGTATGTCCCCCATAATGTTGTGTGTATTGCAATATTTAGAGCAGAACTGTGCTCTTACCTGGTGCAATGTACAATTAATGAAGACTGAACACCAGGCTGCTCCAATTTAGCCATGAATCCTCCCACACTAAAATGAGACAGGTGTTTCAGTTTCATTGTCCAACCCCTGTCCTTTAAAAATAAGTCTGTAAGAAGGATTTTCTCTCTCCTGTATATAAGTTATATTATATACTGTATAATGAATGCTACATTACGTTTCTAAAGAGCGCGAGTTCTCTCCGAACTCCTGACCCGCAGTGTGAGTGTGATGGGTGTAAGTGGGCCGAGTCGGGTCGGCGGGTAAGGTCGGGCGGTGTAAGTGAAGCCCGTGGGCCAGACTGAATTAGTGTGATTGCTGGTGTTTGGTAATTAATTTGCGCTGAGTTCGGGTGGAGGGCCCGGAGGAGCTGGGCTGAAGGACACTCTAATTAAGCTCAGTGGAGGACCGGCAGGACGTTTCCCAGCCTCCACTGCGCTGTGCAACACTGCGTTTGATTGTTATTCAGCCCAAACCCCTCCTGCTGGATCCAATAACCACAATACACACAGACACACAGCTGAGTGTGTACACAGCGCCGCCGAGACAGATCGGGTCATATTTAATACCGGACCAATAATAAAGGTTAGAGCGAAAATCAATATCAACCAAGAAACATCGGTTTTATCTAGTTTTGTACACTTTGTCCTCTTCTAAACATGGACATTTGCCACAACTTTATGCTTTTTCTGAAGTTATTAGCTCTCAGAACATTGTATCACTGCATGATACTACCACCAACATGCTTTACAGATTTGTATTATACCTTTAAATCAGTGTAATAGACTGTGGTTACCAGTGTTACTGTTAAATTGAAAAAGTAATTAGTTATATTTACTATTTACTTCTCCAAAAAAGTAAATTAGTTACTCCACTATAAAAGTAACTAGTTACCAGTGAAAGTAACTATTGTGTTACTTTTGTGTTACTCGCCCCCGTTACCATCATTGGTGATTACATGGTTGTTACTCATTAGCAAAACGGTATTTGCAGCCAGAAGGAAGTGTGGAATTGTAATGCTTTTTAGAAGGAAGGTACAATATAGTATAATATTTAGAAAGTTGTTGAGGTTCCTAATGTTCCTCCTGTAATAATCCATCCCATAATAATTAAAAAATCCTCACACAGTTCCTGCAGATTGTGCGGGAGGGGTGAATACAGAAAAAGTTGCTAGAGCATTCAATAGAAACGCATAAAACACATTTTCTATTTTTTTCTAGTATCTTCTTCTAGTGTCTTCAAGGCTTTAACGGTCTTGAGATGCAGCAATAGCAGCATGTGGATGCTCTTGATCTTCCTTTTCTGGGGTGATCCTGATCAGTGCCAGTTTCCTCATCATAATGATTTATTTTGATGGCCTTCTCTAGGACTGCACTTGAGAATACTTTGAAAGTTGTTAAAATTCTTCTTTTTTTCGGATTGATTGATCATTTTTTCTTGAAGTTATTTTAAAGTCTTGCTTCTCATAATCTGGATTAGAACATTACTCAAATATTCACTATTCACTGTATACCTGTAACTCTACCTCTTCACTACTTTACAACTGATGCTCTCAAACACATTAAGAGGCAAGAAATTCAAGTAATTAACTCTTGAGGAGTTTAGCACAGCTGTTAACTGAAAGCCTGAATTCCTCATAAAATCCAGCAGAGATGTGCAAAGAGTTTTCTAAAAGCATTGAAGAATTATGGGCTATAGGGGGTTAATGCCCAGATAAAAAGATCAGCTTGGTGATGCTGGTCATGCCAGTCAACCATTGTGGTCAAGCTGGGTCATGCAGGTTAAATACATGGTACAGAGTAACCCGGTTACGAGCAGCGTGTGGGAGAAAATAATGTACATTAGATCTTTCCTTTAACCCTCGCTATCGCTATGGCGACGCAATGCCCTGGAAACGCCTGCAAGTGGTACAGACGGTACAAGTGGGCCAATTAGCCGTGAGAGCGATTACTGTGCCAGCAGTCTGGAAATCAGGCTAGCGCTGACGGTGACATCACCAGCCGTCTGTTCACCACGCCGCAGCAGATGCTTCGACAAAATCAAGACCTGACCTTGGATTAAAAATACATGACGAACAGATCACACACACACATTAAAGTGTTCACTTTGTATTCATATTTATCTTGTAATATGATGTATACATTGATCTCACATCACAAACCATAGAAACTATTAAAAATACCACGTCATATCAACTAGATACCAACAACACCCTAGCAACCACCTAGGAATATCCTAGTAACAACTTTATTAAAACATAGAAACAAATTAGCACAACTCTGAAACACTATTGCAACCAATGACATCCTAGACATCCCGCAACTGCTAACATGGCCCAGTAAAAGCCTGGAATACCACAGCAACCACCTATGGATGTACTACTAATGACATAGAAACAGATATAGAAACATATTAGCAAAACTTTGAAAAACCATTGCAACCAATGAGCAACACCCTAGCATCTGCTTGACATCCCTTAGCCACCAACACAGCCCGGTAGATTTTGCAAAAGGTATATTTTTTAAATAGTGATTTCTTCTCACTAAATTCATAAACGTTTTTTTTTTTCTGAATTTGGACTTCTTTCTGAATTATTAAAAAATGTTTTCCTGAATCAGCATGGGTTTACGGATGTAACGAAGCAAAAACACAAAGAAAACTTTTAGCTCACTTTTTAACGTAAAAAAATATTTCCTGATTTAGCTATTTTGTTTCTGAACTAGTAAAGTTGTCCTGAATTAGATGTTTTTTCATGAAATATTGATTCTTTCCCGTGTTAACCTAACGTTTTGCAAAATTAGCATAAGGTTTTCTCTGATATTTTCCATAGTTTTTTTCAGAGTTTTCATAAATAAATGTAGTTTTATGTTTTATTTATTTAATTACATTCCTTTTACTGCTTTTATTTCTATTTTGTGTAGTTATTTCTAGTGTAATTTTCAGTGTACAGCACAGATTGTGCTCAGTAAATAAAGTTGAGTTTTCTTGAATTTTTATTTTTCTGAAAAAAGTAAAAAAAAAAGGAAATTGTGAGGTTTTGCCCTGTTTTAACAGATTTTTCAAATAGCTAGTAAGCTATTTTTTCTGAATCTGCGCAGCTTTTCTTCATTAGTTTCCTGAATTGACGATCTTTCCCTGACTTTTCATACACTAAAATATTCTTTTCAGTTTTTTTTTACGCTAAATGTTTTTCTGTTAGCATCAGTGATTAGTGATTGGATATTGTTATTAGCATTAGCGCTAACAGCAGTAGTTCGCAGAGTGGATAAGAGGATGTTTAAAAAGGTAAAGGGGCGGGGCTTTGAGATTTATTGAAATATGGGCCAAGACACGGTGATATATCTCACACTGTCCCCGATGACCTGCTTTACACACACACACACACACACACAGTGTCCTTTATTGTCCCTGTGGTGGTCATATCAGTTTACGGCAATGCCCCATGTGTGTGTGAGTGTGTGTGTGTGTGTGAGACCCTTTTTCACACACCACACAAAGGCTAATGTATTCAGTGCAGCTGAAAACACTGCAGATCCACTTCTTATACTCTGTGAGAGTGTTATTAATCAGCCATTACATTATGACCACTCAAAAAATGTGTTAAACAAACCAAAATACTCTGTGAAGCATTTAGGTGCTCATATCTGGGGAGCTGTTAACTTGCAGTTTCTGAGGCTAGAAAACTCTGATGAATTTGTTCTGTACAACAGAGGAAACTCTTGCTCTTCCTTTCCTGGGGCGATCCTGATGAGTGCCGGTTCCATCATAATGTTTTTTATGGTATTTGTGGTGACTGCACCTGAGGATATTTTCAAAGTTCATGAAATTTGTCCTTTCGCATTCACTGACCCTTATATTTTTTCATTACTTAGCTGAGTAGATCTTGGTTCTTCTCATGGTCCTGATGAGTGCCAGTTTCACCATCATAACGATTTATTTTGATGGCCTTCTCTAGGACTGCACTTGAGAATACTTTGAAAGTTGAAATTCTTCTTTTTTCCGAATTTATTGACCTTCATTTTTAAGTATTGCTTCTCGTAATATGTATAAGAACATTACTCAAATAAAGATATTCACTGTATACCTTTAACTCTACCTCTTCACCTCTTTAACTTGATAAATTCAAGTAATTACCTCTTGAGGAGTTCAGCACAGCTGTTAAATGAAATTCTGAATTCCAGATGACTCTACATTTACCTGATATCAAAGCAAGAGGTGCAACTTTGAAGAATCTAGAATATAAAACATATTCAAACATATTTCTTTATAGTGATAATCACACTTGTGTCTAGGGTGACCAGATGTCCCGCTTTGTGCGGGACAGTCACGCAATTTCATTACTTTTCATGCGTCCCGCAAATTGAGACGCTGTCCCGCATTAGTGACAATCAGACTCCAGTTTTAAAATGCGTGTTTTGTAATCTGGCATGTGTGGGGAAAGCAGTGAAGGCTGTCAGCAGGGGGCGGGGCGCCGGGGGCGGGCTGTTTCATCATGTCAATCAAACGGGAACGCGGACGCGGGTTAAGGGCACGCCCACCAACACAAACCAATGCAAATCAGGTTAGAACAGCGCCGGCGTGCAGCACGAGATGGAGGAAAGGGAGGTAAGCGCGACGCGCACAGCTAAAAAGCGAAAATGCAGCTACAACAAAGACTGGGAAACTATCTACCCCTGGGTGAAACCAGTGCAAGGCGAGTCTGGTAAAGTTTTGTGTGAAGTTTGCTTGAGTCATTTTTCCGTTTCACACGGAGGTGAATACGACGTGAAACGACACAGACAGTGCGAGACTCACAAAAAGCGTGTTGCTCAGAAGGAGGTTTCCCAGTCCATGCATACGTTCCTGCTAAAACCCAAACAAGATTCAAACGTAGATAAAGTAACAGCAGCTGAACTAACTAGCGTTTACCACACTGTGAAACACTCCCTGTCATACAGGTCAGAAGACTGTGGTAATAAGCTAACATCGGCCATCTTTCCAGACTCTGAGATTGCAAAGAAAATGTCATGTGGTCGTACAAAGGCAGCATCCTTAGTTACAGATGTGCTTGCACCTGCCTCTGTGGAGAGTTGTTTAAGAGAATTAAAAACGCCTGTGGTTCAAGAACTCACAGGTGATAAAAAAGCCCACACGCCATTTTTTTCAGTGGCTTCAGATGCATCTAATCATGGCACCACAAAACTCTTCCCACTGTCTTTGAGATATTGGACACCAAAGCTGGGTTTGAAAAGCAAGATCCTTGACTTTTATGAAGATAGCCATGAGTCAGCTGCTACCATACACTGCCAGATTACAAGCAAGCTAGAGGAAAATGGCCTGCAACTGGACATGATTTCAGCTTACACTGCTGATAATGCTAGTGTAAACTACGGGAAAAACAATTCTGTTTTCCAAAAGCTAAAGGCAGACAACAGTGGCATCATCAAAGCAAACTGTGTGGCCCACATAGTACACAACTGTGCAAAGCATGCTGGAGACATGCTGAATGTTGACATTGACTCTGTAGTGAACAAAATATTCAGTCACTTTTCAGTGTCTGCACAGCGCACAGAGGAATTGAAAGAAGTGTTTGCCTTTGTGGAAGAAGATTATCATGTTGTACGAAGACATGTACCCACAAGATGGTTAAGTCTGTGGCCTGCTGTCCAGAGGCTACATGACAGCTGGGCAGCTATCAAGAGCTATTTCTTGTCACTTGGAGAGAATCAGTGCCCAAAAGCACTGTGGAAGCTGTTAAAAACAGATCAGGATGGTGAGGGGCAACCCCTTGAGCTACAGGCCTACCTGGCTTTCCTCAATAACATACTGAAGATCTTCCATGATGTTGTGCTGCTGTTGGAGGGACAGGATGGGACCGTCTGTGAGCTGTATGACATAATGCTCACTCTCAAGACAAAGCTCCAACAGCGACAAATTGATTGTTTCTTTGGAATGGAGACCAGTGCTATTCTCCAACAGTTTCCAGACCAAAAAGCAGCAACAATCAAACATGATTTTTCCAACTTCTACAAGACGGCACTCAACTACCTGGAAAAATGGTACGACTTCACAGACAACAACTACCAGAAGAATGTTAGATGCTTGGCACTGAAGAGCAGCTTTACATTCTCCCAGCTCAGTGATGCCGTGGAGGTCCTACAGATAGGGTCGAAACTGGATATGGATGAACTCTATGAGGAGTACTGCGTGACTCTGCCACGCCAGCAGGAAATTGTGGAGAGAAAAGCTCCTGTCGTGGAGAAGTGGGCACTTTTGCTTAAAAGCACAAAAACACCAAATCTGACTGCTGTTGCATCCTTTCTCTTCAGCATTCCCATCACCAATGCTTCTGTAGAGAGAGTGTTTTCCCTTGTAACTGCAGCATGGACTGACCAGAGGAACCGTTGCTCTGTGGAGCTTATCAAGAGTGAAATTCAAGTCAAGACCAACTTTGAATACAGTTGTAAGGAATTCTACAGCTTTGCACTTAAGCAGAAGGCCTTATTAGAAGCTGCACGCTCAAGCAAAAAGTATAAAGCCAAGAGGAACATCTAAGGTAAGGTAAACATTGTCTAAGATATAAATTAGTATATTGTGAGCACTGAGCCGATGTGGTGCAAGATTTTATGACAGTGCTCTCTTCTTGTGCTTCACTGCTAGGTGCCTTCTCTGGTGCTGAGAGTGCATTGTCTGTGTGGGCCCAGCCTGTCTGCAGTTGTTGGTGTGATAGAGAAAACTGAAAGACTTTTGATGGACAGAACTAAAAAAAACAAACAAAAAAATTCAGCCAGGTGTTCTCCTTGATGCTGAAAGAGCAGTGATTGTGTTACTATAATGGACAAAACTGAACAAAAAAGTATTATTTAATATACCTTTTTTTTTCCTCCTGACCAAATTTAATGTGTATTTCTAATTTTATTTATTTTATACCCAGTGGTGCCTTTAGTTGGCATTTTCCAGTAAATGCAGATCATTTTCAAATGCATTTATTTTGTGTAGCCCATTCAAGTGATTCTCATTTGAGTGAGTTTTTTCTTGTTCAGATAATCAGCCTCTGTAATACACGTGGCCTAATCCAGTACATATGTGGTTCAGTATATTATTCTACTAGAAAAAAAAGCACTTTAATGTGGTGTTTGGAGTCGTGCAGGAGTTGTGTTGTTGCTCTGTGTTGTTAGAGAAAATGCAGGAAACCCATACCCTTAATAAAGCACATTAAAGAACTGTCTGTTCTGTTTAATTGTACACAGTCGGGTGTTTTAACTTGAGAAGCACTGTGAAATAGTATGAAAGGTCCATGCTTACTATTTTTTTTTACTTGAGAGAAAGTTGCATTTAAATAAGTTATTATATGTAATAAAAATGTATATACAAATAAAAATGTGTGTATGTATATATGTATATGTGTGTGTATATATATATATATATATATATATATATATATATATATATATATATATATACGCACACATATACATACATACACACATTTTTATTTGCAGTCTGTTATGTGCTAAAGAGGCAGAATAGAGATGTTTAATTTTTTTGTTTTGTTTAGACTGCCTCGATGCATTGGTGTCCCACACTGTCCCACACAAACATAGTCTTGGTCCCACATCTGTTGAATTGGAATCTGGTCACCCTACTTGTGTCCAAGCTTTTGACTGGTATTTTACCTCCAATGCATTAAAATACAGTGTATAACATCTCTTTTCCTTCCTCATTCACTTTCGTTCTCTCTCTCTTTTGCCAAAATGTTAAAGGGCAGATGTTTAATGAGCATCTTATACTCAGCGGAGGCAGAAAGAGCAAACGATTATGTAGCTACACTCGTCCAAAATCCAGCGTTTTCCATTTTCCCTCTGCGCTTCGCGGCGTGTTGGGTGAATGCACCGCTTAGCATTAGAAGCGCTCGGCCTACAAAGAGCTGCACTCCAGCCCAAACCGCCTGCCATCAAAGGAATGCGTAATGAGCGTAAAACACGCTGTAAAATGGAGATGTTTTATTTGAAAGCAGAGCGAGGGAATAGAACAGCAGGTTTTTACTCAATACACTGTGTTATCTACAAAAATCGACTAAAGCACAGGCTATGCTAAACTCAGGCTAGGCTAACCTATTTTAGTCTGTGTTTATAGGTGAAATAATTCATACAGCAAAAAAAATCATGTTTATTAAACTATGTTTTATTCTTAAGAGGATTTCACAGTCAAAAACAAACAAAATGTTTGACAAAAATCATAGAACAGCAGTATGTAAAGTGAACATGAAGCGTTACCTTAGATTACGGCTACTGATCTTGAGGTTGGACACTGTCCAGCATTTTAATTGCAAGAAAATGTGAACTACAAAGTCTTGCCGATAGGCTTTCCCCCAGCACTCTACAAAAGGTTCACTCAGGCTACTGTTGGGTAGTGTACCTCCTGTGAGAGATCCATAGACATTCGTATTCATTTCAGTTGTGTTGTGAATGAGCAACCTGGACTACTACAGACTAGAACCACATATGATAGGGATTAATTCATTTTCTATTTGGGATCTGACATAGTCAGGTTCAGATACTGAGGCCTTGTGGTCAGTGCCTCAATCCTGCCTTTGAGGTGGACTGAAGAGTTCACACTGTAAACTGCAGGTTTGATTGATGCTCTGTGAAGCATTGCATACGATAGTGAATCACCTCTAGTAGTGACATGAAGGACACTAACAGCTCAGTGATATGTGCAGGATGTCTGGTAGACACATGTGTTGCTGCCTCTCATAGCAGGACTTCCAACTGATAGCATTTTTCAGCAGGATAATGCTCACCCACACACCAATAAACACATCCTTTTACTTTAATATTGCATTCACTTACATACTGTATATCAAAATTGCATTCACACATATAAAGCTTCAATCCATTCCAACAATCAACCTCTTGAATATATTGGGCAATACTTTCTGCATTGGTCAGTGTGTTAAACTTCTGCAGAATCTGTGAAAATCATTTAAATAATCATAATCATATATAATATGTATATTCAGTCTAATAATACTCCAGTAAATATTGATAATCCATTTTTGTCTACTTAAGAAGGTAACAAAGTATTTGTACTTAGTTAATCGACAACTCTGATGTGTTATATAGATGCCTGTGTGAGCAGCGAGTAAAGAAAGAAAAAGCATTAGCATGCTAGCCGCTATCAGCGCTGCAAAGTGCTCAGTCTTCATCTGTAATTCATGATCTGTCAGGCTTGTTTTGACCCGAACAGATCAGACGATATAAAAGTGGCGGCACGTGTTCTACCCTCCAGACGGCCCACTTCCCCGTCCCCCATCCCACCCCACATCACCGATTCTCCTGCCGTCTGACCTCCGTCTGATCTCAGCGTCCACAAATCCGTTATTCTAACCAGAGCGTGGTCTGACCTTTACTCCGGTTCCTCAGCGGTCCGGCCGCAGCCCCGCCGAGCGACTGCAGACCGCGGCAGGAAATCGATGCTAATCAATTTGCGAGTCTGTTAGCTAATAACAAGCCTCTCTGCCTCTCGGAGAGATCAGACTTCCAGGCCTTTTTAATTTGTCATAATCCAACAAGAGGAACAACTAAACCAGATTAGCCCAGGCTACAGCCCCTACATCCTGCCAGCACAGCAACAACTGCAGGAATAAGGAATTCTGGAACATTTAAAGATGCAGCATTGCTTGCATCGTCTTTGTTCAATGAAAAGCATGTATCTCCAAAACAGCAACTTTACAGGAGAGAGAAAAAAACCCTTCTTAACTTTTAATGTAAATCAATGTAAAAATATTTTATTCCAGGTAATTTTACAGAATCCAGAATTTCTATTGCTAACTCTTTCTATCTTCTTTACCTCCACCTCTCTTTATCTTTATCACTTTCTACCTCCCTCTATCCCTCTTTATCTCTCTGCGTATTTCTTCTCTTTCTATTTCTTTATCTATCTCTCTACCTCTCTTTGTCTCATTCTCTATCACGTTATTTTTCTCTCCTAACATCTCTCCCTCTTTCTAACATTCTGTCTCTCTCTCTACCTCTCTCTCTACCTCTCTCTCTATCTTTCTCTATCACTTTATCTTTATCACTTTCTACCTCTCTTTCTCTTTATCTCTTTTTCTCTACATATTACTGTCTCACTTTCTATCACTTAATATATCTCTGTTTCTCTCTCTCTTTCCAAATTTTGTAGAAAACTAAAAATCGTCAAAAATGGTGCTGTCTTACACTCAGAAACACCAGTGCTTTTGGAACTCAGCTCCCCAGTGCTGGCATCACTCATGTAGCCACAGACCAGGATGCTACCACCACCATGTTTGACTGTAGACAAGAGACAGTTTTTTTTTTTGCTACACCTTACCAACTGTGTGTTGAGTTATTTAAAAGTTACAGCAAATTTACACTGTTATACTGTAGCTGTACACTGACTACTTTACATTGTCTCGAAGTGTCATATCTTCAGTGTTATTCCATTAAAAGATATAAATAAAATATTTGCAAAAACGTGAGGGGTGTACTTACTTTTATGAGATGCGGTAAATCTTGAGACAGAATTCATACCGTATATACTCATAACAATACTTTTACATGCTCCTGTTTAACATGTTTATACTAACCTCCAGTGCAGTTATAGAGCAGCAGGAGCGTGAGATGAATGTGTGGTGGTGGGTGACAGAAGTAGGCGATCGCATCTCGGCCTCGTGGTCAAGGAGCCTCAACCACCAGTGAAGTGGAGCAGAGCTGCCGCATTAATCACACACAGAAAGGTCAGCAGCAGAACCCATTTACACTCAGCACTGACCACAACTCTACACTGCACACATCTCTCGTTATACTATATCCATCTCTCTCTCTATCACTCTACCTTTCTATATACCTCTATCTCTCTCTCTATCAGTACATCTCTCTTCCTCTATCTATCACTCTATCTCTCTATATATCTCTTTATCACTGTCTACCTTTCTCTCTCTCTATGCCTTTACATCTCTATATTCTGTATCTCTACCTCGCTCTCTGTTGCTTTCTCTCTACCTCTCTTTATCTCACTCTATCACATTATACTTCTCTCTCTCCATCTCCTCCTCTCTACCATTCTCTCTCTAACTCTCTCTATCAGTTTAGCTCTATCTATCTATCTATCTATCTATCTATCTATCTATCTATCTATCTATCTATCTATCTATCTATCTATCTATCTATCTATCTATCTATCTATCTATCTATCTATCGATTGCCAGTTAGTGTAGCTGCTATGATGTTAATAAGTGGTTTCTAGTGTGTTGCTAGGCAGTTGCTAGGGTATTCCAGGTGGAATCCTTTTCTATTTCTCTTTCTTTATCACTTTGTCTTTCTCAAGTTCCTCTGTTGCTTTTTTTCTCTTCCTCAGGCTGGTGAACCTGTATCTGCTGTAACTGTAGATTAACGCTTATCTATAAAAATAAATAAAATGAATCTCAGGGGAATCAGTTACACTCATTCTACTGTGGGACAAACCTGCAGTCAAAGGCCTGAGTTGGACTCTGGCACAACACCTGTAAAGACAACTCACCAAAATTAAAGTATAGGGAGGCTCCACCCATGCAGGTAGGATGTACTAAATGTCTGCAGTGTAAACTGGGCAAAGCTAACCAGACTAAATACAGTACAGAATACAATATAACACACACCTGAACATTCACACCCACCTGGAACACATCTAGCCCATGTTCCACCCATGTGAGCCCAGAATGAGTGTGTAGGCTTGGCTAATCCATTAGCTACTGCGAGCTACACTTACTCATAAGCCCTTTATACAGTGCATGTGTCTGTCTACACAAGTATGATAATGTGAGTCTCCACAGTTAAGTATTAATTAGGCTTTAGGCAGTTTGCTCAGAGAGAGAGAGCGGACGAAAGAGAGAGACAGAGAGAGAGAATGCAAATGAATTAGCAAATTAGCACAGGCTATTCTTATCTAGCTAAAATTACACCCTTCCTTCAGCGTAGAGGAGCTCACCATGAAACATGAGCTCTACCTGCAGCTGTACTGAAGCTCCAGGCTCTGCACTGATTTAAACCACAGAATTACAGGGTTCCTGACTGTACCCTGTCCTATTATTATCTTATAATTGTCTCCTGATTGTATTCTTATTGTCATAGAGTAGCAAACAACGCAGAAACTTTATAACACATGCATATGTATGCTCAATGTAAGTGATTACTATGTAAGTGTTGAAAAAGTGGGTTATGGGGAAAACTATAAAAAAGTACAGTTGAAAGGTTCTAGCTTGGTCCCTGTTGGATCCTTTATTCTGGATGCAAGATAAGATTGACATGGTTGGGTATGGAGGTGTACAGGTTTCATATGGCAGCAGATGTTGCTACAGCTGGGCCTGTAGATAATGTTCTACAGTCATGTTCTACTGGATAAAGCCATGTCCCTGTTGCTTGGTGATAATTCCTAGGGTAATTCCTGTGTGTGAGCATTATATATTGTCAGTCCACTGCAAAGGCAGGATTGAAACACTCACCACCACAAGGCCTCCATACTTGAACCTGACCATTGTTGGATCCCAAACAGAACCTAGATTTGCAACTAAAGACTTTACAGTTCCAGTCTGAAATGTTCCAGGTTTCTTAATTGCAAAACACCCCTGCAAAATGAAGGCGATGATGGTGACCACCATTCTGCTTCTTTCAGTCCAATTGTTGCAGGAGTGCAATCAATATCTTCGAGTGCATTGTAGAGGCATACAATCTAGCAGTCTACAATCTCTCACCAAGTGGTACACTACCCAAAATTAGCCTCTGATTGTGGTATTAGAAGAAACAACACCACTGCAAACGAAGGCAATGGTGGCAACCACTAATCTGCTTGAATTAGTCAATTTCTACAAGTGCAGTCCATGTCTATAAGTGCATCGTAGAGGCATGAGTAGCAGTCAACAAACTCTCACTAAGAGGTACACTACCCAAAAGTAGTATCTGATTGTGTTTTTATAAAAAACAACTCCACTGCAAACAACAGCCATGGACAAATGTTGGCTGGTGTTCAGTCCAATGATACACCTACTCTCAAGGCTTGTCTACTGGGTCAACAGTCTCTCACCAGGAGGTACACTTTCACAATTAGTATCTGATTGTGTTTTTACAGGAAACAACACCATTGCAAATGAAAGCAACGGTGGTGACCACCGTTCTGCTTCTCTCAGTCCAATTGTTGTACAAATGCAATCAGTGTCAGTGAGTACATCGTAGAGGCATACAATCTAGCAGTTTACAATCTCTCACCAAGAGGTACACTACACAAAAATAGTCTCTAAGTGTGTTATTTCAGAACACAACACCACTGCAAATGAAGGTGACCATGGCAATTACCAATCTGCTTCTCTCAGTCCAATTATTGTAAGAGAACAATGTCTTTGATTGCATCATAGAGGCATACAATCTAGCAGTCTACAATATCTCACCAAGAGGTGCACTACCCAAAGGTAGACTCTGAGTGTGTTTTTACAGGACACAACACCACTTCAAACAATGGCGATGGGAGAAAGTTGGCTGATGGACAATCCAATGATGCCCCAACCCTCAAAGCTTGTCTACTGGGTCAATGATCTCTCACCAGGAGGTACACTACCCAAAAGTAGCCTATGATTGTGTTTTGGTGATGGTGGCAACCACCATACTGCTTGTCTTAGTCCATTTCTATGAGTGCAACAACGTCTTCGAATGCATCGTAAAGGCATACAATCTAGCAGTCTACAATCTCTCACCAGGAGGTACACTGCCCAAAAGTAAACTCTGAGTGTGTTTTTTAAAAAGACACAACACCACTGCAAACCACAGCAATGAATAATGGTTGGCTGGTGGATAGTCCAATGATGCGCCGGGTCTCAAAGCTTGTCTACTGGGTTAGTAATCTCTCACCAGGAGGTACCCTACCCAAACATAGAATTTGAGTGCTTTTTTATAGGGCAAGGCCAGTGATCCAGTGTAATTGTTAACAAGGTTGATTTTGTACACATTTATTTCCTATAAATTTTAGACCCCCAAAAAATCGTCTGGATTGACCCTCAGAGATTTGGAATCAGCAACTCCTACCGAGCTCATCTGGTCCTCTCCTGTGGAAGCGTGTGAAGATCTGTGATCAATAATTAGTGATTTTCGTCAGTTTCTTCGTACAGAAGATCAGTGTGTAGAGTCTGAAGGCTGCTCCAGGCCTCAGCGCATCAAATATAAATCACAATTCAGCTGCTCAGCTTTACTTTGTACAGACAAATTTGCAGCACATGTTCACTCAGTTCTGAGTCAATTATCAGCGAATCAAAACAGACAGGACTCAGATAAACCCATCATAACCATCCAATTCAATCTATCATCAGAGTAACAATATTACTCCTTATGCTGCAGAGTGACTGTTGATCTTAACTTGTCGTATTACAGAATATTATCATTGTGGTTTCAATTAATTAATGTTGATGTTCTTACTTTCATAATGAAAGACCAGAACAATCCAATAGCAAAACTTATCAGATCTAACCAGCACAGTAACATCATTCTGATATCAAATATCAGCCATTAATTCATCGTGGAAAATAGTAAGCATTTCTGGTTATCTTTTAGCTATTATCTGCCATCTTGGGTTTCAAAATAAAAGCCCCAGGGCAGATAATATAAGTGAAAAGATGTGTACTAAAATCAATGGCTGTATTAACTAAAATAATAATGCAGTGGATAACACCACCGCCTGCCTGTGAGGTACCATACGGGAGACTGGGGTTCAATTCCAGGTCTTGATGACTATGCTGCTCTAAACCAATAAGAGTCCTTGGGCAAGACTCCTAACACTACATTGGCCCACATCTGTAATAGGAATAACCTTGTAAGTCCCTCTGGATATGAGCTTCACCTTAATGCCGTAAATGCCAATGTAAATGCTATTTCTAGGTATATGCTTGAGTAAAGTGAACATTATTGTTTCATTCAATAAACTATGTACAACAATATTGTCATTTAGAGCATTTATTTGCAGAAAATGAGAAATGGCTGAAATAACAAAAAAGATGCAGAACTTTCAGACCTCAAATAATGCAAAGAAAACAAGTTTATATTCATAAAGTTTTAAGAGTTCAGAAATAATCCTGTTTTTTGATCACAGTTTTCATGCATCTTGGCATCATGTTCTCCTCCACCAGTCTTACACACTGCTTTTGGATAACTTTATGCTGCTTTACTCCTGGTGCAAAAATTCAAGCAGTTCAGTTTGGTGGTTTGATGGTTTGTGATCATCCATCTTCCTCTTGATTATATTCCAGAGGTTTTTAATTTGGTAAAATCAAAGAAACTCTTCATTTTTAAGTGCTCTCTTTTTTTTTCCAGAACTGTATGTGTGTCATGTTGTATACACCATATTAAATCCTACTATATTAAAAACAGATACAGTATATGATTAATGCCAGTGTATAGTGAGTGTTTAATTAGTATAAATTCATCTATTTACTCATCTGTCTGTCTGTCTATCTGTCTGTCTGTCAGTATAATGTGCTGGTTAGGATGTTAGCTGAACCCGCGGGCTGGGCGGTTTCATTAGCAGTCTGAGCTTTCTGTTCACGTCTTTATAGCTCTGTAAAACATCTCCACACTCGCTGAGGATAAAGTCCCTCATGCATAAACCACCAGCCTGCGCTTTTAATTCACACACAATGGCTTTTCCTCCAGAGCCCATCAGCCTGTCCTCACATTACCCCGCCAAATAAATTCAGCCACACTGAGAGGTTAGCTAGCGCGACCCAGCGCTAACTGAAGGAGACACTTCCCTTATAATAAGGCTAAATGGAGCCATCGCTCTTCCCTCTGTCTCCGCCCCTCCCTTGACCTGACATAATTACACCTTTTATTGCTCATTTAACGCTGCTAACATTGCTTTAGAAATTGATCAGCCCTGAATAACACTGAAAGAAAGAAAAGATCGCAGAGATATGGACCAATCTGCACTTTTTAACCTTATAAAGGATGGAGATATTACCATCATTTTGCTGCACTGTTGAAAGTACTTAATCAGTAATGATTATTCAGTACTCAGTAGCACTAATGTAAAACAATCAGCCCTTAGTAGCAGTAATACACTCTAATCATCACTCAGTATATGTAATGTAAAACAATCAGTACTTAAAAGCCCTAATGCAAACTAATCAGCATATAGTGGTAATGCAAAATAATCAGTACTCAGTAGAGCAGTACTGCTCAACTAAGCAGTCAACTAATCAGTACTCAGTAGAAATAATGATCACCAACCAATTAAAACTTAGTAGTTATATTGCCAGCCAACCAGAACTCACTAGTAGTGAAACTGGTTAATCAGTACTCAGTAGCAGTAATGCTAATCAGCACTCAGTAGAATGAATACAGACCAATCAGCACTCAGTAGAATGAATACAGACCAATCAGCACTCAGTAGCTGTGATACAGCTAATCCAACTAATCAGCACCCAGTAGTAGCAAAACTGACTAATCAGCACTCAGCAGTAGTGATAATTAGCACTCAGTTGTAGTGATGCAACTAATCAGCATTCAGTATCAGTAATACTGACTAATCAGCACTCAGTAAAATTAATCCAGACCAATCAGCCCTCAGTAGTATGGATACAACTAATCAGCACCCAGTAGTAGTGATAAAACTAATCTGCACTCAGTTGCAGTAATACTGACTAATCAGCACTCAGTAGTACCAATACTGACTAAGTAGCACCCATTAGTAGTAATACTGACTAATCTGTACTCAGTATCAGTAATACTGACTAAGTAGCACTCATTAGTGGTAATACTGAATAATCAGTACTCAGTATCAGTAATACTGACTAATCAGTACTCAGTAGCAGTAATACTGACTAATCAGTACTCAGTAGCAGTAATGCTGTCCAGCTAATCAGCACTCAGTTGTAGTGATACAACTAATCAGCATTCAGTAGCAGTAATACAGACCAATCAGCACTCAGTAGTAGTCATACAACTAATCAGAATTCAGTAGTAATGATACAACTTATCGGCACCCAGTAGTATTAATACAACTAATCATCACTCTGAAGAAGTAATACTGACTAATCAGTACTGAGTAGCAGTAATGCTTTCCAACTTATCAGCACTCAGTAGTACCCCACAATAGTTCTCAACCAACTAATCAGTGCTTAGTAATACTACACAACAGTTCTCAACCAGCTAATCAGCACTCAGTAGTACTTCACAATTGTTCTCAACCAATCAGTACTCAGTATTAGCAGCAATATTATCTTATCAGTACTCAGTAGCAGTAATGTCAACAAAACAATACTAAATAGCATATATTCGGCTCTTAGTAGCAGAAATGCTTGATAACTAATTAGTGCGTTTTGTTTGTTATAATTGTGCTGTAATCATGTTTTTGTTCTAACAAAGGCTGAATAAAGAAACAAAGTGTTTCACTGGTAAAGTGCTAATGCTATCACCTTGGCTTTATTTGCCAGCTTCTGCTGTGTGGAGTTGCTGTTTACACCAAAGAATGTCTTTTTTCAGAGGCAATAACAGCAGTAAAGCTGAGCAGCAGTAATCCAGTGGTGTTGGCGGGTGAAAGCCGCAGTGCTGTTGGTCTCTCAGGACTGGAGGTTTCTGTAAGTTGTCAGTGCTCTGAGAGATACAGGGTTATATATAATCTTCACTGCTCGAGATAAAATCCTCTATAACAGTCACAGTCTTTTGACTCAGGCTTTAAAACACACCAATTTACGACAGAAGAGACCAGCAGGCCTGCAGGATGAAGCTCCAGCTGTAGAGTGGACCTTACACTGAGCGTCCAGGTAGTATATTAGCAATACCTACCATATGCAGTAGAGTTATATTATGTATATAAATTTATGGCTGGTGTAATTTTAATTGGGCTGCCTCTATCCTGGATATGAGATGAGATTGAGACGTTGCGTTCGGAGGTGAACAGGTTTCGTATGGCAGATGTTTCTACAGCTGGACCTGTAGATCCTGCTCTACACTCGTAGGTTGCTGAAGCTGCATCCCAGCTGCTCCATAAATGCTGCTCCATAAATTATTTTAAAAATGCTCACATATCACTAAGCTGTTAGTGTTCCTCATATTGCAACTATGGGTGAGTGACTGTCGCCTGCAATGCTACCTAGATTAATCATCACACCAGCAGTTTACAGTGTGAACTCTTCAGTCCACCTCAAAGGCAAGACTGAAACGCTCACCACCATGAGATCTTTGTTAAGATCGTTTCATAATATTGCATTTAGTGTATGCTCTAATCCAAAGTACGTAAGCATTATGAAAGAAATCCAAGGCAAAATAAGGGTTATAAAGGGCTAAAGAAAGAAAGGAGGAGAGAAATTATAAGTTTGTTAGGAGAGGTGTTAGGAGAGTAAGTATTCTTTGAAGAGCTCGGTCTTTAGGAGGTTCTTGAAGGTAGTGAGGGATGGAAGGTAGTTAGGTTGTTTGTTCCATCATTGGGGAAGTAGGTAGGAGAACAGGTAGCATAAGAGGTAACATAAGCTTTTAGGAGCAAGTGTAAGTAGGAATTGTAGGCAGTTGTAGGCAATCATAAGGACTTTTAATTTAATGCAAGCAGCAACCAGTAAGCAGTGGAGCTCAACGAATATTAGGGTGACATGAGCATTGCATTGCAGTGGTCAAGGCATGATATGACAACCATTTGTACCAAGAGTTGGGTGGCCTGTTGTATTAGAAACAGTAGAATGAGGCAACATGGAATGTAAAGAATAGTTGGTCATCAACCAGAACACCAGGGTTCCTAGCAACTTTTGTCAGGGAGTTTGAGAGTGTGTCGATAAAGTTGGTGAAATTGGATGGATGGATGGTTGTGTGTTCGCTGGAACACATAAGTTCAGTCTTGAATAGGTTTAGTTGAAGGTAGTGTTCCTTCATCCATGATAATAAAGGTAGCAATGTAGATTAGTAGTTAGCTTTTGGGGAACTAGGTGGGAGAACAGTCTGGAGTAGTAGGCTTGTGTGAATACTAGGCAAAGCTAGGCGATGTTTACTGCCTTTAAAAGCAAGTACAATAGGTGGAAGCATGTTCTATCATCAACTTTTTGGGCAATCGTTAGGGCTTTGATCACAAACAGAACCATATTCAGGATACAGCTGCAAACAAAGGCAATGGAGGCTGACTGATGAGCAGGGGTCACTAATAGGTGGACCGCGGTCCGGACCCAGATGTTGTCCAATGTGATACTACTGAGAAGGATTTAATTTTGACAGTGTTCATTTAAAGCGGCGGAACTTTTCTTTTCTTTACGGTATACGTGCTTTGCGGCGCAGTAAACTCACAGACCAATCACGTGTGGTGTAAGATCATCAAACACTTTCCTCTGCCAATCAGACCTGTGCAGACCGCTGCGCCGGAGGGTGAATTGGGACGTGGCCGGGACAAAAGAGATAAGGAGCCCGAGAACTGGTGGAAAAACGAGAACGGCGGAAACTTAATATATATATAATACAGGATATAGCACTGAATCATAACACAAGTTAAAAACGGTGACGGTCCGGACCTTGGACTGACAAAATTTTCTCCAACTGGACCGTACTAAATTCTAATTAAATACCCCTGGTCTAGATGTATCCCTCTTAAGGTCTTTGAATGCATCTTATAGTGGCACATCTGGCAATTAGCAATCTCTCACTAGGAGGTGCACTACCCAAAAGCAGCCTTTTGCCAAAGAGCGTATATTAACAGACCTAATGTATAAAAAATAGGACATAAAACATACACACAATGCTGAGTAACAGGCCGGTCCGGTGCAGCGTGGTGTAAATCTGTTTACTCTGCAGTCTGAAGTGGAAAAGAGCAGAGTGTGTTATTTATTCATCCCTCCGAACAGGCCTGCTTTCATTTCTCTGCACTGTGGGGCGGAGCAGCCAGTATTGATTTCTGTCTCTTCCCGGAGTGACGGGATGGATAGAGCAGTAGCTTCTTTCTCTCTGTCGCTTCCTTTATCTTTATTTAAATCTGTGGATGCGTGCAGAGGTGTAATGATGATAAAGGCTGTGGTTAAAAGTTCAGTCATTAACATCTCCAGCATGTTGTAACAACCAGCCTTATATATAACCTCACACAGAAGCATAATATATAATATTTACCTTAAAGCAGAGTTACAAGGGCAGGGGGGTGAAATGTCCCTGCTAACTGTTGCTGATTAGTTAACTTTAGGGCGTATTTTATTGTATGTCTTCAGAAAGGGGACAGATGGTGCAGCAAGTTCATTATTGTCCATGTCTTAATTCTTCTGTGATGGGGAGCTGAAATGAGCTTTTATTAACTTTTATTTTATTTAACCTTTCCATTCCACCTTAAATGCTTCAGCCTCTGCTGTCTCTTGCACTATTTAAGGTGGAACGTGAAAGTTAGCTAGTTGGCTAGCTACTGAGACAAACTACTAGCAATTTTTTTATGCTTGTTATGAAGAAAATTTCACATAAAATAGTAAAAAGTATTTCACATTCATAACATACATATTTTTATAAGCCAGACATATATGTGACATATATAAAAAGGTATTTCACCTTCATAAAAGTATGTATGGTTTTGAATGTTTTTAATATTCACATTTATAACCATAAATACTTTTATAAGCTAGACATATGTGTGACATATATTTCCATGAAATGTATTTCACATTCAGAATCATAAATACTTTTATGAGCCAGTTATATATGTAGCATATATTTACAAAAATGTACTTCACATTCATGACCATACATATTTTTATGAGCGAGACATATATTTTTAAAAATCACATATATAGATACATACTTTTATGAGCCAGACATATATGTGACATATATTTAAAAAAAATCACATTCATAACCATGCTTATTTTTTGAGACCAGACATATATGTGACATATATTTCAAAAAATTGTTTTGAAAATATTGTCACTATATGGCATTGTTCTAATTATTGTATGGGTTCCATATATAGTTTGCACACATACTGTATGTACATATATGTTTTGTTTTATGTGGCTTTATATTTTATTTATCTCATATATGTTACATATATTACATTTGTGAAAGGGCAATAATCTACATTTGCCCCTGAAAATCATCCCGACCTCTACCTCAAACCCTCCCTGATTGCTTTCGTGCTGCACAGCTGTTGATAAGGAGGCCCATCTTCTGAGATCGGATCTGTCCTGGTTCTGAACCCCCTGGTGTTGTGCTTCAGACGCTCCCTCAGTTCATTTTCATGGACGCTGCAATTTCCTCCCCATTCAATTTGTCTCACGCGGCGCGAAACTTCATTTACCGCCAGCCCACAGGTCATTAAGAATTCATACCGCTGAAAGTAATACAGCTGTATTACACCGGTCCGCAAGGCCGCATCGTTTATGCAGTTTTAATTTATGGGGGAAATTTTAAACAGCGGGAGAAATATGATATAAAATAAGCGTATGAAACTACCAGTGCTGGATCGCTCTGCTCAATGCTGGAGAACAAAGAGAGCAGGAATCATATGGAACCGTATGTCCTAGGGTGGGAACAATCTGCTCTTCTTATTTTTATTAATTATCGTTAAAATTCACAATATATTTTTTATTTTGACTTAAAAAAAAATGACAGAATTAAATAATTGCTCCAAATTTAGACTTGATAAACTAATTTTGTCCCAAATTTTAAACATCTTATTTGAGTTTAGTTGAGTCTTGCCTGCACTGACTCAAGACTCAATTTAAGATTTATCCTACACTGACTCAAGACTCAATTTGAGATTTATCCTACACTGACTCAAGACTCAATTTGAGATTTATCCTACACTGACTCAAGACTCAATTTGAGATTTATCCTACACTGACTCAAGACTCAATTTCAGATTTATCCTACACTGACTCAAGACTCAATTTTGAGATTCATCCTACACTGACTCAAGACTCATCTTGAGATTTTGCCTGCACTGACTCAAGACTCAATTAGAGACTAACCTATACTGACTCAAGACTCAATTTTAGATTTATCCTACACTGACTCAAGACTCAATTTGAGATTTATCCTACACTGACTCAAGATTTAATTTGAGATTTATCCTACACTGACTCAAGACTCAATTTGAGATTTATCCTACACTGACTCAAGATTCAACTTGAGATTTATCCTACACTGACTCAAGACTATATTTGAGATTTATCCTGCACTGACTCAAGACTCAATTTGAGATTTATCCTACACTGACTCAAGACTATATTTGAGATTTATCCTGCACTGACTCAAGACTCAATTTGAGATGTATCCTACACTGACTCAAGACTATATTTGAGATTTATCCTACACTGACTCAAGACTCAATTTTGAGATTCATCCTACACTGACTCAAGACTCATCTTGAGATTTTGCCTGCACTGACTCAAGACTCAATTTGAGATGTATCCTACACTGACTCAAGACTCAATTTTGAGATTCATCCTACACTGACTGAAGACTCATCTTGAGATTTTGCCTGCACTGACTCAAGACTCAATTAGAGACTAACCTATACTGACTCAAGACTCAATTTTAGATTTATCCTACACTGACTCAAGACTATATTTGAGATTTATCCTGCACTGACTCAAGACTCAATTTGAGATGTATCCTACACTGACTCAAGACTCAATTTTGAGATTTATCCTACACTGACTCAAGACTTAATTTGAGATTTATCCTACACTGACTCAAAACTCATCTTGAGATTTTGCCTGCACTGACTCAAGACTCAATTTGAGATTTATCCTACACTGACTCAAGACTCAATTTGAGATTTATCCTACACTGACTCAAGACTATATTTGAGATTCATCCTACACTGACTCAAGACTCATCTTGAGATTTTGCCTGCACTGACTCAAGACTCAATTAGAGACTAACCTATACTGACTCAATACTCAATTTTAGATGTATCCTACACTGACTCAAGACTATATTTGAGATTTATCCTGCACTGACTCAAGACTCAATTTGAGATGTATCCTACACTGACTCAAGATTCAACTTGAGATTTATCCTACACTGACTCAAGACTCAATTTGAGATTTATCCTACACTGACTCAAGACTCAATTTGAGATTTATCCTACACTGACTCAAGACTCAATTTGAGATTTATCCTACACTGACTCAAGACTCAATTTGAGATTTATCCTACACTGACTCAAGACTCAATTTGAGATTTATCCTACACTGACTCAAGATTCAATATGAGATTTATCCTACACTGACTCAAGACTCAATTTGAGATTTATCCTACACTGACTCAAGATTCAATTTGAGATTTATCCTACACTGACTCAAGACTCAATTTGAGATGTATCCTACACTGACTCAAGACTATATTTGAGATTTATCCTGCACTGACTCAAGACTCAATTTGAGATTTATCCTACACTGACTCAAGACTATATTTGAGATTTATCCTGCACTGACTCAAGACTCAATTTGAGATGTATCCTACACTGACTCAAGACTCAATTTTGAGATTCATCCTACACTGACTGAAGACTCATCTTGAGATTTTGCCTGCACTGACTCAAGACTCAATTAGAGACTAACCTATACTGACTCAAGACTCAATTTTAGATTTATCCTACACTGACTCAAGACTATATTTGAGATTTATCCTGCACTGACTCAAGACTCAATTTGAGATGTATCCTACACTGACTCAAGACTCAATTTGAGATTTATCCTACACTGACTCAAGACTTAATTTGAGATTTATCCTACACTAACTCAAAACTCATCTTGAGATTTTGCCTGCACTGACTCAAGACTCAATTTGAGATTTATCCTACACTGACTCAAGACTATATTTGAGATTCATCCTACACTGACTCAAGACTCATCTTGAGATTTTGCCTGCACTGACTCAAGACTCAATTAGAGACTAACCTATACTGACTCAATACTCAATTTTAGATGTATCCTACACTGACTCAAGACTCAATTTTAGATGTATCCTACACTGACTCAAGACTCAATTTGAGATGTATCCTACACTGACTCAAGATTCAACTTGAGATTTATCCTACACTGACTCAAGACTCAATTTGAGATTTATCCTACACTGACTCAAGACTCAATTTGAGATTTATCCTACACTGACTCAAGACTCAATTTAAGATTTATCCTGCACTGACTCAAGAATAATTTTGAGACTAACCTACACTGACTCAAGACTCAATTGGAGACTAACCTACACTGACTAGATTCAACTTGAGATTTTGCCTGCCCTGACTGTACTGACTTGAGACTTGCCTGTACTTATTCAGAACTGGCCTGCCCTGACCTAAAATTTAACACAGGACTTGCCTACACTGACTCAAGACTCAACTTGAGAATTGCTTGTATTGACTCATGACTTAAGGTTTTCTTGTACTGGCTCATGACTCAACTTCAGACTTGCCTGAAGTGGCTGAAGACATCAATCAAGACTCAACTTGACACTTGCCTGTACTGACTTAAAACTTTTCTGTACTTATTAAAAACTTGCTTTTACTGACCTGAGGTTTTACCTGAGACTTGCATGTACTTACTCAAGATTTACCTGTACTGAGTTAAGATTCAACCAAAGGCTACACCTGCCTGAACTGACACTAGATTCAACTCCAGACTTACCAGAAACGACTGAGGACTTACCTGTACTGAACTAAAGAAAGACTTAAATATCTCTCTTCCTCACTTTCCCTTTTTCACAATCTTTTCTTTCTCTCTTTACAGTTTTATGTCCTTTGTTCTCAATATGTCACTCTCTTTTGCTTTTTTTCTCACTATTTTCCATCTCTTTTATTTTTCCCCTCACTATTATTGCCAGTCTTTTGTTCTTTTTCAAAAGAAATCTTTCACTCCCCTCTGTTCTCTTTCGGTATTTCTCTCTATTCTACACTATTCCTTTCTCACTCTTTATATATATATATATATATATATATATATATATATATATATATATATAGTCTCTCTCTCTCTCTCTCTCTCTCTCTCTCTGTCTTTCTCTCTATAGCAGCACTTTAATCAGCAGCAGCCCGCGGTTCTTTCCTCCTGAGCGTCACTTTTCTGAGAGGTAAATCTGTTTAAACTGATGGAAAGCGGTCATTGTTTTAATTGCATGGGCAGACGTGTACAATTAAAGCCCCTTTGAGGGAGAATTCAGACGCAGAAATGGAATGAGAAATTAAGTCGATAATGGTTTTGTTTGGAACGGCACCATGGGGTTTCTAACAAGGCCATGAGGAAGCCTCAGGCCACGACTAATCACTCCGCTTCACTTTACTCCGCTTTAATTCTGTCTAATTGAGATTTATAAAGAGCTTTTTCTGAATTTTGACTTTAGTAACCCTCTACAGGGGACTTCACTCATCTACACATATTGCGAATTTTATTACTGTTAGGATGAACCCTTGATATTCAATTTTGATTTTACAAAGTTGAGTAATATTTAACACAGACCTCTGAATTGTGTGAACAGGTAATGGTGAACGGACCAAAAGGTCGCTAAGCATAATATGGGAATTACAACACACCAGTTGCCAAGTATAGACCAAATTTACCATGAGCTGATTTTGCCAATACCCCGATTGCCAAGTATAATATAAGAATTGGCCCAAGCAGCTTGTGGCAGCACCTCGGTTGCTGAGTATAATACAGCAATCAGCCTGAGCTGCATGTGTCTACACCCCGGCTGCTGAGTATAATATGGGAAATGGCCTGAGCTGTGTGTGCCAACACCCTGGTTGCCAAGTATATACACCACATTTATCCTGAGCCGATTATGCCAACACCCCGATTGCTGAGTATAATACAGGAATTGGCTCAAGCAGCTTATGCCAAAACTACAGTTTCTAAATATATATTACAGAATAATACAAAAGGAATTTGATAAAATGACTTGAAAATTATATCGGATTTCGGTAAGCTTCTATTATTTAGGTTCCAAATCATGGAAAACTAATTTTTCTGAGAGGTCGCAATTAGACACTGTTAAATGTCACTTATTTCCAATACAATCCAATTTTTTCATAATATGCAAATACAGTTTTGAAATATATAAAGTATATCCTCTCAACACATTAAGCTTAATCTTAGTGGATCTTAATTCCACTCATTTAGCCTTTAGCAGTTTAGCTCCGCCTTTTAATCCTAGAACAGTTAAAGAGATTTTACTCCTCCTATTTAATCTACTGCCCAATCATCCCACAAAAGTTAAGCCCCACCCACTAGTGCAGTCTAGTCCCGCCCATTCAGCCTACCCAATCTTAGCGCCACCCCTTCATCCATTGAGCTTTAAAATTAGCGTACAGAAGTTATGCTAAGATAATAACTGCTAATAATAAAAATGTATAAAGCTTATATAAGTCAAGCTCTTGATATATATTTTATTTGTCACACTCATTAAATTGTATGAATTGAAACAACTCGCTCCTGCTTGACATATGGTTTAATTCACACTGCAGCTGTTACCCTTCAGTGTTTATCTATCAGAGCATCTCTGTAGCATGATGTGATTAATCATCACCTGTAACAATAACATCATCATCCTCCCGCGCCTCCGCCGCCGCCGCCGCTGATGATGTATTGGCCTGGACACATTATTAATCTCAGCAGTTGTTGTACGTTATGGCGCTAATGATTACACCTCCCCGTCACGCTAACGAGCCGTCTCACCGCGTTCACTCAAACGCCATAAATATTTACTCACTGCCGCTAGTACGCTACAACACACACCTGTGGTAATATTACCCACGAGGCCGTGCAGTCTTCCACACACCTCCCTTTCTGTGTTGATCTGGCAGATCTGAAGCCTTGGAGGAGCTGTAAGAGGGGGAAGAACATCAAACCCAATAAGCCACATCTTTCATCTCGGTGCGGCTCGGCGTAATGAAAACACGGCGAGAGCTCTGGGAAACAGCCTGTACTGCATGATGTAAACACCGAGACGTTTAAAAGCCCCGCATTAATTATTTACCTCTCATTTGCTTTGTTTCTGTTTTTTCTTTAGTGTTAACAGACTGTAAAATTCAGGGGATATAAATATGCTAATAATGTGATACCCAGATCAGTCTGGCTGTTTGCTGAGTATAATATAACAATCGGACTGAGCTGCATGTGCCAACACCCCGGCTGCTGAGTATAATATGTGGAATGGCCTAAGCCACATGTGCCAATGCTCTGGTTGCTGAATATAAACCACAATCATCCTGAGTCACCTATGTCAACACCCTGGTTGCTGAGTATAATGTAGGAATTGGCCTAAGAAGCTTGTCCCGACACCCTGGTTGCCAAGTATAATATAAAAATGGCCCAAGAAGCTTGTGCCAACACCATGGTTGCCAAGTATAAACCATAATCATGCTCAGTCACTTATGCCAACATCCTGGTTGCTGAATATAATATAAGAATCAGTCAAAGAAGCTTTTACCAACACCCTGGTTGCTGAGTATGATATGGGAATATAGACTGAGCCACTTATGCCAACACTGCGATTTGTGAGTATAATATAGAAATCGGCCCAAGAAGCTTGTGCCAACGCTATGGTTGCTGACTATAATATAGGAATTGGCCTAAGAAGCTTGTACCGACACCGCGGTTGCCAAGTATAATATAGAAATTGGCCCAAGAAGCTTGTGCCAACACCCTGGTTGCCAAGTATAAACAACAATCATGCTCAGTCACTTATGCCAACACCTTGGTTGCTGAGTATAATATAGAAATTGGCCCAATAAGCTGGTACAAACACCCTGGATGCCGAGCATAATATAGGAATTGGCCCAAGAAGCTTGTACCAGTACCCTGGTTGCTGAGTATAATATAGGAATTGGCCTAAGAAGCTTTTACTAACACCCTGGTTGCTGAGTATAATTCAGAACTTGTCATAAGAAGCTTGTACCAACACCCTGGTTTTCAAGTATAATATAAAAATTGGCCCAGAAGCTTGCACCAAAACCATGGTTGCTGAGTATAATGTAGGAATTGGCCCAAGAAGCTTGTGCCAACACCCTGGTTGCCAAGTATAAACCACAATCATGCTCAGTCACTTATGCCAGCATCCCGGTTGCTGAGTATAATGTAGGAATTGGCCTAAGAAGCTTGTTTCAACACCCTGGTTGCCGAGTATAATACAGCATTCAACCTGAGCCGCATGTGGCAACCCTCACGTAGCCAAGAATAAACCACATTAATCCCAAAAACAACCTCAAACCCCAGTTTTTGAAAATAATATAGAAAGCCACTTGTGAAACTACCCCAGTTGACAAGTATAATACAGGATACAGGAATTATAAGCTTTACATGCTTTTGAAAACTCTCTGATAGCTGAATATGAACCATATTTGGCCCAGTTTTGCATGGCCAATGCCACATCTTAGCCAATGCTACCATATTTCAGCCAAGCTTGTAACAATTCTTCATGCCGTCTGGGATAATTATGTAGCATTTAAGGAAGTGTAGTCTTGTAGTTAAGACTATTAGTCAAATAAAATACAAACAACTTGGCTTCACCCATTTAAACGACAGCAGTTTAGCTCCACCTATTCAGGGTAGAATGGTTTACAGTAGCTCTGCCCATTTTACCTATAGGTCTAGGTTTAGGCTAGGTTAAGGTACAGTAGGTAGGTAAGCACGACCAAACTAAGGATCAAGCATGGTTGGAACTGTGTATTCAGATAACTGTAATACTCATTTTCCCCAGTTTTCGCCTGTTTTTTTTTTGCAGATGTTTTAGAGGAACTGCTTATGTAACGAAGTGTTGAGCTGACGGTAAATGAAAGCAGAGCTGAAGTGCTAACTGCTCTGATCTGTTGCGAATTGTGGGATGTTCGGGCTTCTGCACGTGGTTGCGAACAAAACAAAACCAATTGGAAGCAGTTTATTGTTTGGGTACTGACCTTTCTGGAAAGCCCTGATTATTTCTTCCTCTCCGTACACACACTCTCACTCGTTTAATGAGCTCAATCTGAGCTGTGTTTAAGCTCATTAACCTTTGCTGGATGGTATAAACACTGTGCAAGCAAGCTGGCAACACGTGCAGCAGTGTGACTAATACTGTGGTAGAGAACACTCTTCAAAACGGGGATTCCTTATTCACAGCTTTTACCCTGTTAGCATGGTAGCTAAATTAGTGGATGACCTCCACCCCACCTCATCCAAACTCATCACCAACCTTGTACCTCATCCTTAACTCATCCCCAACTTTCTATATTCCCAACTGATTCCAAAGTCCCCAGCTCACACTAACTCATCCCCATCTCTCCATCGTCACAACTCATCTAACTCTTCCCCAACTTATCCCTATCTCATCTCCAACTCCCTATCGTCCAACTCTCCACCTCATCCCAACTCACCCCCAACTTCCCACCTTATAAACTCACCCACACCTCTTCACTATCTCATCTCTAACTCTTCACATCATCTCCAACTCCCCATCTTCTGAACACATCCCCAACTCCTCAACTTATCCCCGCCTCATCCTCAACTCCTCATGTTCCCAACTCATCCCCATTTCCTTAACTCATTCCTAACTCACCCCCAACTCACCCCAACTTCCCACCTTATAAACTCACCCCCACCTCTTCCCTATCTCATCTCTAACTCTTCACATCATCCCCAACTCCCCATCTTCTGAACACATCCCCAACTCCTCAACTTATCCCCGCCTCATCCTCAACTCCCCATGTTCCCAACTCATCCCCATTTCCTTAACTCATTCCTAACTCACCCCCAACTCACCCCAACTTCCCACCTTATCCCAAACTCATCCCCACCTCATCCCTATCTCATCTCCAACTTCACACCTTATTCTTAACTTCTCAACTCAGCCCCAACTCGTCCCCGCCTCACCCCCAATTTGCCATCAATACATCATCTTCCCACCTCATCTCAAAATCCCCAACTCATCCCCAATTTCCCAACCCATGACCAACTTATCCCCAACTTTACACCCTATTCTCAACTCATCTCCAATTTCCCAACTCCCCATCTTCTCGCCGCATTTCCAACTCCCCATCTACTTAGCCCTATCTCATCCAAAAACTCAGCCCAAATGGATTGGATAGAGCTGCATCATTCCACAGAACACAGTTCAATTGCTCCACAGTTAACAATGCTCAGCCATAACAAATAAACTTATTCTGTTGCTACGTGATCACTAGCGTGAAGCTGTTCTCTCAGAGTGGTTGCATTGGTATATTGCAGGGTTGCTATGCGGTTTCTGAGGAGTTTCTTAGTGGTTGCTAGGCAAATTCAAATCAGACGCCAGCTCACTTCAACTCTGCAACTAATCTGAAAAAAACATTTTTAGGGGGTGTTCACAAATATCTGGATGTATGATCCTAATATTATATACATATTTTAAATAAATGGGAAGAAAATCCTGTAACCAGCTGTGATTTTTTAGGGGTTTCTTTAGGCCGCAGTTCTTGGCACTAACTCCTGCTCTCAGTCTGAACCGCCAGCCTCTATAAAGCGACAGTACCGTGTATCATACCGCCACCCCTCCCCCCATCCTCCCCTCCCCTCCGGCGAGCTGCTAATTCATTCATCCGCTCGGCGGAGGTTAAGAGGTACAGATAGCATGAAGGATTAATGTGTACGGCAACAGCTTCTGTTGCTTAAAGGTCACAGCGGCCGTCACAGCATGCCATTAAACCTGCCTCCCGGCTCACCGAGCCCGGCACATGGACCAGCCGCGGACCCCGGCACACCCGGCAGCAGAGATACTGGGAAGACTGGCCGTGGTTCCGGGGTGGTAATGAATAAAGGATGTGCAGATAGTGAAGAGCCACGTTTTGTTAAGCTTTTAAACAGCGTTTAGTGCTGCTCCAGAGACAGCAGTGTTTTTACTGCACTGCATAATCAAAACACCGCACCAACTGAAGACCTACAGCCCCATCTGGTGGCCGGAAGGGGAGGCGCAGTGTTGCATAACCTGCAGTGATTTTAGGGATCAGTGAGAAATGCTTGTACATTTATAAATGCATATTTTTTTTGTAACAGGCTTCTTTAAAAAAAAAAAAAAAAAAAAAAAAAAACATTTATATTTGTTTTTGTGTTTTTCTTTTCCCTATATTGAATCTCATTTCAGCATAATTATGTTTATTTTTTCTGTTATCTATAATACTGTTTATATGGTCCATATTTGTGTTTCACATTATCCACTGTACTGACCTGTCCCACTGCTCATCTTTTCAATAAATAAAATGTTTTTCACACGAAAAGAAATGCATATTTTTTATACATACATATATTTTTAAACGCAGAAAACAGGAAATGCTATCTAAGCATATCAAACCATATTACGTCTAGTCCAACTATAATATAATCAAGTATTTTTATTATTTTAGGATACAATTTAGGATATTTACCATAAACTTTAGCTGTAGTGTTGACTGGTGGTTATTAAGGTGTTGCTAGGTGGTTGCTGTAGTATTGCTAATAGTTGCTTTATATGGTGTTAAATGGATTCTATAGCATTGCTATGTGGTTGTTATAGATTTATGTTGCTATTAATTTAAGAATATTAGTGTAAAATACTTTTTTAAATTTGTGACTCCTTGAATTGTATTCAAATTTGATGTTAATTTGAAAAAGACAAAAAAAAATACAACTAGGAAGCTACAAACAGGCATATTTCCTTCTATATCCAATATATAAATAATATTTGATTATTGCTTTAAGAATAATTAAGCCAATTCGATTGATTGGTGCACATTTTAATTGTTTTTTTTACAATGCTGATAACATTCAAAAAGTAAAAGCTCAGGTGGTTATTGTATTATAACTAATTGGTTGCATGGTTTTTGATACTGTATCCCAGGTGTTTGCAGAGGGTTTGCTAAGGGTTTGGCCGTTAAGTTACTGCTTTGGTGTTGTTAGGTGGTTGCTATGGGGTCTCAGGTGGTCACAGTGATATTTGATTTGTAACTGATTTGTGGTAAGTGGTTTCTAGGTGGTTGCTACAGTGTAGCTAGGTTGTTGATTTACTGTATTATTACTAGGTGGTTGCTATGGTATCATAGAGGATTTACTTATTTCCTGCTAAGTTACTGCTTCAGTGTTGCTAGGTTGTTGTAAGCTATTGTTAGGTATTTGCTATGGGGTATCAGGTGAACACGTTAGCATTTCATTTGTAACTGATTTGTGATAAGTGGTTACTAGGTGGTTGCTACAGTGTAGCTAGGTTGTTGATATACTGTATTACTGCTAGGTGGTTGCTATGGTATCATATGTGGTTATTGTGAAATTGCTAATTGGTTTATGTGTGACTGATGTGTGTAGCCAGATTGCTGATATTCTCACAGGTGGTTATTATGGTATTGCTAGTTGGTTTCTATGTGATTGATGTGGAAATGCATGGTGATTGCTATTGTTTGGCTAAGTGGTTTCAAGTGGTTGCTATAGTGTTTTTGTGTGGTTGCTGTGGTATCCTAAATGATGGCTATGGTGTTGCTTAGTGCTTGCAATATTCCATTCAATTAAACATGTTTACTGAATCAAAAATGTTATAAACATCTAGGGCCAAATTTTAGCATCCTTTTTTGAGCTGCCAATCATACACAGTGCAGCTTGATTTAGGGTGTATCAGTGTGTCTTTGCTATCGTAATGACAGGGAAAGTGTGCATCGCTTGGCTCAAAATATGTGAAAGGCACGTCATAGTTCTCTTAACTAATCATAGGTGTGTTTTGGCCGTAACATGAAATAAACCAATTAGAGCATCACTTGCCATTCCCTTTAAGAGACAGGTGAGCTCTGACTTTGGAATTTTTTCAACTGTAATCTTTAATATTGAACAGTTTAGATTTTATAATAACCCTGGGCGGTTCTCTCACCTCTTCTAATGAATAATTAATATTTATTGATTTTAAGCCAATCACAGGAGGGAGCTGTTAGTGAGGACTGGTGTTAGTACTGTTGGACCTGAGCGAGCGAGTGGTCCCGCCTCCTGGAGCTAAAGACTCTGAATGAGGGTCTGAAGGTCAGCGGGCAGCAGGAGGGCATCAGACGGGCATGAACTGCTCAAACCATGACTCACTGCATCTCATCACCCGCGGCACAGTAACCACTGCGCCAACGCCAACACCTGCCCACACTTTCCCTCCATAGCTCTCTCTCTCTCTCTCTTTCTACCTATCTATTTCTGTCTCTTTCTTTCTATCTATTTTTCTTATTCTTTCTCTTTCTGCCTGTATAGTTGCATTTTTTTTCTAAATAGATAGTAGGTGGTAACTATGGTATTGCTAGGCAGTTGCTAGGTGATTTCTATATTGTTGCTGAGTGGTTGCTAATGAGTTTTGGTTGCTTCAGTCTGTGGTAAGTGATTATTAGGTGGTTGCTACAGTGTAGCTAGGTTGTTGCTATACTGTTTTATTATTAGGTGGTTGATAGGGTATCACAGATGGTTATTATGGTATCACTAATTGGTTTCTATGTGACTAATGTGTGTAGCAAGGTTGTTGATATACTTTATTATTGTTAGGTGGTTGCTGTGGTATCACAGATGGTTATTTTGGTATTACTAATTGGTTTCTATGTGACTGATGTGTATCGCCAGGTTGTTGATATACAGTTGCTAGGTGATTTCTATATTGCTGCTGGGTGGCTGCTATTGAGTTGTGCTTGCTTCAGGCTTGGTACACCAGGTGGTTGCTATGGTGTTACAAATTAGTTCTTAGTTACTTAATATGGTTGCTCAGTGTTTACTGAATTGTTGCTTTGTGGTTGCTACTAAGTGTTTTCTGTGATTGCTGCAGTAGACAATGTAGTTGCTATGGTGTTGCAAAGTAGTTCTTGGTTGCTTATAATGTAGTTGCTATGTTTTTACTATGGTGTTGATGGGTGGTTGCTATTGTGTTTTTTCTGTGGTTGCTACTGGGTTGCTAGACCAGGTGGTTGCTATGGTGTTGCTAAGTAGTTCTTGGTTGCTTTTAATATGGTTGTTAAGTGTTTACTATAGTCTTGCTTGGTGATTCGTATTGAATGTTTGCTAGCATTCCATGATTAGAATAGTGTTTCTTAGTGGTCTGAATGACAGACTGGAAGGTTCCTATGGTATGTCTAAGTGGTTGCACCTGAGTTATTTAGTGATTGCTAGGTGATTGCTATGGCCTTGTTTGATGGTTGGTAAATCAATTAGAGTTAGTGTGAACTAGGTAGCTGCTGTCTTGTTGCTAAATAGTTGCTATTGAGTTATTTAGTGGTTGCTGCTGTATTGCTAGGTGGTTGTCACATCACAGTGTTGCTAGGATGTTTTTATGCTAGTCCAGGTAGCTGCTTTGGAGCTTAATAGGGAGTTGCTTGGTGGTTGCAATTGAATAATTTAGTGGTTGCTAGGTGGTTTCTGTGGTGTTGCTAAATGGTTGCTATTGAGTTATTTAGTGGTTGCTGATGTATTGCTAGGTGGTTGTGACTTAACAGTGTTGCTAAATGGTTGCTACTGAGTTATTAAGTGGTAGCTAGCATGTTTGTATGCTAGTTCAGGGGCTTAATAGCGAGTTACTAGGTGGTTGCAATTGAATTATTAATTAGTGTGAATTATTTTATGGTTGCTATTGAGTTTTTTAGTGGTAACCAAGCAGTTGCTATGGTGTTTCTAGGTGGCTGCTTATGAGTGTATCAATAGTTGCCTTCTATACATGGTCAGTACAGTGTTTCCATGTGGTATGAATAATAACCCAGGGGGTTGCTAAGGTGTTGCTTAGCTTTTGCAACAAGGTTTCAATGTGGTTGATGTGGTGTTGCTATCTTGATGCTATATAATTGCAAAGTAGTTGGTTTTGCTTTGCTAGGTGGTCTTAATGATTTTGTTGCCTAGTGGTTTGTATGCTAGTCCAGGTGGCAGCGCTGGTGCTTATTGGTGGTTGCTGTGGTGTTCCTAGGTGGTTGCTAGGAGGGTGGTAGATGTTGTAAACTCGACTTCCAACAGACAGCTACACCAGCCACTATAAAAATTCTCCTTCAGACGCGGTGGAGGATGCGTTCTCTCTCGACTCTCGTCGTCTTTGTGAATGTTCTCCACTGAGAATCCTCTCACTCCGCCTCTCGCCTCAGACACTGTGAATCTGCGGTGAGCCGGGGAGCTTTATTACACCTCTGAAAGGCTGGCACGGGCCTTTAATGGAGCGTATAAAGCTAACACAAGAGGAGCAGCAAAAAGGGCACTGCCACCCACCGGCAAGTCATCAGCCCGGGTTCAGGCTGAGATCAGCTGATATCACTCTCTCTCTCTATACAGGTTAAAATCCTCACACCAAACATAATCCACCCTCCCACTCAGAACAGAAATAAGGCTGTACTGCATCCTGTTGGATCCTCTATTCTGGATTTAAGATGAGAAGGTTGGGTATGGAGGTTCTACAGCAGGGTCGGCAATTAAGTTATTATTTTTTTAAGCCATTTCGTGGTGGGCCACTAAAAATGAAGTATAATGCGATGAAGTGCTGCTACAGTCTAGTTTGTTGAACCCAATTGCAGAACAGTTGATCTAAAAGCAGGTAAACCCAAGAAGAAAGGAAAAAATAAATAAATAAACACAGCGCTCATTACACGGGATCGAACCCGATTCGTCAGGGTTGCGGTTCAAATATGGTGTATGGAGTTACAGTGTTGCTATTTGGTTAATATGGTTTTGCGAGGTGGAGGTTATATTTATGCCAGGTGATGGTTATATTGTCGCTAATTGTATTTATAGTGTTGCTATTTTGTTACTATGGTGTTGCTAGGTGGTGGTTATATTGTTGCTAGCTAGTGGTTATATTGTTGTTACATGTTTTTATAGTGTTGCTATTTGGTTACTATGGTGTTGCTAGGTGGTGGTTATATTGCTGCTAAGTATTTTGATAGTATTACTATTTGGTTACTATGGTGTTGCTAGGTGGAGGTTATATTTATGCTAGGTCTTGGTTATATTGTCGCTAATTGTATTTATAGTGTTGCTATTTGGTTATTATTGTTTTTCTAGGTGGAGGTTATATTGTTTCCAGGTGAAGGTTATATTGTTGCTAGCTGGTGGTTAAATTGTTGTTACGTGTTTTTATAGTTTTGCTATTTGGTAACTATGGTGTTGCTAGGTTGAGGATATATTGTTGCAAGCTGGTGGTTATATTGTTGTTACGTGTTTTTATATTGTTGCTATTTGGTTACTATGGAGTTGCTAGGTGGTGGTTATATTGCTGCTAATTATTTTGATAGTATTGCTATTTGGTTACTATGATGTTAATAGGTAGTGGTTATATTGTTGCTAAGTGTTTTGATAGTATTGCTATTTGGTTACTATGATGTTAATAGGTAGTGGTTATATTGTTGCTAAGTGTTTTGATAGTATTGCTATTTGGTTACTATGGTGTTGCTAGGTGGTGGTTATATTAACGCTAAGTGTTTTTGTAGTGTTGCTATTTGTTGCTATAGTGTTGCTGGGTTGTTTTGTTGCTAAGTGTTTTATAGTGTTGCTAGGAGGTGATTATATTGTTGCTATGTGTTTTTATAGTTTTGCTATTTGGTTACTATGGGATTGCTTGGTAATGGTTATATTGTTGCTAATTTTGTTGCCAGGTGCTTAGCATGGTGATGCTAGATGATAAAAAATTATCTATAAAGTATCATGAGCGGCAGTGTCTGGCTAAAATTGTCCAGGCAACTTTTCCACATCCCGCAAGTCAGCGCAGCATTCCTTAGCTTCCATGCCACGTGGCAGAAGTCATGGGACAGTACACACACGGGCACACAGTGCACATCTTCCCAGAAAGAGCACTTCACGTAGAAAAACACAGCATAACTAATTCATCTCCGCTATAAAAAAAAGTGCCACGATCAATCAAACTAATCTGCCGCGGAACGCCGGAGCAGCTTAGGAGCTGTAATTTCATCAGCGCCGCTGATTTTCAGCATTCTGTTCACAAAGCCGAGTTTATTGGAGCTCATTTGAGTTGCTAATGCGCTCCGTCTTGTACGCAAACAGTTCTGCGCTCCGGGTTTAATTTAAATGCGGAGAGGAATGCAGCGAGGTGCCCGCGCCCGGCTAATCACGCGCCCATCTCGCCCGCTGATTCCTGCTCTGCCCCGCCAACGGGTTACTAATAAAGACAGACGCAGGCTAATCAGCTTCTTAACGCAGAACAATGCTTCGAATCAGGGAACTCGTTTATTTTCACGCTCGGTTCTTTAGCGGCCGCGCCGGCGCCGCAGGGCTTGATGGGAAATGCTAATGCTAGCACGGCTCTGACTCTGAGGAATGTAATCAGACGGTGCTGTCTGTGATGGGGTATTGTCAGTGTAATCAGGTGCTGCTATCTGAGGAGGCGCCTTCATTTCCTCGTCTTTAATAACACGCCGCCCGCCGGTAAACACAGCCACCGGCGAGAGCTCTCAGATTTATAAAGATATAAAGGTGATAGCAGGAGTTCTCTGAGTGATACTACAGAACAGTGTTCTTCCTTTACAGTACTGACTGCTTTAACACACACTGATACTCTGATACACTGAAAGTGCATCTTTTAATCAGCTGATTAGTTGTTTGATTGGTGTGTTTGGCGAACGTTTTACCCTAAAAAAAAGCATAAATGCAGTTGTTCTTCACTTTATTCAGAGTGTCCTTATCTATCTATCTTGATAGCTATAAATGTTAACTTGAGGCATCACAGCTGTGCTGTTGATATTTGGTGGCTGTGGGACTTGAGGTGGTTGCTATGGTGTTGCTTAGTCAGTTGTAATGTTGCTAAGTTGTTGCTACTGTAGGTGGCCGTTACGTTTTTTTCAAGTGCTTAAATTGATATCTTTAGTGGCTGTTAAGGTTTTTACTAAGTTTTTATTATCATATTGCAGGGGTTGCTATGGTGTTGCTATGCTAATTAGTTGCTAGGTGGTTACTTCGGGATCTGAAGTGGTGTGACGTTGCTGGGTGGATGCTAAGTGCTTACTATTGTCTCGTATCCCAGCTGGCTACTAGGTGGTTGTCCTAGCTGGTTGCTTTAATGTCAGTAGCTGGTTACTAAAGGGTTGCTATGTAATCCGAGGTGGCTGTTATGGTGTTGCTAGATGGTTGCTAGTCGGTTGCTCTGGAATGCCAGGTGGTTGCTATGGTCACACTAAGTGGTATTTTAGGTGTTTGCTAATCATGTAGATAGACTATAGTATCCCAGGTGGTGGCTATAGTGTTGCAAGGAGGTTGCTGGAGCTACTGTGGTGGCTACTGTGGTTACCCAGATGTTTTTTGAGCTGTTGCTAAAGGGTTACTATGACATCCCAAATGTTTTCTGCTACTGTGTTGCTGCACAGTAGACACTAGAAGGGTGACAATGCAATGTTCTGTGGTGGCTGCTATGGTATCTCAGGTGGTTGCCATGATGTTGCTTGAAGGGTCTTGCCAAACCTGACTACATTTGGAACAAACAGACGAAGAAATAAACAAAATAAAAAGCATCAGTTTTAAATCTGTTTTTTTCTTCATTTGCTAAGTGCAGATCTGACAGATCTGCTTCGTACAGTCTTTGCTCCCACAGTTCCAGTCGCTCTGCAGCGGCGGCGGCTACAAAGGCAGGCGGGCGAATTTTATCACGCTGTTTTATTCTTCCTCCATCCACTCCCAGCCTCTTCTTTTCACAGCGCTCACATTTCCCCTCCATCTGCCGGCTGCAGTGATTTGATCAGCGCTCCATTCTCCCGAAGCTAATGTTCCCCGGATGGCCCCATAAACCCAGCCCCGCTCGCAGCTCGGTTGCTGTGGCTACCTGTTAAAAGCCTCGGTCTCCAGGGCCCGCGACGTGTCGGCCTTTTTCCCCACGGCAGTCCACCGGAGCGGGCCGGCCGCGCAACCTTTGGAAATGTCAGCGCAGTTAAAGCTGAATGGATCCGGAGCGGCGGGGCAGCCGGTGTCAAACACCATTAGTTTTAATCCTGTTTGCTATGAAGCAGCACTGGAAGGGTAAAGGAATCCATATCTGTCTCGGGCCGTCAGCCGGCTCCACCAGGCGCTCGGCTCGCGATAGACCTTGGCCTCCGCCGCGGGGCGAGAGGAAGCAGAACAGAGAGAGATTGATTCAGGGGTTTAGAGCTGTGATCTATTAGGACGGCCTTTTAAACCGGAGAGAAACGGCTTCACCCCGGCAGGCCGCGACCGCTGCATGTTCTCTTTATAACCAAACACAGCCGCAGGGTTTATTATCTAACTGAATAAAACACCCTGGAGCCGCACACATTTCAGCACTGTCTAAACCGATCTGGCCTGTTGACAGATTTTGAGAGGGGCGCACTGTTGGACTCAGAGAAGCAGGACGGTCGTTTGGACAAATCGCCTGCAATCAAGATCGTCCGCTGGAGAGTCGCTAGCGTCAGCTTCGCTCGCAGTGGCGTCGAGAACCAGAGAGAGACTCGAAACGTTTCATCTTTATTGGCGAACGCAGGTTCTGTTTGGGATCCAATGCAAGTCACTATCCAAGGAGGTTGCTACGTGGTTACTATGGCATCTCAGATGGTTGCTGTGGTGTTGCTAATGCATGAATGCTAGATGGGTACAGTTTGGCAAGGTACTGTAAATGCTATAGTTGCTAAGGTGTTGCTAATGGGTCACTATTAGAATCCCAGATGCTTTCTATGGTGCTGCATTGTATTGTATTGCATGCAATAATGTCGCCAACATTTTTGAATATCATAATCAATATTATACCCTAAAAATGTGTGCCATATCACCCACCCCTAATTATCACATCAGGGTACTACCTTTTTTTTTTTTACTGTTTTTATCAAAAGAAAAATTTACACTGTTCTTATTTCCCATTATATATCTACTAGAGACATATTATATCTGTCCAGTATCATTTATTAATGATAATCCTGGATATATGGAAATATTTGGAGATAAATCTGATACAATTCTTGTATTTTTTAATATCTCAGTTAGGGGTGTGACAAATCATAATCTTAATTCAGGGTTTTGTCATATCGCCAGGAGTATCGTTAGCTACTATGGCATCTTAGCTGGTTGAGTCAGCATCAGTAGGTGGTTACTACATGGTTACTACTACATGGTTACTTTCTAATCACAGGTGCTTGCTAGGGTGTTGTTAGGTTCTTGCTAGTTGGTTGCTATGGTATCCCAGCTGATTGTTATGGTCACAATAAGTGTACGTTAAATGGGGGCTCATGATGTGATGTTGCCAGGTAGAAGCTAGATGCTTCCCACTGACATTTTTCATAATGAAAATCTATCTATCTATCTATCTATCTATCTATCTATCTATCTATCTATCTATCTATCTATCTATCTATCTATCTATCTATCTATCTATCTATCTATCTATCTATCTATCTATCTATCTATCTAATGCAAGTATTTCCCAGGAAATTCCCAGTCTTCACCAGGTTGAAACAGATCTATTTATCTAGTCAGCAGCTTCAGCTTACACCTACAAGTGTAGAGCTACAGGATCTACAGGTCCAGCCGTAGCAACATCTGTGGGCTGCAGGATCCATACAGAACCTGTAGAACCTCCAAACCCAACCGTCTCAATCTCATCTTATATCCAGGATAGAGGATTTAACAAGGTATTAAATCCAGAGCACAAGCCAGAGTGTCTATATATGTGCGTATATGTGTCTATATATGTGGGTATATTGACTTCCTCCCAGTCTAGGCCTCCTGCACAGTGTCTGCTTCACTTCCTGTCAGCTATGAAAAGAGACGCCGAACCGCAGCAGTTTCATTTCACCTCGTTTAGCCGAGCGTGGTTTCCTCCGAGGAGCTGCGGCTTCTTCACTTACAGGCCAAAGGAGGTTAACCTTCCTTAACAGATCATTCAGGCGCGACGGATCTGTCCAAATAAACCAGTCTAAAGCCGAGTCGGACCCGCAGAACCACAGGCTGCGTGTTCTGAGTGATGGATCTCTTTATTTTCCACTGTGGGTTGTGAGAAACACAATATACTGTAGCTATTGTGCATACAGTATACAGTATATTGTATTTATAAGTCATTGTGGAAATGAGGAGTGTGCCATATGGACCTAAAATTATAAACTACAAAAAGAAAAATTGGCAATGCCATGTCCAGTTGTATCTCTTTAGTTTCTAACCACATTCAGACAGCCTGAAACTTTTCACCTTTTTATGTCACACAGATACCAAACACATAGTTTAATAAATAAAGGGCTTACTCTATAGAGATGGTCAGGGAAAGGCAAGGTCAGTAACAAGAAAGCAGCAGAGAAAAAGCAAGGCAAGGCAAAAGGATAGTAAAAAAAAATAAAAAATAGGTCAGCAACTAGAAAGCTAAAAAACAACAAGGGCTAGGCAAAAGAGTGGCCAAATATACAAAAAGGGGTCAATAACAAAAAAACAAAAGCAAAGGAAACACGGGGTAAAACAGCCATGTAAAATTCTAAATATCTAAATAGATTCAACACCGGGGCCACTTGGAACTGAAACAGGGGGCTATTTATACTAGGAGGACCAGGTGAAGATTATTAGAAGGCCGGCGAGTTAGATTGCCGAAGCAGATCTATGCAGGTGCATTCTGGGAAGTGGAGTCTTTAGTGAATGAAACAGAGTCAATTACCTGTTTTTTAATTTTGTCCTTTTATTTGATTAATTCCCTGTTTTACCTTTTGGCATTTTGATTTATTTTATTCATTTCATCCTTCTATTTATTTTATTACCTGATAGATAGACAGACAGACAGACAAACAGACAGAAATATATATAGATAGATAGTCACACAAACAGTCAAACAGTCAGAAAGATAGATAGATAGATAGATAGATAGATAGATAGATAGATAGATAGATAGATAGTCACACAAACAGTCAAACAGTCAGAAAGATAGATAGATAGATAGATAGATAGATAGATAGATAGATAGATAGATAGATAGATAGATAGATAGATAGATAGATAGATAGATAGTCACACAGAGAGACAGACAAACAGACAGTCACACAGACAAACAGACAGGCAGTCACACAGGCAGATAGATAGATAGATAGATAGATAGATAGATAGATAGATAGATAGATAGATAGATAGATAGATAGATAGATAGATAGATAGATAGATAGATAGATAGATAGATAGATAGATAGATTGTCCAACACACAGACAGACAGACTGCACAAAATAAATAAGGCCAGAAAATTAAATATTTCACTTCTCTGCATTCAGAGGACATTAGTAAGAAGCTCTCTCTGTCTTTCCACCATAATATAAATAAAATAATCATTAATTATATGATTTTTTTAATGTATTTATTATTTACAAGCTGTCTGCAGAATGTGAGAATCGCTGCTGCGTAACTCAACTGTAGCTCAACAATAAAAAAACTTTATCTTTCTTCTGAACAGCACTACAGTCCCACTGTTTCTTCAGGGCGCAGATATTGTTTTGATGATGAATATAATAATATAATAAAGCCAGATGTCCCTGCAGCAGTAATAAAGCAGCAGCAGCAGACAGGGCAGATGTTCTGCTGTTTTCCGACGCCGTTCTTTTAAATCAGGCCGCAGTGTGAACACGACAGAACCGACACACTTCCTGTTCGCTTTAGAGCGTCCCGCCGAGCGTCCCCGGCAGGAGGCCTTCCTGCTGCACTTCCAGCCCTGGATTACTAACAGCTTCTCTAATTGCTCATATCCACAATCACCCCCTGCGAGCTGCCTGAGCCAGATGTCTGTCTGAGAGTCCAGCAGACCAGAGGAGCTGTAAACCGCTGGACATCCTTCTCTCTCAGCAGCACTCTGACCTCATACAGGTGATGGATCTACGCTAATGACATCACCACCAAGAGGAACATCCATTAAAGCCCTTCAAAAGACAATACACAATGAAAACATACAGGTAAACAATCAGATAAAGGTAAAGAAGAAAACGATGGACTCTTTATGGAAAAAGATGGAGCTGTAGGTGAAGCCGTATATATGGAATCGAGGAGACGGCACTGACGGCACTGCGTGAAGAACCATCATTCATCTCAGTGGTGTCAATAAATCATTTTTAAAAACTGTAAACTTTCCCCCTACCTCTCCCTCCCTTCTGTTTGCCTGATATTTTGCTTATAATATTATATATCTAATACAACTTTGCATTAACACAGATTAACTGGTCCTCTGAAGAAGAGGTGTGGTGGTGAAAAAAAGGTAAACTTTAAGTTTCTAACCACCTTTTATTTATTTTATTTATTTCGATCCTATATATATATATATATATTATTCCCTGTTTTATTTTTGGCTTTTATAACTTTTATTTAATTTATTTCTTCCTTTAATTTATTGTACCTTCTGTTTTACCTTTTATTTTATTTTTATCATTTATGACGGCACGGGTTTGATCCCACGTGAGGAGTGGTGTGTTTATTTATTTATTTCTTCTTGGGTTTACCTGCTTTGAGATCAACTGTTCTGCAATTGGCTGTAATGGCTTGGAAAATATTTGACCTGCAGCCAAACTTAATTGCCGACCCCTGGTGTAAATGCTTGAGTACACTGAAAAAAGGGTTACCCTCAATGTATTACTGAGTGAAAATGAAGGATTGATTGATTGAACCAACAGCTAATAGAACCACATGAACAAGACATTACTTTAAAGTGTCTAAACCCCACACCAGGCCTTTTGGACACATGATGTGTGGCATTTGTTGGTTATCTCCATCAAGACAAAAGTTGGACTTAATTTGAGGATCATTAAACCAAATGTTAGATGTTAGATAAAGGTTAGAGACTGGTGTATAGTAGGTGTTTGACTGAACGAGTCATCACCGTTAGCTGCAGAGTGCACGGGTTCATCGTAGGAGGAAGTGAAGACATTCAGGAAAGTAAAACTGTTGAACTGTTGCCCGCCTCTAAGAAACGCAGCCACTTCAGAGCGCGAGGGAAACGGCGGTGCGCTTCAGAAGAAGAATGAAGCACTCGCAGCTCTTACAGCGCGACAGCTCAGATGTGAAATAACACATTTTCCAGTAACTTAAACAAACACTGATTGAAATTCACCACTTGGGTGGCATTTACACCCGCCTGGCAACCTAATCTCATTCCGTACGTGTGTGTGCGTTCAGGCCGAGGCTGGTGTCAAAAGAATTCAAATGATCCATCAGCTCCTGACGTACTGCTTCTGCATATGAATGGTGATCAGCAGGTTGTGCGCGGGGAGGTGGGGTAGCGGGGAGGTGGGGAAGGCCGTGCAGATGAATGGGTCGAATGCCAGCTCTGATTACAGGTTACTGTTTCTAAACACCGAACACATCGTTTCTCACCCGGAGACGAGCGCTCAAATCACTGCAGCTCAAAAAAACAAGCTGCTGGAGCTCCGATACGCAGTAATTACTCGTATCTCCAATACGAACTTCAAGAAACAAGCCCAGGTGGCCATCAATGTCAATCCACTTTGATATTATTCTAGATGTAGTTCGTAACATCAGGTCAACATCAAATACCAACATCAGTTTGAAGTAAAATTTTAAAATATCTGCGAAACTTCGTAAAGAAACAAAAGTTGTTATGTGGTAAGAAAGGAAAGTCTTTTTCACGTCACGTTATGTTGTGTTTTGATGACCAAAAACGAACACCTGCTGGACTTCTTAAAGTTAACGTCAACACAATGTCACATTTTAAAGTGTCTAATTATCTGAATTCTTGTATATCCAATATGAACAAGCCCAGGTGGACATCAACGTCAGTCAATGTTTTAATTTTAAGTAACAAAATTGTTGTGTTGGTACATTTTTGTGATGGTAAGAAAGGAAAATCCAAAATCTTTCACACATTACAAACCAATTTTGCGAGTTATGGTGACCAAAAACCAAATGTTTGCTGAACTTCTTAATGGTAACATCAACACAACGTGACTTGATTTTAAAGAAATCATTATTTGTTGTTGGTAATCGGTGTTTTATTACCTGAATTCACGTATTTCCAATATGAACTCAAGGAACGAACGAGCCCAGGTGGCCATCAACGTCAATCGATGTTGATATTATGTTGAATGTAGGTTGTAACATCAGGTCAAGATCAAATACCAATGTCAGATTGATGTAAAAAAAAAACAAGAGTTGAAAGAACTTTGAAAGTGCAGACCACGCAAAGACCATCAAAAACATTATGACGAAACTAGTGCTTTTATTTCTATATAGATAATTCAGGCTTTCAATTAACAGCTGTGCGGAGCTCATCAAGACTTAATTACTTGAATTTCTTGTCTCTTAATAAAGTGTTTGAGAGCATCAGTTAAAGTAAAGTAGTGAAGAGGTAGAGTTACAGGTATATAGTGAATAGTGAATATTTGAGTACCGTTCTAATCCAGACTATGAGAAGCAAAAACTGCTTAGCTAAATAAAGAAAAAAAATGAAAAAAAAAAATCAAAAACTTTGAAGTGCAGTAACTGCAAAACCATCAAAAACATTTTAATGATGAAACTGGCACTCATCAGGACCGCCCCAGGAAATGAAGAGCAAGAGTCTCTCTGTTATACAGTATAAGTTCGCCAGAGTTACCAGCCTCAGAAACCACAATTAAACAGCTGCCAAGATAAGGTTATTTTTAACACATTTAAGTTACTACATGTTTCCTTATGTGTTCCTTCTTAGTCTGGATCACTTCACTATTCATTTACTATGTAGGAAAAATTACATTGATCATTTTAATACATGAACCTACATTTTTACCTCCCAGGTCCAGACTGTGTTTGATTACTTTCAAGGGCAAAAAACAATCAAAAAATGATTAATTGGTTCGAAAAGTGGTGCAGAGTCTGGCTCGGGGGAAAGCTCAGTAATCACACACACGTTTAACACACACACACATATAACACACACTCGGTAAACACACACCAAGATTTTAATGACTCTGCTGCTGAATAAATAAGCAAACAATAAAGCCTGCCTAATTGAATTTGAGCTCATGTATATTGTATAGCACATTCTCCTGCGTGGAGCAGAACACAGTGTGCTGTGCTTCCTAATACCATCCAACCATCCAATAAGCTTTACAATACACTGATTAGCCATAAAATTAAAACCACTGGCAGATAAATTAGAATAGTATTGTTTAGTGATACCAATCCAGTTCCAGTGTTACCTGAAATGGGGTGGATACACAGTATAGAAAACACAGAGAATAAATAATATAGAATATAAAAATAAACCAAATTCTAGTGCTGTAGAATGCTAATATGTTGTTTGTTTTAATGTTGTCATGGTGTAAAGTAACCAAAATTCAACATCTTCCAAACGTTTCATACCAACATTTAGTTGTGTGATACAGAAACAAAACACCCGCTATAAATGGTGTTAATATATTGTTGTGATGGTAAGAAAGGAAAATCCAACGTCTTTCGCTCATTGCAAGCCAACGTCTCCTAAACGTCTTAATGTTAACATCAACACAATGTGACATTATAAAGAACCATTTATTTGTTGTTGGCAACGAGTGTCTAATATCTGAATACTCATATCTCCAATATGAATGAGCATAGGTGAATGAGCCCAGATGATCATCAACATCAATTAATGTTTTAATCAGGTTGAATGTAGCTTGTAACATTAGGTTAACATTAAATACCAATTTGTCAATTTAAAGTAAAATAATAATAAAAAAGCATATACCAAACTTTAGACATAATGTTAAGGTCTACACAATGTGATATTCTAAAAACATCTTCTAAATGCCTTATACCAACATTTAGTTGTGAGATACAGGAACAAAAACCTGCTACGCATGCTAAACCTCGTAAAGCAAGGTGTTGTGATGGTAAGAAAGGAAAATCCAACATGCACACACAACACAAACCAACGTCATGGGTTATGTATAGTGAGCAAAACTGAATTTCTGCTAAACGTCTTAATGTTAACATCAACACAACCTGATATTCTAATGCTGTTGGATGCTAATATGTTGTTGGATTCAAGTTATGGTGTAAAGTAACCAAAATTGACACATAAACTAAAACAAAAAAACAATTACGCATGCTAAACTTCGTAAAATACATTTCTCGTTGTGAGCACTTCAATCCTGCCTTCGAGGTGGACTGAAGAGTTCACACTGTAAACTGCAGGTGTGATAAATGACAAATGACATCTTAAATCCAGGATAGAGGATCCAACAGTACTAAATAGATCTTCTTTTTAATCACTTACATTCCAATAATCAACATATTGCTGCACTATTTTTTTATATATACTGCAAAAAAAAAATGTTTAGTCCTGATGAGTGCCAGTTTCATCATCATAATGATTTTGATGGTCTTTGAGGTGACTGCCCTTGAGGATAATTTCAAAGTTCTTGAATTTTTTCTCTTTTTGAATTGACTAACCTAAGTATTTTTTCTTTACTTATTTGAGTAGCTCTTGCGTATGTTCATAATATGGATTAGAACATTATTTAAATAGAGCTATTCACTGTATACCAACTCTACCTCTTCACTACTTTACAACTGATGCTCTCAAACTCAAGTAATTAATTAATTAATACAGTGAAATTATCTCATTTCAAGGCAATAAATCTTGTTATTAAGCATCGTAAGTATAAGATTATTTTGCTTATTATAGGAATTATGACCTTAATGAGTCTTACTTACAATTTTCGTCTTATTTAAATCCATTTGAAAAAAAAGTAAATGCTTGATTCAGGTTTTTCTTCAATCATTTTAAGACTTTATGATTTATGGTTTATTTTAAGAAATCTTAATGAGAAAATTGAGCTTACACCATTAGCAGATGCTTTTGCTTATAATAAGCATACATGTCTCAATGTCTCACAATATGAAACTCATATATTCTAAAGATGTATTGCACACAGAGTGATCTATTTTAAGTGTTTTTTTTTTTCTTTTATTGTTGATGATTATGGCTTACAGCCAATTAAAACCCAAAAATCTGTAAACTGCCAGAGCCCTTAAGACAAATAAACTAAAAACTGAAAACGTTTTTTTCAGTATTGTAAAACAAACTGAAAAAAATCATATATTGTTTAAAAAAGAGTGGTTGATTTTTAGCGAACAGATAATTGAATAACAGCTTACAGCTAAAAAGTAGCAATGGAAACAGACTTACAAAAAGGTGAACATATGGTGTTCCTGCTGTTACTCTCTACTGCAGCAGCATTTACACACTTACAGCACATTCACACTTTCATCATCATAATAACTAGAAAAGAACACAGATAAAACATAGAGAACTCTGTAACTATTAAAAGTAGAAGTTCTTTCTTTTCTTTAGAGAAATTACAGATAGTCAGAGAGCGGTGAGTACTGTTTCCTACACCTTCAAATAAAGACTCTTAGAAACTGGAGAAAAAAAACTGCTACAGGAAGAAGTCTGGCTGACCCACATAGAAACAGCAGCTTTAGCCTTTAGCTCTTTAGATTATCATGATTATGGACTGAATCTCAGTTTCAGCAGAGAAGAGAAGAACTAGAATTAGAGAATTAGAGTTAGTCTGGCAGGTGAAGAGAAAATATAAAAAAAGCGCTGTGAGTTAACAGCAGAGGGCAGCATACCCCTATATACACAGCTGCGGTCTTTCTGTATATATGTGTGTGTATAATATAGTCTGGGCAGTGTGCAGTGGGTATGTGTGTGTGTTATCTCTTCACTGCTTTAAAAGAGAACACACTGCCATTATTCCCTCTTTCTTAACCAGCAGCCCACCTACAGAGGGATTCGTCCAATTACAGCCTGAATTAATGAAGAGCGGTGATTTCCCGCACTGCCTGTATCAGCCCTGATTAAACCCAACTATTAGCATGCAGCGGCCGGCGCTCCCTAAAGCCACCGGCTAATGAAACTGGCAGGATCCCACCTCACACTCACATCTGCACCAGGATAAATGGGGCTGCTCGGGTCGGGGGTGGTTCTGTTCTTCGCTGGTGATTAAACTTCATCTCTCCAGTGGAGATAAGTCACTGTGCACTTGGGGAACAGTGTGAGGTGAGGTAAAGTAAGGAGAGGTAGTCTATTCTACGCTACTACCCATATCAGTTGTAGAAAGTAGAAATATTGGTTTTCTATACTTTACTGGAGAAATTATCTGATTTCAAGGCAATAAATCTTTTTTTTTCGTTATTAGGCATTGTAAGGATGCATTGTATTTTGCTTATTTCAGAATAATAAACATAATCAGTCTTACTCAGAATATTCACCTTATTTTAAGTCATTTGAACTCAAAATAAGCATAAATTAGTCACCACTCAAGTTATGCTGATTATCGTGTCCAAAAAATGTCCACTTTATGAAGAAATATTCATGAGAGCAGATATTTTGTCTCAGTGTAAATATATATTTTCTCTAGTCAATGGATTTTTTCAGTTTATAGGGTTATGTATATATATATATATAAAGAAACCTTTTACGTCTTGTTAAACTCAAACTCAAACAAATAAGGAATTCTTTTCCGTTTTTTATTTTCTTACATTTTTTTATTTTCTCTTTCTTTTGTCCTGTCTTGTCTTGTCTTATTTTTGTCTTGCCTTTCCTTGCCTTGCCTTGTCCTTTCCTGTCCTGTCTTGGCTTTCTTTGCCTTGCCTTGTCTTGTCTTGTCCTGTCTCAACTTATCTTGTCTTATCTTGTCTTGTCCTGTCTTGTGTAGTCTTGTCCTATCTTATCTTGTCTTGTCTTGTCTTTCATTGCCTTGCCTTGTCCTGTCCTGTTTTGTCTTGCATTGCCTTTGCCTTATTTTGTCTTGTCTTGTCTTGTCATGTCCTGTCTTGTCCTGTTCAGTCCTGTCCTGTCCAAGTGTTTCAACATATTCTAAAGAATAATGTAAGAGTGTCTGTATGTCAGCTAAAACTCTGTATAAGTTGGGTGTTGCAACAGGACAATGACCCACAACAGAATGGCTTAATAAACATGCAATCTGACTTTTGGAGTGGCCAATCAGAGACCAGATCTCAGATGCTATGGACTGACTTAAAGAGAGCCACTATGCACTTGAGGTGCTCAAGGAAAATGAAATAACTAATGCAGTTCTGCAGGGCTAAAGAATGGGATAAAGTTCCTCCTGAATGATGGACAGGTCTGGACCACAGCTACAGGAAGTGCCTTATTGAGGTTATTCTACCAGCTGTAAAAAAAAAAAGTATATTTTTTGTATTATTATTTAATGCACATTATATTTGCCAATAAATTCAATTTGGATAAAGAAAACCATGAATTTCCAAAGGATTCACATATTTCTTTTGTCACTGTACATAAAATAGACTTAAAACAGACTTAATTTATTTTTATTCAATCTAAGTTTGGTTTTCCATGGTGTCGAAAAAGAGAGAAGACTACAAATCTGCCGTTTTTCTGAGGGTAGGTTTGTGAACTAAACTAGTTTATCCATTTTTCCTGGCCTGCTGTTTACCCTCAGCACTTCAAAGGCTGAGATATATATTGAGAATTGAATGTGCTTTCACTTTTCTAATTTGATGCATCTGCCAGCTTCGGCCCAGAGCGCGAGCTCTGAATGGATCCAGTATAGATTGTGAATGTGAGAGAGATAGCATGCCGATGCTGATGAAATTCTCAGTGATGAAAAAAGCCGCCGTCTCTGTTTCGGCTCATCGTGATGCTTCTGGCAGGGGTTTAATTGGAGCTGGTGGAGGATCTTCTCCTCCTGCTGAGGCAGTTTAAGCTCTGATCGCCTTCAGGAATCAACCAGAACCGCCGGACCACCCAGAGAGACCCTGAGAGCAGAATTAATACATCTGTCAACAACCCGCCATCATCTCCGAGACATGACTTCAATAAAATGACACAAAACATCAAACCAGAGCTAATACTTAGTGTTTAATATCATAATACCTACATTTAGAGTGTTATTAATATTAATATTCACCCTAATAATGAGAAACAAACTGTAGCTCCGCCTCCTTCAGCAGTGTATAATAATATCACAATACCTACATTTAGAGTGTTATTAATATTAATATTCACCCTAATAATGAGACAACTGTAGCTCCGCCTCCTTCAGCAGTGTAAAATAATATATTACAATACCTACATTTAGTGTTATTAATATTAATATTCACTCCAATAATGAGAGACAGACAAACTGTAGCTCCGCCTCCTTCAGCAGTGTATAATATCACAATACCTACATTTAGAGTGTTATTAATATTAATATTCACTCTAATAATGAGAGACAAACTGTAGCTCCGCCTCCTTCAGCAGTGTATAATATCACAATACCTACATTTAGAGTGTTATTAATATTAATATTCACTCTAATAATGAGAGACAAACTGTAGCTCCGCCTCCTTCAGCAGTGTATAATATCACAATACCTACATTTAGAGTGTTATTAATATTAATATTCACTCTAATAATGAGAGACAAACTGTAGCTCCGCCTCCTTCAGCAGTGTATAATATCATAATACCTACATTTAGAGTGTTATTAATATTAATATTCACCCTAATAATGAGAGACAAACTGTAGCTCCACCTCCTTCAGCAGTGTATAATATCACAATACCTACATTTAGAGTGTTATTAATATTAATATTCATCCTAATAATGAGAGACAAACTGTAGCTCCGCCTCCTTCAGCAGTGTATAATATCATAATACCTACATTTAGAGTGTTATTAATATTAATATTCACTCTAATAATGAGAGACAAACGGAAGCTCCGCCTCCTTCAGCAGTGTATAATAATATATTACAATACCTACATTTAGAGTGTTATTAATATTAATATTCACTCTAATAATGAGAGACGAGCTGTAGCTCCGCCCCCTCAGCAGTGTATAATAATATATTACAATACCTACATTTAGAGTGTTATTAATATTAATATTCTTCCTAATAATGAGAGACGAGCTGTAGCTCCGCCCCCTCAGCAGTGTATAATATCACAATACCTACATTTAGAGTGTTATTAATATTAATATTCTTCCTAATAATGAGAGACAAACAGAAGCTCCGCCTCCTCAGTGAGGGAGGATACCAGGTGATGGAGAGTGAGTCAGCTCCTTTGGATTAGACAGAAAACACTGCTGTCAGCAGCCTTCTGGTATAGTGTGTGTGTATGTGTGTGTGTGTGTGTGTGTGTGTGTGTGTGTGTCTGTGTGGAATGTGTCATTCTGTCAGAATCGACTTGGCAGATTCTTGTTATTTTAAAGGTTCTATGAGGTTCTGTGTTTGTTTGTGAGTCTTGCTGTTCTTACTGCCAATCAAACCCTGGACAAGGCATATCACGACGCTCATCGCTATCTTACACCCTGCCAACAGTCTATTTTCACAGTTTCCGCTTGCATTGTTTAAACAGAGCTTATGAATATATCTACACTAATGGGCATGGTGATCTGGAAATGAGATGTGTTGCTTGGTGTATCTTGGCATCGAAAAATACAGGAGCTCCACTGACTGAATACAACCTAGACCGACATCAACAGTCAGATGTTCATTGCTATCTTGGCAACACAGCCGCATCCCCAATGTGCATACCTGGGGTGGGCGATATGGCCCTAAAATAATAACTCAATATTTATTGGTATTTTCGCACAAGTGTCGATAACGATACTCAACTAACTACGATATGACAATACACTGAATAAAAAAAAAAGAATTTCAAGAATACACTACTGAAACAAAATGAAATTTTTATTTTATTATTGTATATGATATGATACAGCACACCCCTAACTGAGATATTAAAAAATACAAGAATTTGATCAGACTTGTAACAGAAGTCAATGATCCAGAATGTCATGATACTAATAATAATGCACTCCAAATAGCTCCATATATCCAGGATTAAAGTAAAATAAATGATACTGAACAGATATAATCTGTCTCTAGTGGATACTACACAGCTCTGAAAAAAAGGGAGAGAACACTCTGAATCAGTTTCTCTGATTTTGCTATTTATAGGTTTATGTTTGAGTAAAATGAACATTGTTGTTTTATTCTATAAACTACAGACAACATTTCTCCCAAATTCCAAATAAAAATATTCTCATTTAGAGCATTTATTTACAGAAAATGAGAAATGGCTGAAATAGCTAAAAAAAAAGATGCAGAGCTTTCAGACCTCAAATAATGCAAAGAAAACAAACAAATTCATATTCATAAAGTTTTAAGAGTTCAGAAATCAATATTTGGTGGAATAACCCTGGTGGTTTTTAATCACAGTTTTCAAACATCTTGGCATCATGTTCTCCTCCACCAGTCTTACACACTGCTTTTGGATAACTTTATGCTGCTTTACTCCTGGTGCAAAAATTCAAGCAGTTCAGTTTGGTGGTTTGATGGTTTGTGATCATCCATCTTCCTCTTGATTATATTCCAGAGGTTTTTAATTTGGTCAAATCAAAGAAACTCATCATTTTTAAGTGATATACAGCATAATGTTCTACATTGTAGATTAATCCTAAAATCATCCAAATTAAGAAAAATGTATAGAATTATTTAAAGTTCTGCATCTTTTTGTTATTTCAGCCATTTCTCATTTTCTGTAAATAAATGCTCTAAATGAGAATATTTTTATTAGGAATTTGGGAGAAATGTTGTCTGTAGTTTATAGAATAAAACAACAATGTTCATTTTACTCAAACATAAACCTATAAATAGCTAAATCAGAGACACTGATTCAGAAACTGAAGTGGTCTCTTCATTTTCCACAGCTGTATATGTAAGTATTTGATTGGCCCATATGTATTTTTCTGGGGACAGCTTTGTCCTAGAAATATATAAGAAGAGACACACACATTGTCCAAAATGCCTTTAGTCAAAAGTGTGTGTGTGCGTCTTCTTGTATTTTATGCTGTGTGTGTGTGTGTGTGTGTGTGTGTGTGTTTGTCCTCCCGTTCATTGATTTGACAATAGCAGTAGAGTGTAGAGCCTGAGGGAAAGCCTGGCTCCCTCGCTTGACCTTTGCTGACCTTTCGGAGTGACAGTCGAGACGCCGGTGCCTGACAGCGATGCTGCGGATCACACACTCGCTGCCCGACTCCCAGCATGCACTGCAGAATGCACTGGTGCATTAATCTGTGAAGGGCAGGAGCGCAACACGCCAGCACCCCAACACACACACACATACCATGCTCCAAGATTTCAGGCTGCAGGTTTTCACCATGCATTTGGAGTCTGGAGACGCCCTTTTAGAAATGAAGGGATCACTGAATCAGTTTCTGAATCAGTTTCTCTGATTTTGTTATTTATAAGTTTATATTTGAGTAAAAGTAATTTAGTAAGTGAGTCAAATTTATTTGCAGAAAATGAGAAATGACTGAAATTACAAAAAAAGAAGCAGAACTTTCAGACCTCAAATAATGCAAAGAAAAAAAAAGTTCATATTCATAAAGTTTTAAAAGTTCAGAAATCAATATTTGGTGGAATAACCCTGTTGGTTTTTAATCACAGTTTTTTTCATGCATCTTGGCATCATGTTCTCCTCCACCAGTCTTACACACTGCTTTTGGATAACTTTATGCTGCTTTACTCCTGGTGCAAAAATCAAGCAGTTCAGTTTGGTGGTTTGATGGCTTGTGATCATCCGTCTTCCTCTTGATTATATTCCAGAGGTTTTCAATTTGATAAATCATCAAAGAAACTCATATTTTTAAGTGCTCTCTTATTTTTTCCCAGAGATGTATACTAGTGCATCTTAAAAAAATGTTCTAGTATATAGTTTGTGAAAAATGGTTCTTATGTCATTACAGGCAGTGTGCCAAGTCCTGCTGGAAAATGAAATTTGCATCTCCATAAAAGTTGTCAGCAGAGGGCAGCATAAAGTGCTGTAAGATTTTCTGGGAAAACACTGCACTTCATGCTTCCTTTTTTGGAGATGCGGATTTCATTTTTCAGCAGGACTTGGCACACTGCCTCACATCTATTAGCAGTATCTATAAAAAAGATGTAAACTGATATGTATATGATTATGTTAAGCAAAAAACTAAGCATTTTTTTCTTAATAAGTTAAGTTGAAATTTCAAAATGAATGAAGCAAGACTTAAAACAAGCAAAAATCACACATTTTTCTTGCTTGAATTTGGACACAAGAATAAAAATAACTTGACTGGTGACTTATTAGACTTTAGACTTTGAGTTAGACCTTATTTTTATCAGGCTGGTTTTGATTGTGTTTTTATTCTATCATAATTTTCATTCATTTGTTTTTTGAGTATTATATTTTATTATTTATTTAATTAGTCTTTCACCCTATCTAAAGCACTTTGAGCTGCATTTTTGTACGTATGAAAGGTGCTATATAAATAAAGTTTATTATTATCATTTACATGTGTCAGAGGAGGCATGTGCTAGTTTTTTTTTACCCTACTGGTGTTTGGGCACTAATAATGATGGTGATTTACAGTCAGTTTAGCGAAAATGGGATAAAAGCTTTAATAAAAATAAAAAAGAAGAAAAAATTGAATAATTGTACACTTACACAATGTTTAGCATTATAACAATTCTTATCAGGGAAAAAATAAGATGTATGGCATTGAAATTAGATTATTTCACCTGCTAAAATGTAGTTTTTTTGTAGGATATCATTCAGTGATCTCTCACCAGGAGGTACACTACCCAAAATTACCCTCTAAAAGAGTCTTTATAGGGTAGAAAGGGATCATTTTTAAGCCCAACGTTGCTCCTCCATCATTTAACCTACCGCAGATCAACATGTTCAAACGGCAGCAGGAGGCGTCTGAAGACGAGATGAACCCGAGATGAGCAGACAGATTCATTTAGTGTCTGTTTTATCTTTTCTCTCCGTCTCGTTTGCTGCGTGCTGATTGAATACGGACGAGGCTGGATTTACAATAGCTCTGTAAATCTGCTCTGGCCCACCTTCCCCTCTCTGCTCATGGCCCGTAATGACATGCTGATGCATTCTGGGTAATAAGAGCAGGAGATAGAAGATGGGGCGGGCGAGAGAAAGAGTCTACCCTTGAGATTGAAAATCAAATTCCTTCTTAACCCCTAAAGAAAATTGATTCCCTAACCTGATTGGCTGATGTCATGTGTCAGACGGAATACCTGAGCGACGAGCCGCGGAGTAAAATTAAAAGCGTCGCCTGAAACGTGTTCAATCAACCGAACCGAACCGTCGCTCTGACTGCAAGCGTTTCTGTGGGATACGTGCAGAATAACTAACGCTTATTATATGTGTCTCAGAGGAATTTACATATACTTACTAGCTGGCCACTTTATCAGAAACACCATCTTATTTTAGTGTTTCCTCACTGGCCAGAAAGTGGAAAGTAGGTGTTTCCAATAAAGTGGCCAGAATGGAAACACTAAAATAGGTGTTTCTCACAAAAATAGTAGGTGTTTCCAATAAAATGATAAAAACACCTGCTGTTTCCTTTCTGGCCACTTTATCAGAAACACCATCTATCTCACTTTAGTGTTTAATACTGGCCACATTATTAGAAACACCATCTTGTTTTAGTGTTTCCTCACTGGCCACTTTATCAGAAAGTAGGTGTTTCCAATATAGTGGCAAATGAGGAAGCACAAAAATTGAAGGTGTTTCCAATAAAGTGGCCAGTTAGTAGAAGCACAAAAATAGCAGGTGTTTCCAATAAAGTGAACAATGAGGAATTACAAAACTAGTAGGTGTTTCTAATAAAGTGGCCAGTGAGGAAGCACAAAAATAGTAGGTGTTCACAAGGTGTTTACAATAAAGTGGCCAGTGAGAAAGCACAAAAATAGTAGATGTATCCAATATAGTGTCCAGAGAGGAAACTCATAAATTGTGTGTTTCTGATAAAGTGGCCCATGATGAAACAATAAAGAATGTGTTTCTAATAAAATGGCCAGTAAGAAAGCACAAAATAATAGGTGTTTCCAATAAATTGGCCAGTGAGAAAACACAAAAATAGTAGGTGTTTCCAATAAAGTGTCCAGTGAAGAAACTCAAAAATACTAGTTGTTTACAAAAATATTAGTGGAAGCACAAAAAAGGGGGTGTTTCCAATAAAGTGGCCAGTGTGGAAACAATAAAGTAGGTGTTTCTGATAAAAAGCTTAGAGAGGAAACTCCAAAATAGTAGGTGTTTCCAATATAGTGGCCAGTGAGGAATCACAAAAATAGAAAGTGTTTCCAATAAAGTGTCCAGTTAATGGAAACACAAAAATGGAAGTGTTTCCAATAAAGTGACCAGTGAGATTAAACAGAACAAGTAGGGTTTTTTAATATAGTAATAAAAACATCTACTGTTTTTGTGCTTCCCCACTGGCCACTTTATTGGAAACACACCCCATCCGCTGTGTGCTACCTCTTTGGCCACTTTATTAGAAACACCTACCAGCTTTTCACATTCATGTACAAATAAGGGGGTGTTTCTAATAAAGTGGCCAGTTTGTGAAACTAGAAGGTACTATATTGTTTTATTTGATTAACTAGATTCATTATATTGTTGGTTCATTATATTAAAAACACTGTGTATTTCAGCAGAGGCATATTTAGGGCTTTATGCTTTTTCCGCTGGAGTTACGAGGTTAATGCAGCGGTAATATTCTGGGCCACACTGTACTGATGGTGCTCTAATTTGAGATTAGCATGCTGGGGCTGAATCAGCACGTTAAGCACTAGCATCTCGCTGCAGTGTCCTCCCACAACACCTGTCCTACTTTACTGCTCTTTATTACACCAAACCCCAAACCCCGCCCCCACAAACACCAGCCAAATGCCAGCCAATTAATCATCCTGCAGATTAAACCCATTGTTTGCTATTTTTACTAGTTTTAAAGCAACAAAAACCCCCTGAGACCCAAGCTATCACTTACAAGAAGAAGAAAAACTACTATCTCACTAAAGCTTTTATCATTGAATACAATCAAACCTTTACAGCAATGCATTAAAATGTAATCAAAAGCATTCCCTGGACAGTAGCAACAGTTACTCCAACAAAATTAGTATAAACTCTTTTTTAAAACCCTTGATTTTAGAATAAACAATAAATGATCAGATGCCCCAATACGTTTGTCTATTTATTATATGCAGCAAAACCCTAGGGACCAACAAATACCCCATAGCAACAAACTGGCAACAGCTTAGCAACCATTTTATACAACTCCCAACAACACATCTCTTGTTTTATACTGTATATGATTTGACAGTCATCAAAGCAATTGGCAAAAGCAACCACCTACAAATTATCTTTGATATCACAGAAACCACTAATGACCAGCAATGACCTATCAGCCACCAAGAATAACACAGAGACAACTAACAATATCCTTGCAAGCACCTAGATAGATTGGATTTATCTTTTGATTTTATGGGTCCTATAGTACACCCTGCGCAAGGTGCATCACAATACTCATCGCTATCTTACACCTCATTCAACAGTCTATTTTCAGGCTCTGCTCCCTTGCCGATGAAATAGCATTTTTTCAGAGTTTAGAAATATATTTTTTGCTGATGGGCGTGGTGGTCTGGAAGTGAGGTGTGTTCAAGTACATTTTTGGCATGGTTCTCTTTTCGTGACGGGATATATAGGTGCGCCACTGATCGATTAAACCCTGACAACAGTCAACAGTTACACACACAAATGGACGCAAATTGACAGGTGCACAATAGGGTCTAATGTCTTGCTTTATACAATTAGACACACATTAAAGCATTTTATTACTAAATAATACTTTATACACACATAATATGTGTGTATCTCTCTCTCTATTTCTCTCTTTCCCTCTCTCTATCTCTCTCTCTCTCTCTCTCTCTCTTTTTCTCTTTCTCTCTCTCTATCTCTCCCTTTTACGCCCTTCACTTTCCCTTGTGTGTGTGTGACAGTCTCTGTCTCACTATGTCAAATCTGCTGACTTGTATTTGGGTCTGTCAGGTTGACGGCGTGCTGACAGAGTGTGTGTGTGTGTGTGTGTGTGTGTGTGTGATCAATCCCCCTCTGCAACTAAGGGGATAATGGAATGGAAGAAGACACACACACACACACACACTCCGTCAGATCAGCTCAGGCTTCACTCCTGGCCTCCAGAGGAAATGTCAAACTTCAGCAGCTGGACAGCGGACTCCACCTGTCAATCAAACTGGAGCATCCCGGCGTGAGCTGACACCTGATTGGCTGCTGTGAGCAGAACGGACTGCACTGCAGTTTAATGCACTGCGAAAAAAATCTGGTACCTAAGCAGGTGAAATTCTCTTGAATCTGAATGTAAGTGGAAAAACATGACATCTCTCATTTTCGTTCCTTGATATGTGAATAATATTAGCATATAAGATGATTACACTTAATAATAACTATATTTTTACATATTGTATGGTACTGACTAAAAGTGATCCTGTTCTACTGGCAGACGATCATAAGTTTACTGTGGTTGTGGAAAACTGTACTGTAATTAAAACTCTAGTTCCCTTTTGGATCCTCTATCCTGGATACAAGATGAGATTAAGACGGTTGGATATGGAGGTGTACAGTATGTAACATATGGTTCCTGCAGCACATTTTCCCACAGATTTTGCTATAACTGGACCTGTAGATCCTCCTCTACTCTTGTATGTTGAAGAAGAATGCTGGATTGGTGATAAATCTAGGAGATGTTGCAATCTGGGGAGACATTCCTTTATTTTTTTGAAAACAGAAATTCCTTTCTGTGTGTGAATGAGCATTATCCTGCTGAAAAATGCTATCATTTGGACGTCCTGCCATGAAAAGTAGCAAAACATGTGTCTGCAGGACATCCTGCACTTACCACTGAGCTGTTAGTGTTCCTTGTATCACTAGAAGGTGTTGTATACCTGTATACTAGGGGTGACCGACTGTCGTATGTGATGCTCCTCAGATGAATCATCACACCAGCAGTTTACAGTGTGAACTCTTCAGTCCACCTGGATTGACAGAAACCAAAAACCAAAGAAAAACCGAGACAAATCATCAGAACCAAATCATGAGCCAAAAATACGAGTCTAACAAGATAGGAAAACAGAGAAATAAACAAAGCAGAAGGGCAGGGCAAAAACATAGTCAAAAAGAAAAATATGAGTCATACACGGAAAACACAAATAGAGTGAATATGCTCAGTATGTCGCTGATAAACAGTAGAAATACTTTGTGACAAGCTTAAACCAAGTTAGAATTCCAGGGATGATGAGCTGTAAGAACGAGATAGGATTGGTTGAGTCCGAACATGTGACACTGGCGGGTGCATGCTGGAGATTGTAGTTCAGAATAGGAGTTTGTCCATTGAAGGAAATGGGAAATGTTTAGTTTTGGACTACAGAGGCTGTATCAGGCATGACAGTTCCAGTTTGCTAAGCATGTCTAGAAGTCTTGAAGTGATCTCTCACCAGGGGGTGCACTACCTAAAAGTAGCCGCTGGAATCCTTTTTATAGGGTAGTAGGAGAAGCGCTTTTACACTCTCTTGTGGTAAAACCCAACGTATAACTGAAATTTACATATCATCGTGAGGCAGAACTGCATGCATCCAGAGTTTTGCAATGGTTACATTTGAAGGTCAAAGTGAAATAAAGGAGTTTAAGGTTATTTTAAAGGAAAGGAGAAACAAATATGTTATAAAGTGACTGAGCGTGAAATAGATTCCACTTTAGCTTCTGGAATGGATTTCAATCTTCTCCATCTGCATTCACACACTGTTTCTCTCTCTCTCTCTTTCTCTCTCTCTCTCTCTCTGGTTTCAGCCCATTTTTCTTTTTGTCTGACTTCAGTTTAAGGTCCACTCCACAGGTCGGTGGAGCATGGCTGACACTGTCACACCATCCATTCATCCTCTACTAACCTGCTGCCCAGAGAATCTCTATACACTCTAAATGTAGGTATTGTGATATTATACACTCTAAATGTAGGTATTGTGATATTATACACTCTAAATGTAGGTGGAGCTACAGTTTGTCTCTCATTATTAGGGTAAATATTAAAATTAATAACACTCTAAATGTAGGTATTGTGATATTATACACTGAGGGAGGCGGAGCTACAGTTTGTTTCTTATTATTAGGGTGAATATTATTATTAGTAACACTCTGAATGTAGGTATTGGGATAATATATACACTGAAGGAGGTGGAGCTACAGCTTGTCTCTCATTATTTATTAGGGTGAATATTAATATTAATAACACTCTAAATGTAGGTATTGTGATATTATACACTGGTGTAGGTGTATTTTTATAGAATGGTTTACAGTGTTAGAGGGTTTGTATTGAGACAGTAGAGCCGGTGCTGTTGGGTCTTTAGAGAGGCGGTGAATGGTTTACGGCCAGAGGGAATTAACGTCGTAAAGCTTCAGTGACGGGTCGCAGTAAAGAGGCAATAAAGCCACAATGAAAGTATCAGAGCTTGGGAAAGCCTCCGGCCAGGTCAGCTAAAAGTTCCTTTATCAGTCCCATAAATTTCTAATTATACTATAAACAGTATTACATATAAGCCATAAATATCTATAAAGCGTTTATGTTATATATAGTAGATTCAATTCTCACAATGCTGCCCACCTGCAATGAAACCCTAGCTTTATTATTGATCACAGGCAGCGCTGATATAAAACCTGTGGCGGTAAATTGTTACCACAAGGTCGTTTCTGTGCATCATCTTCTTTAAATTGTGAAATGTATTTTTATACCCATGCAAACGTTATATATACAGTATAAAACAAGAATACAGTAACCAGTAGCAACATATTATTAAAATTTAGCTACATGTACAGAAGTAGTTTATAATGCATGTAGAGAGATGTAGAGGTTCCTAATGTTCCTCCTGTGATAATCCATCCCATAATAACTCCAATATTATTACACAGTTCCTGCAGATTGGGTGGTAGGGGTGGAGTGTTGATAAAGCGTCCAATAGAAACACATCCCACAGCATGATGCCAAGTTTCCTACAATGTTGGTATTTAGTTGATGCTAAGGTGCTGAGATGCTACTGCTATGCTATCCCAAGTGGTTGCTATGGTGTTGTCACATGGTTGCTAGGGTGCTGTTGCAAGGAGCAATTGTTACGGAATCTCAGCTGGCTACAAAAAATGTCCACAAACATTAGGATTGAATATTGTGTATGTAATACACTTGGGAGATGTTGAGTTACGTACTGTATATTTAATATATTTGAGGCGTAATGTTGAAACGCATTATATATAATTCCCTATATATACATACATGCATATATATAAATATTACATATTTATATATATTTGGAGCTGAATGCTTTCATTATTAAGGGTGTCCACAAATATTTGGACATATATATTGTGAGATATATGAGTCATTTATATAATATATATATATATATATTGGTTTAATACCGTCAAACACAGGGTTAAATCGGCCAATGAGAGTGAAGTTCCTCTATATTGGCTGGATCTTTCACAATCCCAATGAAACCCAGAGCCCAACTAATCAAACGCCCACCCACTCTCTCTCACACACACACACACACACATCGATCTTCTTCGGAGGTGTTGTGCTGGATGTATATCCCATGCAGTCTCTCACCTTCAGCAGTGTGATGTGTAGTTGGTGTCGCTCGCCCATTCTGATTTGTATTGATCTGAATTGAACAGTTCGCACCTTAATAGCTCTGAAAGCAGAGCGATTAGAGGAGCTATGAGGCAATACCTGCTGTACACTTTATTCTAAGTACTGTACATAATACTAGCTCTGCATTAGTGATAGTAGGAGCACCATGATAACACCATGATAGTGATGTTAATACCACGGTAGCCATGCTAAGCACAGCTGACAGCCAGGATGGTACTGATGCTAGTGGTTTGCTAATAGCATGGTGGCAATGCTAACAGCATTGTAGCAATGGTAATAATAAAGCAGTAGCGATGCTAGTGGTGATGCTAATGCCAAAACGGGGAATCTAGTTATTATGCTTGTGTAGTGCTAATGTTGTAGCATTGCTAATTTTTTGCTATTTACACATATACAGCAGAACTTGCTAATGTAAATGGTGCTCTATAACTACAGGGCCAAACTAGGACAGTCTAGGACAGTGATGCTAACACCTGGCTGGTGTGGTAGCAATGCTAACAGTGTTGTAATGTTGCTAACAGCATAGTAGTCCCCTACTAATGCCACAGTAGTAATGCTGACGAAAGCTTGCACCAATGTGGTTGCAATGTTTTTATCACAGTAGTGATGCCATGTGAGGCTACGAACTGGTGCAGTTATGAGGCTAACAGTGCTACCATGCTAATAGTGCACTAGCAATGCTAAAAGCATGGTAGTTAAAGGTTGATTGAATCATGTACAGCAGAACAAGCTAAGGTAAATCGTGAAGAGTCTTTCACTTCAAGGCACTAGGGTAAAACTGTTCTTGTATAGCAGTTGGTTGCTATGAAGTTGCTAGGTGTATATTATTACAATTACATTTTTAGCAATGGTTATGTATTTGCTATGAGGTTAACAGGTGGTTGACATGACTTTGCTACTGCTATTGTAACTAAGGTGGTTGCTGTGGTGTGCTGTGCTGTTCAATTGAGTTACTACATGGTTATCATAGTGTTGCTTGATCAGTCCTATGATGTTAATAGTAGGCTGAGTTGATCTTACTTATCGACTACACTTGTATTTAATACAGTTACTATGATGTTGCTGTATGGTTGCTACGGTGTTCCTAGGTAGTTGCAAGACAGTTGTTTCTACAAGCTAATGTACAGTAAATGGTGCGAGGTAACTGCAGGGCCATTTAAGGTGGAACGGCTTTAGAAAAAAACACTGCTCTCCTCGCTGTAGCTCTTCTAGGCACAAAAAAAGCAAAAATTGAGCTTTTAAACAACACAGTCTGTGGATGTTGAGTAAATCTCAATGTTAATGAGTTCATATCGTACAGTATTACTGCATATAAAAGCTGGAAGAGCTCATTAATTAAGGCGTTCTGTTCCAGAGCAGATCCGTTTCACTGAAAGAAACTCTCTAAATGTAGTAAATTTATAGACGACTGGTGAGAAATAGCTCTCAGTTCTAAACTCAAGGCCTCAGAGATGCGTTCTTATGATTTAATAGATAAAAAACACAGGAAGGTGAAAGCGTTTATTGCCCACTTTGCTATTCACTGCCATTCTGAATGACAAAAAAATTACAGCTGCTGGAAATGCTACCTCTCTGCTTTAAAAGAAACAAAGAAATATAGTATTGCTAGATAGTGTTAGATGGTTACAGTGATATTTCGTACAAGGATGGTTACCATAATGTTGTTGTTTGGTTGCTAAGATACTCTTGTATCCAAAGTGGTTGCTTTGGTGTTGCTAATTGGTTGCTCTATGGGAGCTTATAGTGTGGCTAGCTTGGGTTGCTTGGGTACTACTCAGCAATTGCAATCTATTGTAATCCCAGATTGTCAAGTACTTGCTTGGTGATTACTGTGTTGTTTTTGGGTGGTTGCTGTGGTGTCCCACATGGTATGGTTGCTTTAGTGGGAAAAAGAACATGTATTGTTGTTTCCCAGAAATGTCAAGGCCTTCTCTAAACACTAAAAGGTCTAGGGAGTGGGTTAATCTGTTAGATAAAGATGTATATATTAATAATGTAAGATTTCTTCTGCTGTAAAACTGTGAAATCAGTATACAGGTTTATTTATATCAGTTTCTCTGGGGTTTTATTGTGTAAACAGTATCCAATCAACAATCGTTTTGATCCAGTGTCCAGAACTGGGGATTTGGAGAAGATCAGTGATCTTTCTAAATGCAGAGCTCTTTCATACCCCAGTGCCCTATGGGTAATCACATTATCACCCCCCCCCCCCCCCCCCACCAGCCTGACTGTGTCACAACAGGTCTACTGACAGTGAAAAGTTAATCTGCTGGAGTCGCTGGATGATGAAGAGCGGCACAGTCTGGAGGAGATTAAGCCAGTTGTCACTGCGGACTGGAGGCATTCACAACCACAGATAACAAAAGAGAGAAAGAGCGAGAAAGAGAGAGAGCACTGTCACAAAAATGCTGCACTAAAAATCTGCTGTTGAGGTAAACTAACAATAGCCTACAGATAAATGTGTGTATTCACCTACACGCCTACCCAGATAGCAAACATCTCTTTGACCAGTTGCATCGGGTCGACTCCGGTTTGAATCTAGACCCGATTCTGGCCCAAATACTCATATGCAGTATCAGTATTTGCAAGCCGCTTGTACCAACACCCTGGCAGCTGAAATAATATGGCAATTGGCCCAAGTTGCTTGTGCCAACACTTACGTTGCAAAGTATAATACAAAGGTCAGCCCGAGCCGGTTGTACCAACTCCCAGGTTACCAATTATAATATGCGAATCAGCTGGAGCTTCATGTGCCAACACCCCAGCTGCGGAGTACAATATGGAATTAGGCCACTCGACTTTTGCCAGCTTTCCGATAGCAGAGAATAATACGCCAATCAGCCCAAGATACGTGTACCATCACCCTAGTTAACAAGTATAATATGGGAATTGGCCCAAGCTACTTGTGTCAACATTCCGGTCACCGAGTTTAATATGGAATTGGGCCACACCACTTTTTCCAACTCTCCAGTTACAGAGTATAATACGACAATTGACCCAAGACAAATGTGCCAATATCCCAGTTGTGAAGTATAATACGAAGGTCAGCCTGAGACGGTTACAAGTATGATACAAAAATTGGCCCAAGCATCATGTGCCAACACTCTGTTTGCCAAGTACAATATGGCAGTCTGCCTAAAACATGTGTAGCAACACCACGGTCAACGAGCATAATATGGGAAATGGACCACACCACTTGCCAACTCTCTGGTTGCAGAGTATAACATAACAAACGGCCCAAGACACATGTGCCAATACCCCAGTGCCAAGTATAATACAAAGGTCAGCCCAAGCCGGTTGTATCAACATCCAGGTTACAAGTATGATACAAAAATTGGCCCAAGCATCATGTGCCAACCATTTCTTTTGCCAAGTACAATATGGCAGTCTGCCTAAAACACTTGTACCAACACCCCAGTCAATGAGTTTATTATGAAATTGGGCCACACCACTTTTTCCAACTCTCCGGTTGCAGAGTATAAAAAGACAATTGATCCTAAACACATGTACCAACACTCTTTTTGCCAAGTACAATATGGCAGTCGGCCTGAAACACGTGTACCAATATCGTGGTCAACAAGTATAATATGGGAATTGGCCCAAGCTGCATGTGCCAATACCCCAGCTGCCAAGTATAATATGAGAATTGGCCTGAGCTGCTTGTGTCAACATTCATGTCACCAAGTATAATATGGGAATTGGGCCACACCACTTTTGCCAACTCTACGGTTGCAGAGTATAATATGACAATCGGCCCAAGATACATGTGCCAACACTTTGTTTGCCAAGTACAATAAGACAGCTGGCCTGAACCACTTGTGCCAACTGTTTTCCCTATGCAGTGGAACCGTGAAGATATTTATTCCTACAAATGCAGAGTCAATGCAATTGTCCCCCACTTATGTTTTAATATTGTAATATAGAACAGAGAGGTTGATGAATCAATTCTAGGCCTGAAGTGTGAAAAATGAGCCAAATTCTGGAGCCAAACTCTTAACGCACTTTGGAAAGACATTTCCCGTCATGCAAATTTGCAGAGAAGCTGTCATTGTTTTCACAAGGGCGACGAAACCAAAGAGCAGTGACTCACTTCCCCGAATACATAATTCAGCAGCGAACGTCTGGAGGACTTACTTGCCTGAGGCCAAAGAGCCGGAGCTCTGTTTACTGCAGGGAGAATAAAAACCCACGTATTTAGACGTTAAAAATAACGCCGCTTTTACTCTCCGATTTCATCATTAAGCAAACAAGACAACGGCGTCAAAGGCCAATCAATCGACGAGTAAACAAATCTGCTCAACAATGCCCAGGATGCTTTTAACGAAGCCTCCTTAAATGAACTTTCTGTTGTTCTGGTCCCGTTTCGCCCTCCGTGTTCATTAGCATTCCTTTGTTGTCGTCTTTGTTCTCGTTTCTAAACAGTTGTTTAGAAGTCGGAGCTTCTTGACCTTTAATAAAGCAGATAAGAGTGAGTGATTTGTTTCCTTTCTTCTCAGAATGTTCCGTATTGAGCCGGGAAGCTTTACTGCAGAGTAACGATGCCCAATCAAAGCTCCCCAAACTCCCTGAGCTTCTAGAACTTCCTCCAGCGAAGAGTTTTATTCATACTGATTCAGGTCATGTCTGATTTTACCTATGGCCTATATACACTGATCAACCATAACATTATGACCACCTCCTTGGTTCTACACTCATTGTCCATTTTTTCAGGACATGGTGAACTAGGTGGAGCAGCTTGGTTGGAGAATATTAAATAGTGGACAACGAGTGGACACAGTGTTTAAAAACTCCAGCAGCACTGCTTCATCTTTTTACTATGTGTTAGCTTCAGATTGCTGTGAAGATTTGGTTGCATACAACTAGTACAAGAGCAGTAGTAAGGTCTGATTGTTGAAAGATTAACATTTTTAAGTACTTGAAAGAAATACTTAAAAGAAGTGTTAGAAAACACTTTGAAATATGGTTGCTTGTTTTTTTTAGGTTATAAATGGTTGTTGTATTGTTGCGTGGGTATTGGAAGGTGGCTACTGTGGTGTTGCAGTCAGTTGCTAAAGTGATGGGAGATGGTTACTCAGGTATTTTAGGTCATATATGGTGGTTGTATAATACATGTCCCAGGTGGCTTCTACAGTTTGGTTTGTTGTTGTTAATACTATATTGCTAGGTGGCTACTATGGTTACCTACTTAGTTGCTAAAAGGTTGCTCTGGTATCTATCCAGTTGGCAGGTGGTTGCCATGAAAACCGAGTTTGTTGCTAAAGTATTTTAGTCGTTGGGGAATTGCTAGGAAGCTACTATGGTTTCACAGTGCATTTTAGGTAATTTTAGACCACTTATATTCTTGTATTGCTGCTTGGGTACTGGAAGGTGGCTACTATGGTGTACCTATTAGTTGCTAAAGCGATGGGAGATGGTTACTCAGGTATTTTAGGTTATAAGAAGTTGTATTGCTGCTTGGTTGTTAAAAGGTGGCCTCTATGGTGTCCCAGTTAGTTGCTAAAGCAATGGGAGAGGGTTACTCAGTTAATTTAGGTTATACATGGTTGTTGTATTGCTGATTGGGTATTACAAGGTGGCTACTATGGTGTCCCAGTTTGTTTCTACAGTGGGACTCGATTAGTGTTGCTAATACTGTATTGCTAGGTGGCTACTATGGTATCCCACTTAGTTGCTAAAGTGATGGAAAATGGTTACTTAGGTAATTTAGGTTATAAGTGGATGTTGCATTGCTACTTGGATATTAGAAGTTGGCTACTATTGTGTCCCAGTTGGTTTCTACAGTGTGACTCAATTGGTGTTGCTAATACTGTATAGCTAGGTGGCTACTATGGTGACCTACTTAGTTGCTAAATGGTTTCTTGTGTATTTATGCAGTTGGCAGGTGCTTGCCATTAAAATCCGAGTTTGTTGCTAAGGTATTTCAGTCGTTGGGGAATTGCAAGGAAGCTACTATGGTTTCACAGTGATTTTTAGGGAATTGTAGACATATTTTAGGTTATAAATGGTTGTTGTATTGCTGCTTGTGTATTGAAAGGTGTCTACTATGGTGTCACAGTTAGTTGCTTAAGCGACTGAGAGATGGTTACTCAGGTATTTTAGGTTATAAATGGTTGTTGTATTGCTGCTTGTGTATTGAAAGGTGTCTACTATGGTGTCACAGTTAGTTGCTTAAGCGACTGAGAGATGGTTACTCAGGTATTTTAGGTTATAAATGGTTGTTGTTTTGCTGCTTGGGTATTGGAAGGTGGATACTATGGTGTCCCAGCTGGTTTACTTAGTTGCTAAATGGTTTCTTGGGTATTTAGGCAGGTGGTTGCCATGAAATCTGAGTTTGTAGCTGAGGTATGTAAGTTGTTGGGGAATTGCTAGAAAGCTATTATGGTTTCACAGTAATTTTTGGGTAGTTGTAGACAATTTATAGAGGGTTACTATGATATTCTCGTTAGAATTCCTCGCCAAGATCATGCTCAATTATGCCACACTTTAATGCCATTTTTGGCGATATTATTGACCCCTGTTCTCCTCCAGATGAAGAGATCATTTTAGAAGGTGATGGAAGAAGGATAAATGTTAGCGAAGCAGAAAGTAGGGGATTATCTCCCACTCAGTCCGTCGCTTTACAAAGAAACAACAGGACGGAGATGCGGTCATCGACTCTCAGACACATTAATCAAACCCTCTGGAATGAACTTTCAATTGACTTTCCTCTCCGAGGGCAGAGCCTGGCACGGTGAGACACTGAGTCAGCACCACAATCTGCTGTTCACACTCAAACACACACACACACACACACACACACACACACACGCACACGCACACATATACACACACACACACACTCTTTCGGTGTGTAAAAAAGGGGTTTGTGTCACCGAGAACCCTGGGTAAGCTAAAATCACAAACCTAGAGTTCCACCAATTCATTGCAAGATTTCACTCTCTTTAACAATTGCCCTCAGGTAACTGTACTATTTTACAGTGTTGCTAGGGTGTAACAAGGTGGCTACAAGGGTATTTAAGGCAATCTTTAGAAGACAATTCTTATATTTTGCAAAGGGAAAGTATGGTGTTCGCTAAATCGTTGATGGATAGTTGCTCAGGTATTTTAAGTTATAAATGGTTGCTTTTTTGCTGTTTGGGCATTGGAAGGTGGCTGCTATGGTGCCGTAGTGTGTCTAGTTGGTGTTGTTACTACTGTATTGCTAGCTGGTTATTATGATTACCTACTTGGTTGCTAAATGGTTGCCTGGGAATGTTAGACAATTGCTAAGTGGTTGCTGTGAAATAAGTCGTTGGGGAATTGCTAGGAAGCCACTATGCTATCACAGTTATTTCTAGGAAACCTTAGACACTTTATAGAAGATTACTATTAAGTTTCTAGAATGTTTAGGGTGTAACAAGGTGGCTACAAGAGTATTTAAGGCAACTTTTAGAAGGCAATTCATATATTTTGTGGTAAATATGGTTTCCCATTTATTTGCTAAATCATTGATGGATGGTTGCTCAGGTATTTTAAATTAAAAGTGGCTGTTGTATTGCTGTTTGGATATTGGTAGGTGGCTGCTATGGTGTTGCAGTTGATTACTACAGTGTGATTAGTTGGTGTTGTTACTATTGTATTGCCGGGTGGTTACTATGACTACTATGATTTAGGCAGTTGGCAGGTGGAATTTAGTTGTTGGGGAATTGCTAAAAAGCCACTATAGTATCACAGTTATTTATATGAAACTTTAGACAATATAAAGAGAATTACTATGGAAATGTTGTTTGTTTCTAGGATGTTGGTGAGGTATTTGAAGTGATTGCTAAGTGGATTCTAGGTGGTTACCATGGCATCCAGTCAGGTTGTAGAATATTGCTAAGGAGCTTTAGTCGACTGCAAGCTGGTTGCCGCGTTGTCACTAGAATACTGCTAGGTGGTTGATATGACATCCTAGTTAGTTTTTACATTGTTGCTAGGGTGTTTTATGTATTGTCTGGGTATTAAAAGGTGGCTGCTATGGTATTGCAGTTGATTGCTACCGTGTGATCAGTTGGTGTTGTTACTACTGTATTGCCAGGTGGTTATTATGATTATGGATGCCTGGGAATATTAGACAGTTGCTAAGTGGTTGCTGTGAAATCCAAGTTTGTTGCTAAGGTATTTCAGTCATTAGGGAACTGCTAGAAGGCACCTATGATATCTCAATTCTTTCTAGTGAACTTTAGACAGTTTATGTAGGATTACTATATAATTTATGTTGATTTCTATGATGTTGATAGGGTATTTGAGGTGATTGCTTAGTGAATGCTGTGCTGTTTGTAAATTATTGATGGTTGCCATGGCATCCTAGTTGGTTGTAGAATGTTCCTAATGATTGCAGGATGGTTGTCACTGTAGTCAGTAGTATACTGCTAGGTGGTTGCTATGACATCCTTGTTAGTTTCTACATTAATAGTGTATATTAGGTAGTAAATAGGTGGTGGTTGTATTGCTGCCTGGGTTTTGGAAGGTGGCTGCTATGGTGTCACAGGTGATTGCTACAGTGTGTCTAGTTGGTGTTGTTACTACTGTATTGCGAGGTGGTTACTATGATTACCTACTTAGGTGCTAAATGTGTTTAGTTACTATAAAATCCGAGTTTGTTGCTAAGGTATTTTAGCTGTTGTGGTATTGCTAGAAAGCCACTATAGTATCACGGTTATTTTTAGGGAACTTGGTATTTTTAGGGTTACTATGGTATTTTTGTTTGCAACAAGGAAGTTGATAGGGTATCTAAGGAAATTGCTAAGTGGATGCTGTGCTGTTTATACATTTTTGATAGGTGGTTGCCATGGCATCCTAGTTTTAGAGTATTTTAGGTGATTAATAGGTGGTTGACAAAGTTGGGTGTTTAGTATTTTATGATAATCCAACAATGCGCATTTCTGTTGTAGGTGTTTCTGATAAATTGGCCAAAAACTTGGAAATGTTTTCTCCATCATCCTTGACTCACATTCCCCTCTCCCTCAGGAACCTCAGCGCTAATTACAGAGCCACTTCCTGTCACTGCTAATGCTAAAAATAACACGTAACACTACACTGCACTGTCTGGCCAAACATATGTACACACCCCTTCTAATCAATGCATTTGTTCAGCTTCTTTAAGTTGCTGACACAGATGTGCAAACGCACAAACACATCCTGTCCAGTCTCTGTAGAGAAGTACTGCCAATAGAATAGGACCCCCTGGAGAAGATAAACATAAATAAACTATTTACTGGCTCCATGCCCAATTCCAATGATAAGCTACAGGGGTATAAAACAGGCAGATATACAATACCCCTCCCCCTCCATCCATCTCTCTCTCTCTCTCTCTCTCTCTCTCTCTGTAATTAGCGCTGAGCTCTATGGGGAGAGGGGGATGTGACTCATGGACGATGGAAAAGGTTTTACGTATTATATACAGAGTCCTGTTTTAATTAGAAACACAACCATAGAAAGACACAAATGCTGGAAGTATAGAAAGAAAGAATGAGAATTAAAAAAAGAAAAGAAAGAAAAAGGAAGGAAGGAAGGAAGGAAGAAAGGAAGGAAGAAAGGAAAGAAGAAAGGAATTAAAAGAAAAGAAAGAAGCAGGGACTAAAGAAGAAGAATTGAAATAAGAAAGTAAAAAGAAATAAGGAGAAAATAAAGAGATAAAAAGAAATGGAGGAAGAAAGAAAAGAAGAAAGGAAAAAAGAAAAAAAAAGAATAAAGAGAAACCAAAAGAAATAGAGAAAGGAAGAAAAAAGAAGGATGGAAAGAAGGAAGGAACTGAAGAAGAAAGAAAGAAAGAAAGAAAGAAGCAGACAACAAAAAGAAGAATTACAAAGAAAGTAAAACAAATGAGGAGAAAATAAAGAGATCAAAAGAAATGGAGAAAGAAAAAAGAATGATGGAAGGAAGGAAAGAATGAAGGAACTAAAAAAGAAAGGAACTAAAAAGGTAGAAACAAGAAAAGAAATAAAGAAAGAAAAAAGAAAGAAGAATTAAAATAATTAAAAGATTAAAAAATAAACTAATAAATAAAAAGAAATGAAGAAATTAAGAAAAAATAAGAAAGAAAGAAAAAAGAAAGAAAAGATAGTAGAATTGAAAAAAGAAAGGAAAAGAATTGGAGGAGGAAAAATAAATAAAGAAAAATAAATTTAGAAAGAAATTAAGAAAAAAAAGGAGACGATACAGAAAGGAAAAGTTTAGGAAAATGGACAAAAAAATTATAAGAAAAAATAATAAGGAAGAAATAACAGAAATAAAAAAAACATTAAAAGAAAGGAGAAAACAGAAAGAAAAAAGAAGAGGACTGATTGCATCGTTTTACACATGAGGTTGCAGCTGTGAGGTATGGCATACAGGCCAAATAGCATTAAATGCGTGATTGTAAGATACAATGCAAAAAGAGCAGATTACAGCCAATCAGAGGGAGAGTGGGCGGAGCTGAGTGTTAAACCTGTAGCTGGGTCTGGATCTGAGGGGATGATTGGCTGTGAGTTAGAGCTATAAACACAAACATGGCCTTTCTGTGCCCACTGTGCCAACCCCCCACAGGCAGACAGGTGTGTGTGTGTGTGTGTGTGTGTGTGGCAGGTGTGTGTGTGTGAGGGTATTTTTGGATAGCTGGGATTTATCCGCTGTGTTTGGGCTGTGATGATGATGATGATGATGATGCAGCGCTGGTGTTCTGATCCGTGCTGCTGCTGCTGCTGCTGCTTCAGTCTGACCATCTGTGCTTCAGCGTCCGCACTGCTGAGACCCAACTGCTCACTCAGTGCACCAGCGGATTTCTGTTTTCTGTGGGTTCCTAAAATATTAGAACAAAAAAAATAAAAGATCACTTCAGTTTTTGGATCAGTTTCTCTGATTTTGCTATTTATAGGTTTATGTTTGAGTAAAATGAACATTGTTGTTTTATTCTATAAACTACAGACAACATTTCTCCCAAATTCCAAATAAAAATATTTTAGTGATTTAGAGCATTTATTTACAGAAAATGAGAAATGACTAAAATAACAAAAAAGATGCAGAGCTTTCAGACCTCAAATAATGCAAAGAAAACAAGTTCATATTTATAAAGTTTTAAGAGTTCAGAAATAATCAATATTTGGTGGAATAACCCTGGTGGTTTTTAATCACAGTTTTTTTCATGCATCTTGTCATCATGTTCTCCTCCACCAGTCTTACACACTGCTTTTGGATAACTTTATGCTGCTTTACTCCTGGTGCAAAAAAATTCAAGCAGTTCAGTTTGGTGGTTTGATGGTTTGTGATCATCCATCTTCCTCTTGATTATGTTCCAGAGGTTTTCAATTTGGTAAAATCAAAGAAACTCATGTATTATTTTTGGTAGCTTATTTTTTTGCAGAGCTGTAATGAATCAAAAAACAGAGAAAGTGAGGCAAATGGAATTCATAATGCTGTATAACCAAAAAAAGTCCCAAGTCCTGCTTTTGACCTGGTGGAGATGACCAATGAATCCATATGTGGAGGCACCGTGGTAAGTGCCAAAGTCAATTAATCAACCTTTTTTTCACTCTGGAATATATTGAGGGTGACCCTGATATAAGGAGTAAGGAACAAAATAGTAAAAATAAATAATAAAATAAATACAAATTTTGAATTGACATTGATTAATTAATAGATAGATTAATAATATATACAGCTCTGGAAAACAATAAAATACCACATAAAAAATATGTTTTTTTTTTTATATTTCACCAAATTAAAAACTTCTGGAATATAATCAAGAGGAAGATAGATGATCACAAGCATTTTGAAATAATTCTACAGCAAATAAATGCATGCTGTAATCAGAGCTAAAGGCGATCCAAACAAATATTAGAGTGTGCTTTTTTGATTAAGCAGTTTACAAATACATACAAAAAAAAACAATTAAGACATTTGTAGTAGAATTATGTAGTAAACAGTAAAAAAGTGTTTTTATTCCTCCACATTAATCCCCTGATCTAAAGCTGATGAACTGAGATGGTGATTTGAGGTGATTTAATTGGGATGAGCTGGATCAGGGAGGAGACTGCGGAGTCTCGGGGCGAGGACCAGCAGACTGCGAGATAGCCCCATCCATCAGGCTGTGAGGATGCTGAACTCTCTTCCTGCTCTACCCCCCATCCCAATCCTGCCCCCAGCACACACTCACTCAGCATCCTGACCCCCCACTAATAAAGTACTGAAACTCTGCACTACAATACACAAAGTACTGGTCCCTTCCAAACGGACTTGCACTACACAACACCTGCACTACTGATATACTTGCACTGTCTATACGCACTTTAATTCCACTTAATTAAACTGTGAACTTTAAGGACTTACGCACCCATTCACTTTACCAGCCTTAAGCTATATACCATATACCCTATTTGCACTACTGTTATTTACTATTTTTACTGTCATTCCATCTCAGTCACCATCAATATTGCACTATTGTCTTACGTATGTTTATTGTGTCTTGTTGTTTTGTACATATAGTGTTTTATTTTTTTTTACTTATATTTATATATCTATTTCTCCCCCACACTACTGCACCTTGTTTTTGTCTCATGTATGTCTATTTGTGTCCCTGCTGTATTGTACACATAGTGTCTCCCATTCTCCTTTATTATATCTATTATCTGTACTTGCTGTAAATTTGGGAAGGAGAGTAACGTAATTTCAATTCTCTGTATGTCCTGTACATATGCAGTATTGACAATAAAACTACTTGACTTGACTTGACTTGACTTGACTAGCTTCACAGGAAAGTGAAGGAAAGAAAAGCAACAGCTATTGTTCAGCACCTCCAGGAACTCCATCCTGTTAAAAAGACGCTGAAGAAAACTATTCCAGGTGACTCTCCCTCATGAAGACACTGAGATTAAAATCTCACCAAGATTGTGCAGATCTGTCCTCAAAGATAAATGTGCTACTAAAATGCATTAAATAAGAAGAGGAGGTGTGGCCAAACTGTTGTATATGAACAACCGTACTACAACTGTACACTGCAAAAAACGAAATCTTAGAAAGTGAAATTTTCTAAATTTAAGGCAATAAATCTTATTTTCTTCTCTAAGCATTGTGTGTAAGTGTTAGATTATTTTGCTTATTTTAGGGGAAATTATCTTAATCATTCTTACTTAGAATTAGTACATTATTTTAAGTAATTTGAACTCAAAATAAGCACAATCAAGCAGCAATCAAGTTATTCTGATTCTTGTGTCCAAAAACAGTGACTTTTTTTTGCTTGAATTATGTGTTACTTCACTCATTTTGCAATTTTGCCATTGCTTTTTGTAAGAAATCTCACTATGAAGATGTTGCTTACCCCAATGGCAGATTTTTTGGCTTAATATACATATATTTGTCTTAATTTGCATATATTTTGTCTAGTTTTTGCCAATGGAATTTTTGCAGTGTAGGTAGCGTATGCTGTGCACCTATTGGTTTCTGGGAGAGGGTGTTTTGCGTTTGATGTTTGTAGGTGTGTGTGTGTGTGTGTGTGTGTTGTGTGTGTGTGTGTGTGTGTGTTGTGTGTGTGTGTGTGTGTGTGTGTGTGTGTGTGTGTGTGTGTTTGGTCTTCTGGTTATAATCACATATTGTGTGTGTATGACGTCTCTCACCATAGGAAACAATAGCAGCTGGTCTGTAGATGACCGCAGATGGTCCTCAATCTCTCTCTCTCACACACACACACACACACACACACACACACACACACAGTCCTGTTTCCCTGGAGACTAACAGCCAGGTGCAGTTTGTGCCATTTGGAAAGTTTGGCAGTAGAATGGTGAGCTATTTCAGCAGCCTGTCTGAACCCGGCAGCAGCCTTTATATACCAGCACTGTGTAACGTATCAGCATGTAGACAGTTGTAGAGGTTCCTAATGTTCCTCCTGTGATTATCCATCCCATAATAACTTACAAAGCTCCTGCAGGTTGTGCTGTAGGGGTATTAATAGTAGTGTTGATAGAGCATCTAATAGAAATGCATCCTACACATTTTCTATAATCAGGGACTATAGATCTGGAGATGCAGCAGCTGGACATGGTTTAGCATCTTCTAGTGTCTTCAAGACAAGAAGCTCTTGAGACGAGACAGCAGTTTCAGTATTTGGACGAGCTTTGGGTCTCGACTGTCCCTATAAACACTATAAAAAAATCCATTCATCTGTTTTTATTCTAGCTTGTGATAAATGGCGAAAAATGAACTGCAATAGAGAAATAGCGAGAAAAACACAAAACTCAATACATTTGAAAGTACTTCCATCAACTTCCCTCATCTGCCTACTTGCCACGGACAGTAGGTACAGATTCCTCCCTCAAACAAAGTCTGCTGGCCAATCCTGTGCTGTGTACTGTTTAAGGTTCTCAACCAGCAGATCAAAATAGAAATCAATATCTTCAACTGATTCAGTGGGCGGGGCTCTGTTAAGGGGTTGAGGGGTGAGGGGTGGAGCCAGGGTGGTTCTATTTAGGTTTGAAAGAAAGAAAGAAAGAAAGAAAGAAAGAAAGAAAGAAAGAAAGAAGAATTGAAAACAGTAAATAAAGAAATAAAGAAAAAGAAAGGAAGAAAGGAGACAATAAGGAAATTAAAAAAGAAGCAAATGGAAAATGGACAAAAAATAATAAGAAAATATAATAAGGAAGAAAAAAATAAAGAACTAAATAAGAAATAAAGGACACTACAAGAAAGAAAGAAAAAAGAAGGGATAGAGAACACAGACTGTAGGTATAGATCCCTCCCTCAGACGAAGTCTGCTGGCTAATCCTGTGCTGTGTAGTGTCTAAGGTTCTCAACCAGCAGATCGAAATAGAAATCAATGTCTTCAACTGATTCAGTGGGCGGGGCTCTGGTAAGGGGTTGAGGGGTGAGGGGTGGAGCCAGGGTGGTTCTATGCAGGTTTGAAAGAAAGAAAAAAAGAAATGAAAACAGTAAATAAAGAAATAAAGAAAAAGAATGGATGAAAAAAGAAAGGAGACAATAAGGAAATTTAAAAAGAAGCAAATGGACAAAAAAATAATAAGAAAATATAATAAGGAAGAAAAAACAGAAATAAAGGACACTACAAGAAAGAAAAAAGAAGGGATAGAGAAAAAAGCAGAAGACTGACTGCATCACTTTACACATAAAGTTGGTTGTTTCTATGCAGATTTCCATATTGTGATGTCACAATAAGGGAGGCGCATCCATACTCTCAAACAGTTCATAGAAGCAAATGATTCCTGGCATCAAACTCTTTCAACTGATTCACAGGAAATGGATTAATGGATGGATGATTTTTTTTTATATAAGCATGAAAAAAGTGAATTTTGCACAATATGTTTCGCTTTCAAAGCAAAAAATATTGAATTTTGCATCTTTAGATTGTGTTTAGAGGTGTCTAAAATAGGGATGTTTGGGGCAGTTGAGATTAAGGGTGTATGGACGTGTTTCAGGATGTCCTGGGTGGACCCGGTGTCAGGATGAGGGCAGTCGGACCGGACAGTGCCGGTGATCGGATCTCTGCCTCGGGCTAAAGCGTACCCGTACACACTCCAGCAGCCCCGCGGCACTCCAGTGGATTAGTGGCATTATATATTACCCAGTAAAGAGCAGCCAGGAGCCGGGCCTAGTGCACCGCATCACGTTACAACTGCTGTACTGAATTAATGAGCAGTAATCTGGCTCCAGAAAACAGGGCTTTGTTCTACTGCACTAGTGTGAAACTATGGGATGTTCTAGTGCACTAGTGTTCTACTGTACTTGTGTAGTTTTGCTCACTATTATATAAAACATGCATTGGTGAATTGATAAGGAGTTGTATTGTATTCTAGCACGGGATCCTCAAAATGATATTATACTGTACTGCCCTTGTGCTATAGGCTTGCACTGCTGGAGCAGCATTAGCATTACCTGCTAACCCTAAGCGCTAGCTCATTTCCCTGTTCAGAAGTGAGTAAATCGGACTGTAGGCTGCGTGTTTACCGTGTTAAAACAAGCTATGTGGGATGAACTGCGAGCTAGTAAATGTTTTTCTTAAGAATTACAGTTTTGTTTACTTAACTTAACTTGGCTTTGGCCTGCTGAATTAGACAGAAAACATGGCAACACCCCTGTTCCTTAGTAGTGTTGCATATAATCCATTGCACCTCATGGATGAAAATAGACCAGAAAATAGACCAGACAATCGATGTTCATAGATGTATTAAGTACTTCCTAGAAAGTTCTACTAGCACTGTCCTATGAAAAACCTATCAGAGGCTACTTTTGGGTAGTTTAAATCTTGGTAAAAGATCTTTGATTGCTAGTCATGCATCTATGATGCATCTATGATGCACGCAAAGATCTTTTGCTCAGTTGAGCTCAACGCCCACCATCTAGACCATTTATCTGATATGGAGGGCATCGTATATGAAAGTTGGTTACCCCTAGTAGTGATACCAGGGACACTAACCACACATCGTTCGTTTTTGGTTTTCTAGGAATGTCTAAGCCTGCCTGGTTGGTCTACCACTTGAGCATGGGTTGCCAGATTTGGCAATCTACAATTCAACAATCCTGTACACCTCCATTTCCCTACCGTATCTCAAGTCAAAGTCAAAGTCAAAGTGGTTTTTATTGTCATTTCAGCTATATACAGAGTACACAGTGAAACAAAACAACGTTCCTCCAAGGACCATGGTGCACATAAACACAGTGTAGACAGAACAATAGTGCAACAGTACAAAAGTGCAGACAGACAATACAACACCATACAGACAAAGAATAATAAATAACAAGACAGTGTGCAAATTTTGCAGTGTGCAAAAAAGACCAGGTGAGGTAGTAATTACCTCTATTACACAGTGTGCAATATAGTCCAGTGAGGTATCTAATCATGAATCTAGAGTAGAGGCTCCAACATGGTTTTAGAACCTCCCTTCCTTTGTACAGTTTTTTTCCCAGGTAAACTGTTGGACTATGGGCGGATGTAATTTCCGATTTTGCAAAAATACACAGACAGATCAATAGAAATCCTGCTTTCATCAGTGGATCATCCTCAGCCCTGGGGTTTAATTAAGAACGACACCAGTATGAAGCACAATTCATCCTCTGAAGCCTCTTCACGGCCTGAACGCCGCTGATAAACCCTGAGCATCTCGCTAATTAACTGCCAGTCTGATTCGGCCAGGCTGAACTGGAAAACAGCATGAAAAAAAAACAAAAGAAATAGAAGAGAGAATACGCCACCTGGCCATTTTATTGGAAACACAATCGTCTACATTTGTGGTTCTACTCGAAGTGGACATTTTTTAGAAAGACCTACTCACTGAAAACTTTATCAAAACTAGAATAAGATAGCACTTGAAAATGATGAGTTTTTTTATTTTACCAAATTAAAAACCTCTGGAATATAATCAAGAGGAAGATGGATGATCACAAACCATCAAACCACCAAACTGAACTGCTTTAATTTTTACACCAGGAGTAAAGCAGCATAAAGTTATCCAAAAGCAGTGTGTAAAACTGGTGGAGGAGAACATGATGCTAAGATGCATGAAAAAAACTGTGATTAAAAACCACCAGGGTTATTCCACCAAATATTGATTTCTGAACTCTTAAAACTTTATGAAAATGAACTTGTTTTCTTTCCATTATTTGAGGTCTGAAAGCTCTGCATCTTTTTCGTTATTTCAGCCATTTCTCATTTTCTGTAAATAAATGCTCTAAATGAGAATATTTTTATTTGTAATTTGGGAGAAATGTTGTCTGTAGTTTATAGAATAAAACAACAATGTTCATTTTACTCAAACATAAACCTATAAATAGCAAAATCAGAAAAACTTGATTCATAAAATAAAGAGATCGTTTTTTTCCCCCACAGCTACTACTCGAGGGGGAACAAACACAGTATGCAATTAAATTGTCACACAGCCATAAATGTTCATCTAACTTAAAAGAAGTAAAGTAATGTTTGGAAAAATCATTTTTAAATAAAACAAACATAATTTAGTCCATTTCAAGCTATATGCTGGTTTATATTGTATTAATGTTGTTTTATTGTAAACCATTTTTTCATAATTTTATCAAATTAACCAGAAAATATCTGTCCGCAGAGCTGCTGCTCTCCATGCAGGAGAACACACTTCCCGCAGAGTGAGAAACGCTCCTGCTCTGAGTCCGCTATCTCACCGGACGAGTGTCACTTTATTTCACACTGCTTTTCACACAATCCTGCCGAGTGTGTCGAGATACGGCCCGTAACTGAGCTCATGAATATAGAACTGCAGCGTAATACTGAGCAGCAGAACCCGCAGGGAACCGGTACCGCCTCACCACCACTTAACACCTACACTACTGATACTATAAGTAGTTATTACTGCAATTTTAAATACTGTAATTTTTCATTACTGTTCAATTACATCATTGAACTATAGCATCTTTGTTTGTATTAAAACTTTAACTAAATTTTGTACTGAGTAGTTTTAAATCAAAAAATTAATAATTTAAGCTCCACCCACCCACTTAAGCTATAAAAGGTTAAACCACACCCATTTTATTATATTATATTATATTATTTAGTTTTGCTCCACCCATACAGCAACCTACAGCAGTTTAGCCCAACCCATTCACTCTGTATCAGTTTTAGCCACAGTCACTCATTATAGAGAGGTTTAGCGCCACCCATTCAGCCTATAGAAGTTTAGCTCCACCTACTGTATTCAGTCTACAACAGTTTAGCTCCACCCATTTAGCCTATAGTGGATTAGATCCACCCATTCATCCTACAGCAGTTTAGCCCCACCCATTCAGCCTTAAACAGTTTAGCCCCACCCATTAAACTACAGTAGTTTAGCACAACTTATTTAGTCTAAAGCAGTTTAGCCCCTCCCATTAAGTCTAAAGCAGTTTAGCTCCACCCATTCAGCCTACACTTCAACAGTTTAGCCCCACCCATTAATTTTACAGAAGTTTAGCCCCTCCCATTCAGTCTAAAGCAATTTAGCTCCACCCATTTAGTCTAAAGCAATTTAGCTCCACCCATTCAGCATACACTTCAGCAGTTTAGCTCCACTCATTCAGCCTTCAACAGTTTAGCCCCACCCATTAATTTTACAGAAGTTTAGCCCCTCCCATTCAGTCTAAAGCAATTTAGCTCCACCCATTCAGCATACACTTCAGCAGTTTAGCTCCACTCATTGAGCTTTTAGCAGTTTGGACCCACGTATTCAGTCTAATGCTTTTTAGCTCCACCCATTCCTTCTTCACTACAGCGGTTTAGCTCCACCCATTCCTTCTAACTACAGCAGTTAAGCTCCACACATTCATTCTACACTACAGCAGTTTAGCTCCACCCATTCCTTCTAACTACAGCAGTTTAGCTCCACCCATTCATTCTACACTACAGCGGTTTAGCTCCACCCATTCCTTCTACACTACAGCAATTTAGCTTCACCCTTTCAGCCTCCAACAGTTTAGCACCACCCATTCATTCTACAACAGTCTAGCTCCACTCATTCAGCATACACTTCAGCAGTTTAGCTCCACTCATTGAGCTTTTAGCAGTTTGGACCCACATATTCAGTCTAATGCTTTTTAGCTCCACCCATTCCTTCTTCACTACAGCGGTTTAGCTCCACCCATTCCTTCTACACTACAGCAGTTTAGCTCCACCCATTCCTTCTAACTACAGCAGTTTAGCTCCACCCATTCATTCTACACTACAGCAATTTAGCTTCACCCTTTCAGCCTCCAACAGTTTAGCACCACCCATTCATTCTACAACAGTCTAGCTCCACCCATTCAGTCATTCAGCCTACAGCAGTGTAGCTCTACCCATTTATCCTACAGTGATTTACTGTAGCAGCATGTGTTCACATTGAAGTTATAAAGAGTGTTTCAGCAGCTGCTTTTATTTTTTTTAATAAATAAAGTTTAAAAAATAAATTAAAATAGAAAATATGAAGAGAAATGTTCTAAATGAGTGTATGAGTGATCAGTTATCAGTTATGTTATCTTTATTAAGTGGTATTAAAGTGTTTTGGTGTTTGACGGCGGCGTATCAGACTTTGCAGCGTTGGCAAAGCTGCAGTTGGAGGCGAGATGAGAGCGGCGGTTAGGCTTTACCGTCGCTGCTGTTTATACTGGGAAAGTGAGAGCGTATCCCAGAAGCCCATCTGCTGTAGCGTCCGTCGCGCCGAGGCCCGGCAGCTCGCTCGGTACCTCGACTCTTGTTCGAAGGAAACGCTAATTAAATTCTGCAGATAAAGCCAATTATGCTCAACCTGTTTGGAGCAGGAAACAAAAGGCGGAGGAGTGTTTTTACGGAGGTGGAGGAGCTCCGTCCGTACTGAAGAACTCAAACGGCGACAAAAACTAAATCAGACTTTCAGATCAGTGCTATTGCTGCTGCTGAAAGTTGATGAAGGTACACAATATAGGCAAAAGTACTGGAAACTCTACAGTACACCTGCTTGGGTGTTGGTAGGTGGTTGCTATGGTGTACCAAGTGGTTGTTGCAGGTTTGCCAGATGGTCACAACAGTGTTTCATGGATATTGCTATGGTATTTTAAGCAGTTGTTATGTAATCCCTGATCATCGCAATGCTTTTTTATGATGGTGTCAAATGGTTGCAGTGGCATCGCAGTTTGATTGTAGGGTGTTTCTAGAGTGAATTGTTGTGACATAAGAAGAGTGTTAGAAAGTTAGCGGGAAAATTGTAATATTGTAAAATGTGTTTTAATTATTACGTAAGTTAAAAATACTTTCATTTCTTCTATACTTAGTTGAGAAGTTCTTCTCATAATCTGGATTAGAGCATTACTCAAATATTCACTACTCACTGTATACCTGTAACTCTACCTCTTCACTACTTTACTTTAACTGATGCTCTCAAACACTTTATTAAGAGACAAGAAATTCAAGTAATTAACTCTTGATGAGTTCAGCACAGCTGTTAACTGAAAGCCTGAATTCCAGACCTACCTCATAAAGCTGACAAAGAAAATTCAGCAGAGATGTGCAAACTGTCTAATTTAAGCAAGATGAGCAAAAAGGTACAATATATTCTTTTTTTTTTTTTTTTTTTTTTTGCATGTTCCCCTCCACCAGTCTTACACACTGCTTTTGGATAACTTTATGCTGCTTTACTCCTGGTGCAAAAAGTCAAGCAGTTCAGTTTGGTTTGATGGCTTGTGATTTCTTGATCATATTCCAGCGGTTTTCAATTTGGTAAAATCAAAGAAAGCCATCATTTTTTTTTATTTAAAATAAGGAAAAAACACTGTAATAAAGGATTGATCATTAAAGGTATATTTGTTTATTGTTGTTGATTAGTTTGTTGTTTATTAAGCATTAATAAACACATTGAGCTGTAATCCAACCCCAGCCCTCCACATCATCCATCATCATACTCCAGCCCTTTCATCCTCTGCCTACTGAATATTAATGAGCTGGACGACGTCACGAAAAGAGAGAGAGAGACAGGGAGAGCTAAAGAGAGGGAGAGAGAGAGAGAGAGAAGGAGGAGGTGGGCGGAGCTTGCAGAGCATGCGGGCGAGCTAGTGGAGGAGAGAGAGCGTGAATGTGTGTGTGTGAGAGAGAGAGAGTGTGTGTGCGCGTGCGTGTGTGTGTATGTGTGTGTGCATGCATGCAATTCGCGGCGCTCGCGCATTGTCCAGCCAAACGCTTTAACGCCGCGTTATTTCCTCGCGCATTTCATTTCGTTTTCCGAGATGGATCGAGCGTCATCGCGCGCGGACGGACGGATGCTTTGAGGTTTGCGCACGCGCCGCGTCGAGGATGCTTTTTGGACCGTCGCGATTGAGTCGCGAGCAGGATGCATCGATGCATCGTTTTTTTCCGCTGTAGTCGACGCGCACGAGCTGCTTAAGGAGGAAAACGCCACCGTGCATCGTAGCCCGCGAGCGCGTCGATGCCTCGTTGCAGGAGGCAGTCCGTAGCGATGCTCGGCAGCGGTGTGCATGCATGTCTCGTGGTGCTGAACGGACAGCTCCCGGAGCGCGAGAGCAACAACACGCCGAGGCAGTAGCGGAGGAGTGTGCGTCGCGTACATCGCGTGCGTCGCCTACATCGCGTGTGTCTCCGCGGAGTGTGTTTACGTGGTTGCAATGAGCGGTTGAGAGTGAAGAGCGTCCAGCAGAAACTGTCCAGGAAGGTGTTCTGATGGTGGAAGTATGTGCTGGAGAACGTCCACGTCCACAAACGAAGACGCCTAGCACCAAGCCTGGGACAGCAAAGAACAGCGAAGAACGTCAAGTCAACCAGTATCCAGGTACTGTCCTCCTAGTCCTATAGTCTACTGCCATAACTGTAGGGTTCCTCTTCACCTCTCCAGTCCTGGACCAAACGAGGTTGGTGGAAAAGGACGGGTTTGAAAGTAGGGGACCAGTGTCCAATGTCTGGAAGTATGAATAGTGTAAGTAAGTGCAGACCATCCAAAAAGGTGTGCATGAGCTGCTGTAATTAGTGTCTAGAACCAATATGTGTAGTCCTGGAGCAAGGAAAAAATACCCGAGAAACCCAGAAAAAGTGTGGTTTGTGACTGTGGTTCTGGAAGTAGCTCCAATGCACCTGTTCTGGAGAACGTTCATTGTAGCGACACTTAGAACCAATGCTGGAACAGAGACAAATGTCTCTACTGCAATAATAATGTTAGTCTAGACTCAAGATCTTCTGGTTCCTGGATCAAAAGACCAGGCAGAACCAGGGTAGGTGAAAAAGTGCAGGTTTTAGAGCAAAATCAAGTCTAGTGTCCAATGCCTGGGAAAGTATAGAGGTTCTAGAACCAACTTTTGTGTAGTGTACTCAAGCTGCTAATAGTAACAGCTTCAGGAACAGTACAGTAGAATTAAGCACCCATAGACCAATGAATGTAGAACATCCAGGAGCTTCTGGAGCAAAGGAGAACATTAGCAGAACCAGGATGGTGGGGATGGATAGAAAGCTTTTAGAGTAAAATAGACCCCCAAAAAAGACCAGCATCCAAGAACAAGGAGTGTAAAGAACCATGTTTCAAATATTTCAATATAAAACTTTCAATGGGCGTCAATGTTAGAACAATTGATTTTGGGTAATTTTGGAGAAATTCTATTGGTCCATACATCAAGAAATTCGAACATAGTATAAGGACCAGTTGGTTTGTTGAACTAATGTAGTAATCTAAAAAATTCAAACGAAAAAAAAGGAAGATTGGAGCCCAACAATATAACCTCAATCATTTTAATGTCCTTAAAATTGCAAATAGTTTGCATTCTTTAAATAGCAACAGTGCTTCTGAATATAGCTACACTGATGGGTGTGATGGTCTGGAAATGAGGTGTGTTCAGGTAAATTTCTATTACTTGAACTATCTTGGCAGCGGAAAACACAGGAGCTGCACTGACTGAATATAACCTAGACAGACGTCAACCGTCAGACGTTCATTGCTATCTTGGCAAGACAGGTGTTTCTACAACACATGTACAAGTTTTGGAAATGTCCAGGTAGCTATATCGTTAAAAAAGCAAACTGCCAAAGTCAGAGTGCACCTGGCAAGTGACACACTGATTGGTTTATTTCATGTTACACCCAAAACACATCCATGATATGATTAATTTAGAGAATTATTACATGCCATTTGCGTGTTTTGAGCCACGCAAGGTGTACTTTTTTCATTGTTACGACAGCAAAGACACACTGACATGCCCTTAATTAAACTACATATTGCACGGTTGATGGGTTGCCTATAGATTATATAAAATATTTTATATACAATATGATTTTTTTAGAAATCTGTGCACATTGTCAGAGTTTAAACAACCCTGACCAACTATTTTCACCATGTTTCATTACAGAAAATTAAGTATGGTGTAGTATTTAAGAAGCCGTTTTTAAGAATCTACTGCTACTGGTTCAATTTGTCTGCATGTCAAAGATGCTCTTTAATATAGACATAATAAGAGTGAGCATATGTACAATTTTACCCATGTTTTGTGTATATGTGTATTTATATGTACTGCACGTTTGACCTCTACAGTGGAAGAGCGATGAACCTCCACAACCTTCAGAGTGTGAAGAGCATCCAGCCCTGAAGAGGACTGCCAGAGGAAAGGGCCAAGAAAAGCATCCGAGGATAAAAAAGGAGCAACCAAACAGAATCATTTGCAGTGCTGAGTGATGAGATCCAATCTGGATTAATCTGTAGTGCTGTTGATATAATCTGGATTAAAATCTCAGAGTCAGAAAATACAAAGAGGGTGATCTGGAGCCAAGGAGAAGAAGGCGTCCCACCACATTTTGAGGAGCATTAGAGGAACCAGATTTATGAAACAATCCAGTTTCCACATTTTGAAGGATTTACCTGCTCAAATGAACAAACTATTTATGATCAAATGACCAGATGCCCCCAAACTGTCCCAAAAACAGTAGCGTCATTATTTGCGATGTTTCCAATGAAATATTCCCTAAAATTCCTAAGAATTCCTAAGTATTTCTAAGAACACAAATTTTAATTCAAATAGAAATGGCCATAATTATCTATATTCAGATCAGTTCACCACTGATTTGGAGCTAATTTGGAAAAAATTAAAAAATTGTGTCCGTAATGATGATTTTTCAACTCGTTTGACTAAAACTCTGGAACTCTTGAACTTTGGAACTATCAAACGGTTTTATTCTTAGCCGTGATGCTGAAATAACTGAGCCTTCTGGAGCGTAAAATCTAAAAAGCCTGTCTTTAGGAGTTCTACAGTGTTCAGGGAAGTGTGTGTTTGTGCGAGTGTGTAGAAGTGTGTATGAGTGTATGTGTATGAGTGTGTGAGTGCTGAAGTAAGCTCGTCTAAATGGAATAAGGCCGGCAGGTTTCGACGCCGTCAGCCTGACCCTGCTCTACCTGGCTTTAATGGCTGTGGCACGCAAAATCAAGACCCTGCTGACCGTCAACATCCTGGTGTTCGTTGGGATTATACTGTTCTCGGTGTACTGCCGGATCCAGGACCGTTCTGAGGAACTGGTGCAGCTCGGCAGGGCGTCTGACCAGCGGCTGCGGAGCAGGAATGGCAAAGTGACGAACTTGGACCGGCAGTCCATCCTCCAGAGGCTGGAACGTCTGGAGGACGTGGTCTACAACCAGCTGAACGGTGAGTGGCTTCAATATTCATACAGAATTTACTACTGTATTATTTGAAAATAATTGAATCTCCTCTAGGTGGTGCAATAGCGTACCGTTTTAAAGTTAATCTAAGTCGAGTGAACTAGTGGAGGTAGTTTCATCAACAACAACTCACAGTAAGACCTAGCCAGGAAAAAAAGAGAGCCTCCAAACATGATGGAAGTAGTTTTATCTACAGCAACTCAAAGTGAGAGCTAACTTGGATAAAGTACAGCTTCCAAACATGGTGGAGGTAGTTACATCTACCACAACTCAACGTGAGATCTAGCCTGAATAAAGTACAGCCTCCAAACATGGTGGTGGTAGTTTCATTTACCACAGCTAAAGTAAATGTTGGTCTTTTTGCCACTGCTTGATGAATTTGTCATCAAATTTTGTGATGTTCGCATGCTTACAGTAGTGTTCAAGACTTGGGACCATCCACATCTATATAAGTTGTGTGGTGTTATCTTGTGAGCGTGGTTAAACATTGGCCTGTGAGGAGTTAGTGTTCATTTTTTCAATTCACAGTATCAGGAATACACCATAGAATATACAATGAGAGCTAGCCTGGATAATGTGCAACTTTCAAACATGGTGGAAGTTGTCTCATCTACAAGAACTCACAGTGAGAGCTAATCAGGCTATAAAGTACAACTTCCAAAAATGGTGGAGGTAGCTCCATCATCTACAACAACTCACAGTGAGAGCGAGCCTGGATAAAGTACAGCTTCCAAACATGGTGGAGGTAGTTTTATCTACAACAACTCATAGTGAGAGCTAACCAGAATATAAGGTACAGCTTCTAAACATGGTGAGGGTAGTTACATCTACAACAACTCACAGCGAGAGCTAGCCAGGATAAAGTACAGCTTCCAAACATGGTGGAGGTAGCTCCATCATCTACAACAACTCACAGTGAGAGCGAGCCTGGATAAAGTACAGCTTCCAAACATGCTGGAGGTAGTTTTATCTACAACAACTCATAGTGAGAGCTAACCAGAATATAAGGTACAGCTTCTAAACATGGTGAGGGTAGTTACATCTACAACAACTCACAGCGAGAGCTAGCCAGGATAAAGTACAGCTTCCAAACATGGTGGAGGTAGTTTCATTATCTACAACAACTCAAAGTAAGAGCTATCCAGAATATAAAGGGCAGCTTCCAAACATGGTGGAGGAAGTTTTATTTACAATTCACAGTGAGAACTAACCAGGATAAAGTATAACTTCTAAACTTGGTGCAGGTAGTTTCATTGTAGACATGATAAAGTCACGGGACATAGTACTATTGCTGGTACTAGACGTTTTATTCTTTGTATGAGGCCGCAGTGAGAGTACAGTGTAAGGACACGCCCAGTCTGTGTAGCTTTTAATCAAACCTCGCCGGCTAGCCTGGTGTTATTGATGAAAAACACTCAACCTCTGATCCATTCGATACACTGCCACTTTATATGAGAGCCAAGAATGCTGGGATATTGAGCGAGCCGTTATTTATTTATGTGCTGAAAGAGGGGTATGTGCTGCCGTGAGGGGTTTGTCATATTTCAATGATGTTATCTAGAACCTTCACTTACTGAGTTACTGTACGGCAGAGCAAAACCATGTTCTGTGTATTAGCCATTATCGCAATGCTGGACTGTTTCCAGTACTGATCTAATAAACAAATGAGCCCATTAGCCAATCAGAGCCTGTGTACTATGAGAATGCTCACCACTCATTGGCCACTTTACTAGAAGCACCTGTACATAGGTTACCTTTGTGTTTCTTCACTGGCCACTTTATTAGAAACATCATTGGCCACTTTATTAGAAACACTGTCAATAACTTGCATTTGAGCTTCCTCAATGGCCACTATATTAGAAACACTGGCAACTGGCAAAAAACCCTGGCCACTTTATTAGAAACACCACCGGCTACTTTCTTAGAAACACCACTGGCCGCTTTATTAGAAACACCACTGGCCACTTTATTAGAAACACCACTGGCCACTTTATTAGAAACACCACTGGCCACTTTATTAGAAACACTGTCATTTACTTGCATTTGTGCTTCCTTAATGGCCAATATATTAGAAACACTGGTTACTTTATTAGAAACACCACTGGCTACCTTATTAGGAACACCACTGGCCACTTTATTAGAAACACCTCTGGCCACTTTATTAGAAACACCACTGGCCACTTTATTAAGAACACCACTAGCCACTTTATTAGAAACAGCACTGACCACTTTATTAGGAGCACTGTTTTTTTATGTTTATTTATAATGGTGAATTATAGTATAGAGGTCTCTGTCTCACTCTCTCTCTCTCTCTCTCTCTCTCTCTCTTTCTCTCTCTCTCTCTCTCTCTCTCTCTTTCTCTCTCTCTCTCTCTCTCTCTCTCTCTTTCTCTCTCTCTCTCTCTCTCTCTCTCTCTTTGTGTCTCTGTCTCTGTCTCTCTCTCTCTCTTTCTCTCTCTCTGTGTCTCTGTCTCTCTCTCTCTTTCTCTCTCTCTGTGTCTCTGTCTCTGTGTCTCTCTCTCTTTCTCTCTCTCTGTGTCTCTGTGTCTCACGGCCAGATGTCTGCGAGGCTCTGTCTGATCTTATTGTTATTCTGCTGGGCTGGCACAGTTTATGTATGGAGGGTGTGGGTGGGGTGGGCAGTAGGATGGTGGGGGGGGGGGTGAGGAGGGGTGAATGGGGGTATGGGGTGGGTGGGGGTTCACTCTGTCAGTATGAATTATCCATCTTGCATTTGGAAAAGGGCCAAAAGGCACGGCTTCAGAAAAAATCCCCCCTAATGTCTTGTCCTGATTGAGAGGGCTTTTATTCTGCACAAGTGCCACCACACATTTCCCCCGGAGCCTCTCTCAGCACGGGCACAGACCCCCCCCTCCCTCCCCCATCACACAGCGACATCACCACCCCACCTGGTGTATGTGTGTGTATGTGTGTGTTTCTTTCTATTTATTTTTTAGATTCAGACTCCAACCCAGAAATTTCTTAATTTTAATATATTTTAACTAGTTTTCCCGATTTTACATACAGAAACGTTTTCTTTTTAATCCAAAATAACAGAAAACACTCCTCATTTCTGAAGTGTTTATCCGTCTTACCCTGGTTAGCGGCACCTCCCACAGAGAAACCTGCGCATATTTTTTTAACTGTTCCTCTGAGGACTGTGTGGAAAGTGCTGAAACAGTGCTGGTATTTTTCTTCTGTGTGAACCTAAACACCCAGTGGAATAAAGCATATATTTAGCTATAAATAAACCGGCTTTTAAAAACTGCAGCATCATCAATATTAAGCAATAATTAATTGAATCGACTCAACCCAAAGCGACCAAACACCAAACTTCTTTTCTTTTTTTACAGGTAAACCTAGTTTTAAACCATTTCTTTTTCATCTGTAGTTAAATTTTTCGTAGGGGGGAAAATAATAAATTATAATCAAAAATCTGATTTTCTTTTTTGTGAAAATCTATTTATCTATCTATAATATGTGCAGAACATCCTGCAGATGCATTGTGCCTCTGTTTTTTCCTGGACAATTATATCACTAGTGATGCCCCATCACCTGGAGGTTGAAGACTAGCACACGCCTCCTCCGATACATGTGAAGTCAGACTCCGCCTCTTTTTGAACTGCTGCTGATGCTGTAGCATTACCGAGTAGCATCACAGTGCTAACGCTCGGACGAAAGCGCAATGACTCGGTTCTGATACATCAGCTCACAGACGCAGCCTTGTGCTGATCCACATCACCCTAGGAGTAATGAGGGGAAAGAGCGCCATCTACTGTACCCACCCAGAGAGAGCAAGTAAAAAAGTGTGCTCCTTACAGCACCCTAATAACCATCTGGAATACCATATCAACCATCTGGCAACACTATAGCATACAGGCCAGTTTTACAACACCATAATAATCATCTGGTATACCATAGCATCCCCTTACCACCCCTTTAAGCATTCCAGATTAGGATTTGTCACCCCACATAACCTCCAGCTGTAAATCACGATGGTTCAAGGCTCGTTTCTATTAGTGTTTAATGGATCCAGGTGAGTTTCTACAGTTAAACCTCCTCAGGGAATCATTTCCTCCATTTAAACCCAGGCTCTGCATCTCACTGCATGAATATTAATACATACACGTCATTCTGGACATGCATATATTAATACGCGAGGTTCTAAATCTTCGAAAACTGGGGTACCTTTTTAGGCAGGGACCCATAAAAGCGTAACACCGGTCTGGGCTGCTTCTTGAAGCCTCACTGCATAATTCAGAGCCGTGCTGATGGAGATGCACCTCGACCTGCTGCTGGAGCTGAAATATAGACGTGGTGCTTCGGAACGTTCAGCAGATGGTCGGATAAAGAAGAATACATCAAACATCTGCTCTGGAAACGAGGCAAACCTGAAATCAGGAATCACTGTAAATGATTTCTCTCAGCAGTATACCATATCCAACATCTGGGATACCATGTCAATCACTACCCAACACTACAGCATCCTTCTACCATTCACTAAGCAACCCCATGGCAACCATCTGGCAATACCACAGCAACCACCTAGTAAAGCTAGCAACCATCTATCAATGTTGTATCTTCCATCTGCCAACCACTAATCAGTTTATTAACCACCTTAAATATCACAGGAAGCACCACCCAACACTACCGCATCCGTCTGCCATTCACTAAGCAACCCCATTGCAACCATCTTGCAATACCACAGCAACCACCTAGTAAAGCTAGCAACCATCTATCAATGTTGTATCTTCCATATGCCAACCACTAATCAGTTTTTTTAACCACCTTAAATATCACAGGAAGCACCACCCAACACTACCGCATCCGTCTGCCATTCACTAAGCAACCCCATTGCAACCATCTTGCAATACCACAGCAACCACCTAGTAAAGCTAGCAACCATCTATCAATGTTGTATCTTCCATCTGCCAACCACTAATCAGTTTATTAACCACCTTAAATATCACAGGAAGCACCACCCAACACTACCGCATCCGTCTGCCATTCACTAAGCAACCCCATTGCAACCATCTTGCAATACCACAGCAACCACCTAGTAAAGCTAGCAACCATCTATCAATGTTGTATCTTCCATATGCCAACCACTAATCAGTTTTTTTAACCACCTTAAATATCACAGGAAGCACCACCCAACACTACCGCATCCGTCTGCCATTCACTAAGCAACCCCATTGCAACCATCTTGCAATACCACAGCAACCACCTAGTAAAGCTAGCAACCATCTATCAATGTTGTATCTTCCATCTGCCAACCACTAATCAGTTTTTTTAACCACCTTAAATATCACAGGAAGCACCACCCAACACTACCACATCCGTCTGCCATTCACTAAGCAACCCCATTGCAACCATCTTGCAATACCACAGCAACCACCTAGTAAAGCTAGCAACCATCTATCAATGTTGTATCGTCCATCTGCCAACCACTAATCAGTTTTTTTAACCACCTTAAATATCACAGGAAGCACCACCTAACACTGATGCATCCGTCTGCCATTCACTAAGCAACCCCAATTGCAACCATCTGGCAGTACCACAGCAACCACCTAGTAAAGCTAGCAACCATCTAGCAATGTTGTATCGTCCATCTGCCAACCACTAATCAGTTTATTAACCACCTTAAATATCACAGGAAGCACCACCTAACACTGCTGCATCCGTCTGCCATTCACTAAGCAACCCCAATTGCAACCATCTGGCAGTACCACAGCAACCACCTAGTAAAGCTAGCAACCATCTAGCAATGTTGTATCGTCCATCTGCCAACCACTAATCAGTTTATTAACCACCTTAAATATCACAGGAAGCACCACCTAACACTGCTGCATCCTTCTACCATTCACTAAGCAACCCCAATTGCAACCATCTGGCAGTACCACAGCAACCACCTAGTAAAGCTAGCAACCATCTATCAATGTTGTATCCTCCATCTGCCAACCACTTCACAACCTCATAATAACCCTTTGGCAGTATTACCACAGCAATCACCTAGCAACAATATCAAACTGGATTATACAATGTTACACTGTAACATCCACCTACCTACCACTTAGCAACCCAATTGTAGCCATCTTGAAGATCATAGCAACCACTTGTGACGCACTATAGGAGCCTATAGCCACCTGGCATATCATAGCAACCACTAGTGAGAAACACCTAGCAACCATTTTGCGATACTATAACATCCATCTGCTTACTAACCACTTAGTGACCGATTTCATAGCATCTATTTACCAACCACTTAACGACACCGTTGTAGCCACCTGCGATACCATAGCAACCACTTGTGAAACACCATAAGGAAAACATAGCAACAATCTCGCGATACTATAACATCTATTTATCAACTACTTAACAACACCACTGTAGCCATGTGGGATACCATAGCAACCGATTTGGAAACACCAGTGGGACCTTGTAGCAACTGTTCAGAAACAAACACCATAGCAACCACATAGCAACACTGTAGAATCCATCTACTACAGCATCCAACGCTACAGCATCTATAGAAGAATGATTGATAAATGAACAAAAATGAATAAAAATATAAAAAATACTTTTGTAAAAACGCTGCAGATGAGGCGAGCTGAGATTCTGAAGGTTCTGGAGTTTGATGTGATGAATTGATTTGGATCTTTAGAGCCTGTGGATGAAGTCATTCCCAGCAGGACATTCTTCAGGCCCTTCTCAAGGACAGATGATGGAGCGTCCCATTAACAGCAATGAGATACAGTCCGGACCATTACTGAGGGCTTCAGCGTCCGTACTAACTCATCTCAGCTCCGATATATCCTCTAAACATATAGCTAACCCACACATTCACTCTTCTAAATCACTCATATGCCATAACAGAGCTATACATTATACATAACTGAGTTATACATTATTGAGCTATACACTAATGGTGATATACTCCACATAAGTCCAGTGTCTGCTCTTTAAATGATTTACACATGATAATTGAGTTATATATTATAGATAATTGAGTGATGCATTATTGAGCTATACATTAATTGTAGTGCACATTTTGCATACTTTTACTAATGTCCAGTTTCTACTGATAATTGAGTTATACGTTACAGATAATTGAGTTTTACATTAGACATAAATGAGTTATACATTATTAAACTATACATTAATTGTGATATACTATGCATACTTTTACTTAATCCTAGTTTTTGCTCTTTAAATTATGAAAACATGATAATTGAACTATACATTATACAGAGTTATACATTAACTGATTATACAGTAACTGAGTTATACATGATTGAGTTACACATTAATTGTGATATAGTGTCCTTACTTTCTCTGAAGTTCACTTTCTACTTTTTTAAATGATTTAAACATGATAATTGAGTTATACAGCACTTTATTCATAATTGAGTTGTATATTATAAATAATTAGGTTATACATTTTGAGTTACACATTAATTGTTATATAGTGTCCTTACTTTCTCTAAAGCACACTTACACAGTTTTTTAAATGATTTACACATGATAATTGAGTTGCACATTATACATAATTGAGTTATACATTATTAAGTTAAACATTAATTGTGATATAGTATGCATACTTTTACTAAAGTCCAGTTTCTGCTATTTAAATTATCTACACATGATAACTGAGTTATACGTTATAGATTATTGAGTTATACATTAGACATAGTTGAGTTATAACTTACATTATTAAGTTACACATTTATTGCGATATAGTGTGCTTCATTTCTCTGAAGTACACTTTCTGCTTTTTTAAATGATTTACACGTGATCATTGAGTTATACATTATACATAATTGAGTTATACATTATAAATAATTGAGTTATACATTTTTGCATTACACATTAATTGTAAAATAGGGTCCTTACTTTCTGCTCTTTTAAATGGTTTACACATGATAATTGAGTTGCACATTATACATAATTGAGTTATACATTATTGAGCTATACATTAATTGTGATATACTACGCATACTTTTACTAAATTATAGTTTCTGCTCTTTAAATGATTTACACATGATAATTGAGTTATATATTATTGAGCTATACATTAATTGTGATATACTGTGCATACTTTTACTAAAATATAGTTTCTGCTCTTTAAATTACGTAAACACGATAACTGAGTTATATATTATAAATAATTGAGTTATACATTATTGAGCTATACATTAATTGTGACATAGTGCACATACTTTTACTAAAGTCCAGGTTCTGCTCTTTAAATGATTTACACATGATAATTGAGTTATACTTTATACATAATTGAGTTATACATTAAACATAACTGAGTTACACATTATTGAGCTATACATTAAGTGCGATATACTTTGCATACTTTTACTAATGTCCAGTTTCTGCTCTTAAATTATGTAAATACGATAATTGAGTTAAGCTTTAATTGTGACATAGTGTCCTTTCATGTATGTATTTTAAAAATACATACAGACATTTTCCAGAATTCTGCTGGAGGTCAAAATTTTGACCCAACACTGACATGATATTATTAAAAATGCAATCTATGCATCAGTGATAATAATAAAATAAATGGTATTGGGTAAATATAATCAATACATATCGATACATATTGTCCTGTAAAATGAGATTTTTTCTTTGCATTAGACAGCAAATTTGCACAAAACATTGCATGTTCTTTGAGGTGACTACACACGTGTACTTTGTGGTATCGATGCTAAAACAATATATTGTGCAGCCCTAGTCATTTTCTATGGACAGATGATTTGTTGTGTAGAAATCCACATTTCATTCCAGTAGTATCTGGTATGTTGACATTCATGTGTGTTTGTGTGTATATGTTTGTGTGTGTGTGTGTGTGCGTGTGTGTGCGTGTGTGTGTACAGTAGATCCAGATTGTGCCGACTGAGCAACCTGGGCTTATTTTAGCGGAGGCTAATAAACTTACTGTGCAGAAAAAAACTGTGCTTTGAGCCCCAGGGAGTCGTTTCTGTTTGTTACACACCTGACTATCAGCTGCTGACTCATCTCTTCTGTTTGCTTACGTGTGTGTGTGTGTGTGTGTTTTGGTGATGATCTGCTTTGATGGCTGAAAAAAACATCAGACCGCAGGATAGTATTAAAGTAGAGGAGCTTAAACAACAGCGGCGAATTATTTACCCAGGAGGCCTAAAAATGGGTGGTTGTCGTGTTCAGGTTTTATAAACTCCAATGACTCAGCAGAAAAAGAGATTCCAATTATGAACTTATTATAGAAAATGATGCTAAAAGCAGCGATATATATTACATAGGGATTTTACCTACATCCTAGTCTCCTAGTATACCATCTCAGCCACCTAGCAACACCACAGGAAACACCTGGAAGTGGCAACCTCTTGAAATTCCTCGGTGCAATAACCGTGCAACAACCAGGAATACCATATCGACTGCTTTGCAAGTTCATGTGGTATTCCATTGTCTCGACCACTCCTGGAATACCATATCAACTTCTTTGCAACACCCTAGCAACAGTCTTCAAGTTTATGTGGTTCCCATTGTCTAAAAGCCTTCTGTAATACCATATAAACTGCTTTGCAACGCCCTACAAACAATCTTCAAGTTCATGTGGTATTCCATAGTCTACCCAGCTCCTGGAATACCATATCAACTGCTTTCAACACCCTAGCAACAATCATCACATTCATGTGGTATTTCATTGTCTAGACACCTTATGGAATACCATATCAGCTTCTTTGCAACACCCTAGCAACAACCTTCAAGTTCATGTGCTATTACATTGTCTAGATGCCTCCTGCAATACCATATCAACTGCTTTGCAACACCCCAGCAACATCCTTCAAGTTAATGTGGTACTCCATTGTCTAGATGCCTCCTGGAATACCATATCAATTGTCTATCAATAATCTTGTAACCTCCTAGAATAAACTCTCATCACCTAACAACACCCTAGCAACAATCGTCAAGTTTATGTAGTATTCCATTGTCTAGCAACCTCCTTGAATACCTTTTCAACTGCCTAGCAACACCATAGCAGCCACCGGCTTGTTGATATTGTTTCATTGTTTAGCATCTTCCTGGAATATCATGACAGTTGCCTAACAATGTCCTAGTAACCTCCTGGAATACCATAAAAAATGTCAAGTAACACCATAGCAGCCACCTCCAAACTGATATGGTATTTTTTGCAGCCTCTTCAAATACCGTATAAGATGCATAGCAACACCATAACAATATTCTGTAAATTACTTACTCTGTAATGTATAGCAGCCATTTAGAAATGCCTTATCAAATGCCTAGCAACAACCTGACAACCTCCTGGAAGGCCATATTAACTGCTAAGAAACACCATAATAACCACCTGTGAGTAGTTTTTATGATATTCCAGTGTCTTACTGCATTGTCTTAAAATGCCTTATTAAAGGCATAGCTTTGCTTCATCTGCAATGTCTATCAGCCCCTTGGAATACCGTATCAACCACATAGCAACACCCTAGCAACCACCTGAAGGTTGATGTGTTAGTCCACTGATAAAGGAGCCTCCAGCAACCATCTGCGAGTTAATACGCTATTTCAAATGGAGAACCATAGCAACTGATTGGCAATACTCCAGCAACCTCCTAGAACACCTTATCAACTGCCTAACAACACCATACCAATCACTCATTAGTTTCTTATACCAGTAGTCTTTTAATCTACTGGTATACCAATATATATAAAATGCTTAGCAACACATCATAACTTTGTGAAATACCCTATTGACTGCCTTGCAACACCCTAGCAACCATCTGGGAGTTCCTAAAATACCATATAATCACCCATATATGAGTTTATATTCCATTGTCTTGCTGCCTACCAGTAACCATCTACACATTAATATTGCCATGGAGTGCCATATTAACTGATTAGCAATTCCTTCTACAATACCTTTTCAACTGCCTAGAAACACCATAACAACCACTTGGATCTTTTAATCTACTGGGATACCATAACAAATGCATGACAACTATATCAAATGCCAAAGTAGTCACCTGAAAGGCCACGTTAAATGTCTAGCAACACACAACAACTTTGTGGAATACCATACTAACTGCCTAGCAACACCCTAGCAACCACTTCTAGGAGTTGCTGCTCTGTATTGTCTTTTTACACTGTGCATTTGAGTCTGGAAAGTTAGTAAAGCCGAGGAGACAAAAGTTGCAGTGCGTAAAGCCGGACTAAGTCGGAACAGTGTTCCAGAGCTTGTCAGCTGGGCATCACGAACAGGGCTTAAGATCTCAGACGCCAAATGCTGGGGGTACAGCTGGCATCCAATCCCAACATCTTCACCACACACTCTCAGACACATGCCATCTGCCACCTGATTTCATAAACCAGGAAATATTATACAATATATTCTATATAAGCAAATATTTCCAGTGCTGAAAACGGTTAAATATAGACTGAGAGAGGCGGAGCTACAGTTTATTTCTTATTATTAGGGTGAATATTAATATTAATAACACTCTAAATGTAGGTATTGTGATATTATACACTGCTGAAGGAGGCGGAGCTACAGTTTGTTTCTCATTATTAGAGTAAATATTAATATTAATAACACTCTAAATGTAGGTATTGTGATATTATACACTGCTGAAGGAGGCGGAGCTACAGTTTGTCTCTTATTATAAGGGGGGATTTTAATCTTAATAACACTCTATGATGGATATTCTTTATTTTTCTTTTTTTCTTTGTTAAGTGATTGTTTTTCTTGTGTGTCAGAATGAAAGAGAATATTTAATAGTTCTTTTCTTCTCTCTCTCTTTTTTTACTGTATAAGAAACAGAGCGTCCAGCAGATTCTAATCTGGAGGGCTGTGATTGGATGACAGCTGCTTATAAAGGAAAATAATAAATTCAAAGGCTCTTTGACATCAATCAGCTCCTTCATTATTGTTTGGATGTGAAGACTGAGGCGGAGGTGGCTGTGATTAAGTCTGATTGTTGTTTAGTCTTTATTCTTTTAGAATAAGAAAATCAAGCTATTCAGCTGCAGGAAAAGGAAGTGAACACTTTAGAATGACCTGGATTTTTGCGTTGTGCATAAAAATGAGGTTTAATTATTATTTTAGTCAGAATTACAGTACCATTTGCGTTGTGAATAAATACTAAAAAAAAATAAAAGTCATCCAAACTATGAAGAAACACTCTTCCCCTTTCTTTCCTGAGGTGCACCTGATGAGTGCCAGTTTCATCATTCCAACATTTTTGATAGTCTGTGCGTTGACTGCACTTTAGGATACTTTCAAAGTTCTTGAAATGTTTCAGAATGACTGACCTTAATTTCTTCATCCCAGGTCTGGCTAAGCCGATGGGTCTGGTGGAGGGTCCCGGTGGGCTGGGTCAGGGCGGAGCTGCGGCGACGCTGGGGGAGGACAGTCGGGAGACGGATGGGAAATACGAGGAGTATGGATACAACGCCCAGCTCAGCGACCGCATCTCACTGGACCGGAATATCCCGGACTACAGGCCCAAAAAGTGAGTCCCGCTGAGCCCAACACGGATCTCAAAACATTAGAACCACAAAATCACAAAAACTCAGAAATGTAGAACCTCAGGATCACTGAACTACACTTAGAACCACAGAAACGTATAACCTCTGAAACACAGAACCATTGAACCTCCAAACCTTAGAACCACAGAACCTCTAAACCACGGAACCAAAGAACCATAGAACCTCAAAACTACAGAACCACAGAAACTCTACAGAACATCAGAACCACAGAAACTCATAATCTCTGAACTACAGAACCACCGAACCTCATAAATTTAAAAACTCAGAACCTTAGAACAACAAAATTTCAGAACAACGTAACCTTAGAACCTTAGAATCTCAGAACCACAGAACCTTAAAACCATAGAAACCACATAACCTAAGAACTACATAATATATACACTGTTATACACTCTGTTATACACTGTGTTATACGCTGTAATACACACTAACTATATACGGTTACATACTGTTATACACTAACTACATATACTGTATTATACACTGTAATGTGCACAGAGCTATACACTGTTATACACTAACTATACACAGTAGTGCATTTCAATATACACAGAGCTATACACTGTAATAAACCAACTATATACGGTAATACACTGCATTATATGCTGTGTTGTGCACTGTAATACACACAGAGCTATACACTGTATTGTACACTAACTATATACACCTATACACTGTGTTATACACTGTAATGTACACACAGATCTATACACAAAGTTTTCCAGGTTCCAGTATCAGGAGATCTGCTGTAGAACTCTGGGGTGTGAAGGTTTGCTAACATTAGCTGAAAGTTGTTGGGGTTAATACTGCAGGCGTCTAAAGACAAACCCCCTTTCATATCCCAATCAACCTGCTGTCCGTCTGACCCTGCTGAAATCCAGGTGTGTGTGTGTGTGTGTGTGAGTGTGTGTGTGTGTGTGTGTGTGTAATTGCTGTGTAATTGGAGGGACATTGTGTAAAGGTCTTTGATGCCTGGAAGGATCAGGATAATGACGAGCATTTCTCTTTGATATATAACCTCCCATAACACAGCCGACTGAACCAGACACAAACCATACTGCTGTTTAATACAACGTTCCTGAGTCCAATGAGGCTGGTAACTCTGATAAAAGTATCCTGTGCAACAGAGAGAACTCTTGCTCTTACATTCCTGGAGTGGTCCTGATGAGAGCCAGTTTTTTCTTCATCATCATTATCTTGAGGATGCTTTCAAAGTACTCGAAATTCTTCTTTTTCGCATTGACTGACCTTAATTTTTTCTTAAAGTAAATATTTTCTTTACTTAGTTGAGTAGTTTTTTAACATAATATGGTCGAAAAGAACATTACTCAAATATTCACTATTCACTGTATACCTGTAACTCTACCTCTTCACAACTTTACAACTGATGCTCTCAAACACTTTATTAAGAGACAAGACATTCGAGTAATTAACTCTTGATGAGTTCAGCACAGCTGTTAACTAAAAGCCTGAATTCCAGGTGACTCTACCTCATAAAGCTGACCGAGAAAATGCAACAGAGATGTGCAAAGCTGTCGTCTGAGTAAGAGGTTCTACTATAATTCCATGTTTTTCTTTATAGTCTGGATGCCTTTAGTATGAATATACAATGCAGAACATTTAGAAATAATGAAATATGAATATATCTGAATATAAGGTGTCCAAACTTCTGGGTGGTTCTGTAGATATATATATGATAAGCACAAAATATAGTCAAACGACAGGAATGAAACTTGCTGAAACAAGTCTTCTTTTTGGTCATGGTGTGGTGCAATTTCATATGATTTCCCTTAATTGTGTTTGGTACAGACACTTTAACAGCCCAACCTTACATCAATGAGGTTCTGCAATCAGTGGCCCCACCCAATTTTTCAACAGGACAATGTTCTTACACATACTGCTGCTTTTTCAAGAACTTCGAAGCCTTGAAGACAAAACTAGAAGATAATATACCATGTATAGCTGCATCTCGTTGTAAATGTGAAGGATGTGTTTCTGTTGGATGCTCTATCAACAATCCTATACCCCTACCACACAACCTGCAGAAACTGAATAGCATGACAATCCCACACTTCTTCACTGCCTCCGTTTAATGGATGATGATTGTATTTTGTTCATATATGTTGTTTTTAAAAGGAATGTTTCTTCATTGAAAGCTAAATCTTATTAATTTTTAGTTATAATAAAGGTTTACCAGTCCTCCGGTTGAAAATCTACTCCCTCAGTGGAGTTCAGAACCCGTGACCTCCAGTTTCTCCACCCTCGGTCATGCGCTAATACATATTTGCGCAGCTTTTGTATGGAAACGCACGTTGCATATGAATCAGTGTCTGCAGTACGGGCGCTGGGACCAGCGGGAGGGGGAATAATAACATCACGCTGAGCTGGCGCAAAAAACCCACCGCATTAAAGCCCCTATCAATCAAACACCTCTTTGGCTGCTTTGTTTGCTGAAACTGTATGCTGTTAAGGGAGAGTTATAAAACGCGGTGAATGACATTTCGCTGTAACTGGGATCATTTCTTATTGCTTCAGGCAGCGGCACAAAGGAGGCCTGGCTGGGATGGCGTGGGTTTATTTCAGAGAAGAAAAACTGCAGCAGAAAAATGACAGCGGGACTCCCATTTTTTTCCTCATTCCTTCACGCAGATTTAACGACAGCATTTCTGTTATTAGGTGCAATATAAATATATATATATATACAATGTGTACCATAATTCCCCTACTGTTCTATGAAAAAGCTCTTAGAGGCTAATAGGTAGGTAGATAGGCCTGTCATTATTACATAAATTTCATTATTGACTTATCATATTCATGGTATTATACTTACATTAATAACTTTCATTTTAATTTTCATGAGATCATATATTGGGTTTTGTGTTTAACATTCAAATGCACTTATTCAAATAAACTGTGTATATAGAATAGTAAAAATAAAAGTATTTAAGCAAGTCGGGCAAGGACCAATGCTTCAATAACTGTGACTCCATAAACATTGTTAGCTCTTTCCGATCAAAAGAAATCTGGAAGGTTCTGGAACTGGTTCCATTCAGGCTTCCGTTTAAGAACCGTGGTGTTTTTAAGGGAACCGGCCCACTTTTGCCCACCAGTTTTAGTGGAACCACACAACAGCCATCTCTTGGCTCTTGGTTCACACCGAAGAACCTACCATATATAACCTACTTTGGTTCCAGTTGGAAACTCTTTGGGTTCCAGAACATATTTTTTTTTTGGTTGGTAAAAAAATGCACCAACCAGTTTAAAAGAGTTAATTGTCTTTAAAAGGATGTTTTTCTTTGTAATGATATAAGGATATCACTATATTAGTTGGCATTTAATGGTTGGAAAAAAGCCAATAATATTGTTTATCTCCATAATTTCTGGGACAGCATATTGTTACAGGCCTATTTGGTAGTGTACCTTCTGTTGAGAGATCATTGACTGTGAGACACGCCTTTACAATGCACCTAAAGACAAAGATTTTGCCCAGTTGACAGGCTTTAAGAGGATGGGCGCATCATTGGACTGAAAGAAGCATGATGGATGTTTTGACATATTGCTCACCATCTATGCATTTCATCTACCTGCCACAATCGTCTTCATTTGTAGTATTGTTGTAAATGAGAAATCTGGACTGCTAAGGTCAAGAACTGAATCATATTTAGCGATGAATCGATGGTCTGTTGCACATCGATGGTCATGTTCACATTTGCTTCAATCCTGCCTTTGAGGTGGACTGAAAAGTTCACACTGTAAACTGCAGATTTGATTGATGATCTGTTGAGCATCGCTTATCACAGTCGGTCACTACTAGTAGTGATTCGAAGGACACTAACAGCTCAGCTGTAATGTCTCCAGCATTACAATTTAAAGGTATTACCACCCACAGTGCACAGCACATAGTGCAGTGCGTGGTAATGATCGTGGTTGGCAGTGTCTGGCTATAATTGTCCATGCAAACAAACAAGCAGAAATCATATGCACATTCAGTACCAAATCAACCAACTAGAAATGGTTTAGAGTTTAGAAGCATAAAATCAATAACCTGTGATAATAAATTCCAAGCACACTTTAGCAAACATCTAAAAATACCAAAGTTAACAAGGCCATAGCATCCATCGATATCAACAATAGTTTGATAGTTTAAAACCTTGTTAAATCCCATAGCAACTGCTTAGCAACTAATTGAAAGTGGACACCACTTAAGCTGTTCAATGTTTGTGTTTTTTTTTTCTTTTCCACTTGATTATTATGTTTATTAATATATAACTGCATTAATAGTTGTGTTAATGCCCAATAAACACTTGCTTATCAACTCATGATTTCAACCATTAAGCATTAATATGGATTAAAATTGCAATATCTGTGTTAATTAATGTGTCTAAGTTATTTATGTCTAATTGTTAGAACTTTCATTTATGTGCATTGTAGATTCAGTTCCACGTTTGTCCACTATAGTGAATATAGTTTATATATTATGTAGTGTATATAGTTAATATAAGTCGTAATGGTGAGGATAGGATACCTTAAGTGTTATTTCCTCTCACACTTTTACTGCTTTATTACTGCCTACAGGAAAACAAATTAGCTGACAACAGTCACACACACACTCTCTCACATACACACAAACACACACACACACTCTCTCACATACACACAAACACACACACACACACAAAATTAGAATGCTGTGGATGTGAGTGCACACGGGAGTGGCTGTCCTGCCATGCTGAGCTCCATCTGCTGAGAAAGAGAGAGAGAGAGAAAGAAAGAAGAATAAAGAAAAGAGAGAGGAAGATAAAGAGAGATAAAAAAGGTGAGAGAGAGAGAGTGATACAGAGACAGAGAGATGTAAAGAGAGAGACAGAGAGAGACAAAAAAAAGATGAGAGGAAGATGAAGAGAGAGAGAGAGATGAAGAAAAGAGAGCTAGTGTAAGACAGAAAAATATAAGAGGAGAAAGGAAAGAAAGAGAAAGATGAAAATGAAGAGAGATATAGAGAGATAAAGAGACAGAGAGGTGAAAAGAGAGAAAGAGTAACAGAGAGAAAGGGGAAGATGAAGTGAGATAAGGGAAGGTAGATAGAGACAATAGTGAGAGTGATACAGAGACAGAGAGATGTAAAGAAAGAGAGACCGAGAGAGAGACAAAAAAAAAGAAGTGAAAAATCTGAAAAGAGACAGTGAAAGAAATAAATGAGGAAAAGATAAGAGGAGAGAGGGAGATAGAGACACAGAAAAAGAAAAGAAATAAAAAGATAAAGAGAGATGAAGAAAGGTAGAGAGAGACAATAGAGAGAGAGAGAGAGAGAGAGAGAGAGAGCGTGTGTGTGTTTGTGTGTTTGTATATATATATAGCAATGACTGGTCATAACAAAGAGAATGACTATGAATAAATTACATCTCTCTCTCTCTCTCTCTCTCTTTCACTCTCTCTCTATGCTAATATGGTATTATTATTATTGTTATGAATGCATGAGTGAGTGCGGTATGAATTACTGATACAAATACAGTTAGTACAGTTTCTACACAGTCGTATATAAACGGGGCGTTTTTCCGAGCCGTGGGATGAAAATCTCTTTATGCATCAATCAAACTGCATCAGCAGAGGAATATAACTATAATATTCCAGCTGGAATTGCTTATTAAATCTGAAAGCGGCTGCTATGCTTTGTATAACCTTGATAACATAAACTTAATGAAACACAGGGCACTGGATTAAACACAACCTGTACTGCACTGAATACACTTAGTGCACCATGCAGCTTGATTTAGGGCGTGTCAGTGTGTCTTTGCTATCGTAACGTCGGGAAAAGTACACCTTGCACGGCTCAAAACAAAAATGCAAAAGGCATGTGCTTATTTTCTTAATCAATCATGGGTGTGTTTAATTTTAGGCATCAGCATGTCACTTGCTCATCATTACTTTTAAGAGTCAGGTGAGCTCTGACTTTGGCAGATTGCTATTTTAATGGTGCAGCTCCCTGGACGTTTCCAACGCTTCTCAGCAGAGGAAACTGACCTGCTCTTTCATGCTCATTTATTATCTTAATTGTGGGGTGCACAGTATGTGCATTGAGTATGCACTTGGGATGCAACTGCCAAGATAGCAATGAACGTCTGACTGTTGACTAGGTCTGTCCAGGTTTTATTCAGTCAGTGGAGCACCTGTGTTTTCTGTTGCAGAGATATGCCAGCAATACGCCATAAATATACCTGAACACACCTCATTTTTAGACCACCACGCCCATCAGTGTAGATATATTCAGAAGCTATTGCTATTTAAACAAAGCAAGCAGAAAGCATGAAAATAGACTGTTGTAATCTGCCAAACCTTAAAAAATAAGATTGCTATATACTCTATACTTAATAATTTTAGTGTGTAGTATGCAGTAAGGATGCAGCCCTTACACACACTCTCACACACATGTATGAACAAACATAAAAGCTATAAATCTTGAGGTCCTAAGTGGCAGTTTGCAGCATTTAAAGCTAAAAAGAGCCCTGCTGTTGTATATCTGTTATTGAACGGCCTCAGAATCACTGTAATTTCACTCCAGTTCTGCTCTCACAATCAAAGCCTGCTTTCCTCGAATCAATTTCCAGCTATCTTCAATCTTCTGTCTCCAGCATAGAGAAAGCCTTGGCCTCCTCCGTCCAATAAACAGCAGAGCAGGAGAACAGGCCTTTGTAGATCACTGCTTGTGTTAAATATTGATTTTTAACCCAGGAAAACTGCATCCAGAGAGAGTGAAAAACAAGGGTACAGTTTCTTACACTGACGACTCGCCGATAAATCATTCATACGCTCGGTTATTAGTCTGTATTCAAACTGATTTTAATCACAGCTGATCCATTTTGGACTGTGCTCTGACCTTTACCTTCACCCAGAGCCTGAAACATTCAGAATTAGTTTTTATTTGATTGATATATTATAGTTTTTTATCTTTTTATATTAAACATTCCAACAGCTTTCATTAACAGACACTCTAATTACACTTTAATACATCTACACTTCTCCTTAACATCATAGTGCTAGTGGCCACTTTATTAGAAACACCCTACACTTTTGTTCTCCGTCAGTGGACACTTTATTGGAAACACCTTTTACCCTTAGTGTTTCTGTATTTGCCACTTTATTAGAAACTACTTAGTAAAACAAGTATTTTTGTGCTGCTACACTGGCCAATCTTTTAGAAACACCTTTTAACCTTACATACTAAATAATTGTTAGCCAATTTATTAGAAACACATACTGTACATTTGTGCCTCCTCACTTTGGCCACTCGTATTAGAAACGAAAGCATCAAAAATCATTTTTTCTGAGGTCCCCAGTGATCTCCTTTGTTCGCGCCATGATACACTTCCAAAAACATGTGTTGTGAAGAGAACACTTTGATAGATCCCTGTTCTTTAAATAAAACAGGCTCCGCCCACTCACACCTGACTGTCATCCCATTGATTGAAAACACCTGACTGAAGTTTCACCATCAAATTAACTGCTAATCCTAGAGGTTTACGTAGTTTTGCCACTTACAGACATGTAATATTGGAATATTGGATTGAATATTTTTCAAAAAATAAATGAGTAAGTATAATATTTGTGTCTATTTTGTATAACTGGGTTCTCTTTGTCTACATTTAGGACTTTTAGGACTAAAATCTGATGATGTTTTAGAAAATTCTAAGCGCTGCTACTATGATCGGGAAATTGCTGGTTCTATTCTTGGTCATGTAGCTTGCCATCAGCTGCCGGAGCCCTGAGAGAGCAAAATAGGCCTTGCTCTCTCTGGGTGGGTACAGTAGATGACGCTCTTTACCTTCATAATTCTTAGGGTGATGTCGATCAGCACAAGGCTGCGTCTGTGAGCTGATGTATCAGAACCGAGTCTCTGCGGTTTCCTCCGAGATTGGCAGCAGTTCGAAAAGAGGCAGAGTCTGATTTCACATATACCAGAGGAGGCATGGGCTAGCCTTCACTCTCCTGGTGTTGTAGCATCACCAGTGATGGGTGGTGCCACTGAATGGGTGGGACAAGCTAAATTGGGAGAAAACTAGAAATAAAATTATTTAAAAAAAGAAATATAGAAAATTATATATTATATAAGGGTTTACAAACTTTCAAGCACCAATCACCTAAGTTTCAGCTTTGTTAGATGCACCTACTGTACTTTTGTGCCTCCTCATTGTGGCCACTTTATTAGAAACACCCAATTTTATGCTTTTTTGCTGTTTTGTGGTTGTGTAAGTGATGATGAAACGATACAGTGTGTATTTGGGTTAGATCTGGGTGGAAACGTAGAACCTTCATTTATCAGGAGTTGTGTTGAGGACCGCTGTTCTGTTTTGTCTTGTTAAATGGGTTTTCAAAAATAGCGGCGCTGAGTGTGGAGTGATTACTCAGTCCAGAGGACGACCGGGCTTCGTCCTGTTTGTCTGTTCAGCAATTAGTACAGTACTTTAACGTGTCTAGGGACTGAGTCCTGTGTTGTGAAAAAAAATCAGGGCATGGTATTTAGAAAATACTTTGATTAGATTAGAATTCAGTTAGCAACACCATAGCATCCACTTTTCAATATGAAAGAAACCACTAGAGATACTAAAGCGACCACTTAGCAACACCATAATATTCATCTAGCAATTAGCAACACCACTGCAACCACTTGTGTTGCAGCACCTATGAATGTAACCATGTAATAACACCCAAGGAACCACCAGGTGACCACTTAGCAACATTATAGAAATTATCTCAGATTCTTTAGGAGCTACTTAGTAACAGCATAGTATCTACCCAGCAACCACCGAACAACACCACAGCAAGCATCTGGAGTACAATAGCAACTGCCTAGAACACCCTAGAAGCCTCCTGTGATACCATTTCAATCACATTACATCATTATACTTTAGTGAGCAACTATAACTGTTTCTAATAACTATTAAGTTATTAGAAACTTATAACTATATATAACTATATATAACTATAACTGTTTCTGATATAACTATATCTAACACCGCCATATTTGATAACACTGTAGCAACCCAACAACACCATAGCAACATTGTTTATTTTGGGCTTACACATAAGGATCTAGGATTCTTGTAATTAAAACAGAACGCAAACATCATATATTGGTTCTTCAGACTGTAAACTTTGTGTTTTTAAAAGAGTATCTGCTTTACAATATGTTGCTGACATATGGTACATCTGTACACCATATCAAGCATTTAGTAGAATACCAAAGGAACTGCTTAGTAATGCCTTATTAACCACCTATCAACCATTTAGGAACAACCTACGAACAACTTACACAGTAGCAACTAGCAAAGGTATCATAGCAAGAATTTAGTATTGCCCCATTAAACTACCATAGTAACCACCTTTAATCTCACAGCAATTGCTTAGCAACATCATAGCAACCATAGAAACCAGCTGCTCACCGTCATGTGTTGGTTCTATATAATGTAAACTCCTGTTGATCTCTGGTTTACAGGTGTAAGTTGTTGACGTATCCCGAAGACCTGCCCCAGATTTCTGTGGTTTTTATCTTCGTGAATGAAGCCCTGTCCGTCATCCTGCGGTCCGTCCACAGCGTGGTCAACCACACCCCCGCCCACCTGCTGAAGGAGATCATACTGGTGGACGACAACAGCGACAGTGGTAAAATTTTTAATTACAATATTGATAAGTGTTGATTAGAGATCCAAACGGTGTTCATTCTGGCCTAAAACCATGTACTGCTAAATACTCTAAATTTATCTGGTAAATTGAATACTCTAAATTGCCCAGAAAATTGAATACTCCAAATTGATCTGGTGTGTATGTGTAAAAGTGTGTGGTATGTATGTAAGTTTGTGTGTGTGTGTAAGTGTGTGTGTAAATGTATGTATGACTGTGTGATCAGATATGGGTTGGCACTCTGTCCTGGGTGAATGCTGTAGTGCCCGATGCAGTCCTCCAGGTGGACGGTTGTTTCCGGTTGAGAGTACGCTGTGCGCTATTGGCTGCCGCTTCTCACTGGTTTGTGGATGAGTGTTGATGTGTGGTTGATATGGAGTTTCTAGGTATTAAATAGTGTTGTGAAGGTTTCATATGGTGTCATGGAGGATTTCATTACTGCTATACATGTCTTGAAAACATTTTACCCAGTTGGTAGACTTTGTGAAGGGGTGCATCATTAGCCTGAGGGAAGCGTGATGGTCATTTAGACGAATTGTCCTCCATCTAGGCCGGATGTCAGTCTTCCACCCTTTTACACATAGCAGCCAAGCATACATTGAATAAAAAGCAATTTTTTCTTTATTTGAGGCGAACATTTGTTGGCAATACCCAAAATAGTTGGCAACTCAAAAATCATGGCCAAAATCATGTAATGTGAACTTGGCCTTATGTAACCTAGGTGCTTGATATGGTATTGTGAAGACTGGTGTAGTGATTTTGCCGAGTTGACGGACTTGAAATGGGATGGTTGTTTCAACGAATTGCCCACCATTCAGTCTGGCCATCGGTCTTCCATCAAACATTGAGTGAGGGCTAAAACTGTGTAGTATGAACTTGGCTTTAGGTAACCTCATGGTTGATATGGTGTTTTAAAGGTATCATAAAGGGTAAAGTAGTGTACCTCTTGGTGAGAGATCATTGACTGCTAGACATGCCTTTATGATGCACTCAAATACATTTTGCCTAGTTGATAGGCTTTGAGATGTGGTGCATAATTGGACTAAGAGAAGCAGAATGGTCGATTGGACCAATTGGTCACCACCTGGTCTGGCCATTACTCTTTTAGCCCACGAAAATGCCAACTGAACAGTGATGTGACTTGGTCTTTAAAGGCTTTTGTTGGCCAAATACCCAATACCCAAAAGAGTTGGCACCTCAAAAATGGCCTTGGCTGACCAAGGTGGTTGATATTGTGTTGTGAAGGGTTCATATGGGTAGTATACCTCTTGGTGAGAGATCATTGACTGCTAGACATGCCTCTACTGCACGTTGATAGACTTTTAGATGGTGCACCTCATTGGAATGACCTGGAGAGACCTAGAGCAACCTGTCTACAGGGTATTCCTGCCTTGTGCTGAATGGTTTAGGTAAGAATAAGAACATGCACACATCAGATAATAAGTCAGATAATAAGTGTATCACTGAGTCAGAGCTGATCGTTTGCTTTAAAGCCGTATCCCTCAGTAATAAATGCAGATAAATGCAGTGTAAGTGTTGCAGTGCTGCAGATACGGGATTAGCGTCCCTAAGGCCCATTATTACTATATAACAACCCTTTGCTAAGCATTTAACTACATCGATTTTCTTAGCTTAGTCATTTGTTCACGCAGTAGCGTCAGATACCTCCTGCTTTAGTAAGCAGATTGTTCCTCCTGATCCCCGGGCTTTTAGATGCAGGCCTGTATTTATGTATTTATTTATTTATTTGCTTTCGTGGACGCTGTATCTGCGAGATAACAAAAAGGAATGGGCAGCAGAGAGGAAAAAGGAGGAGCCGAGCAGAAAGACAAAGCCAAACCCTCAGGGTCCAAACTCGCCAGTGCAGCAATGCACTCTATAAAAAGCCAGAGGCAAAAAAAAGACAACGGCACAAATAACCCCGGCATGATCTTCTGTCCTTCCCTCAACCAGCGAAGTAGAGCTCTGGTTTCTGTGGTGATTCAACTGCTGCTGCTGTACTTACATCGCATTCTAAACACTTACAGATCCGGACCTTCGCAACACTATATCAAAACTACACGACACCTTATCAACCACCCTCTCAAAGTCAGTGATCTTTCACCAAGAGGTACACTTCCCATATGAAACCCTTCACAACATCATATGAAATCCTCACCAAGAGGAACACTACCCATATGAAACCCTTCAAAACGCCATATGAAATCTTCACAACACCATATCAACCACCCACTCAAAGTCAGTGATCTTTCACCAAGAGGTACACTTCCCATATGAAACCCTTCACAACATCATATCAACCACCCTCTCAAAGTCAGTGATATTTCAACAAGAGGTACACCACCCATTAGATAAATCCCTTTAGAAAACCATATGAAACATAGTTTGAGTGTATCACAGAAGCATGTCTAGCAGCCAACAATATTTCGCCTAGAGGAACACTATCCATATGAAACCTTCACAAAACTATGTCAAAACTTCACAACACCGTATCAACCACCCTCTCAAAGTCAGTGATATTTCTCCTAGAGGTACACTCCCCATATAAAACCCTTCAGTACACTATAGCAAAACTTATATAAACTTAGCACAATACCATATCAACCACCCTCTCAAAGTCAGAGATATTTCTCCTAGAGGTACACTACCCATATGAAACCCTTCACAACATCATATGAAATCCTCACCAAGAGGAACACTACCCATATGAAACCCTTCAAAATGCCATATGAAATCTTCACAACACCATATCAACCACCCTCTCAAAGTCAGTGATCTTTCACCAAGAGGTACACTTCCCATATAAAACCCTTCACAACACCATATCAACCACCCTCTCAAAGTCAGTGATCTTTCACCAAGAGGTACACTTCCCATATAAAACCCTTCACAACACTATAGCAAAACTTCACAACATCATATCAACCACCCTCTCAAAGTCAGTGATATTTCTCCTAGAGGTACACTCCCCATATAAAACCCTTCAGTACACTATAGCAAAACTTATATAAACTTAGCACAATACCATATCAACCACCTCTCAAAATCAGTGATCTTTCACCAAGAAGTACAAATAGTACTAAGTCCATATAGTGTTTTTAGAGCAACCTTTTGAGCTAACAGACCAGAGGCTACTGTTTGCAAGACATTATTGACTTTAAGATAGTTTTTCAAGAATTTCAAGTAATTAACTCTTGACGAGTTCAGCACAGCTGTTAACTGAAAGCCTGAATCCAGGTGACTCTGAGAGTTAGTTTGGGTGACTTAAATATATAAGATTTAGTTGTTAAAATTGTACTGTTTCTCCAGTATGAAATGAAAGTCATATCTTCCCAACTAACAAAATTAGCAAATCTTAGCATTCTCCTTACATTGGGGCAACATTAAACAAGGTCTTTAAAACGTTCAGTTAACATATTTGTGGGAATGTTTCGCTCCTAAGCTTTGGGAGAAGTAGATAATGTTAGATAATTCTATCCAAGGTTGTGGAAATGTTCTATATTAGTGTAATGCTGCTGGATTAGATGTTGTTGTAGATGTCTCCTGGTTCCGGAGAGGCCGTCGGAGCCGTGGGTCGGCGGTGCTGATTGGCAGCGCCGCTTCGTGTGCTAATTTCATGCCCTTCTCCGCAGACGTTACACTATTAATATTCAGGCTGGCCTGCTCGACCTTTCCATTGTGCTGGAGCTCGTCCCCCTCGTGTTGAGTGTCGGTTCCTGAAGGAACAATAATACCGGGACAGAACAGCAGCTTGGTCGAGGCCCGGTCTCGTGTTCTGTTCTTTTCCGGGTGCTGAAGGTTATCTCGCCGTGTTCTCGCTCGCCACTGTGCTGAATGGAAACACTGTGGGGCGAGCTTTATAATAGAAGCCACCCTGAGCAGTGTGTTTATATTAAACCCAGGAAATAAACGAGACAAAATTAAAAATCACTGCTGACACCAAGCTACAACCTTTCATATTTAATCATAATTAATGACATTTAGCTGACCTTTATATTCCTGAGCTTTTACTTAACCCCAGTCTGCACATGGAAGGCAGTGGTGTTATTCACTGTTGGATTAGTTGGATTCGCTGTCCAACTGATACTGTGTGATATGACCTCAAATCAATATCACAATTAATTTAGTGCAGTGATAAAATGAAAGATAAATATTTAGCCGTCAACTATCTCTCACCAGGAGGTACACTACCCATATAAAATGATGACAATTCTTCAGTCGCCAACTGTTAAGAGATTTCTAATGTAGCTAACTAATAATGAACAGTGGTAGCTCATCAGTTAATACTGGAGCTAGAAGGCTAATGTTGCTAGTAATTAGTAATAAAAAGTATAGTGCTATAATTTAGCACTGGAGCTATAATGCTAATATTGCTAGTAACTAGTAATGAAACTTAAAATGCTATAATTTAGCACCAGTGTATGGGATAGATAGATAGACAGACAGATAGACAGACAGTTGGCTAGACAAATGGACAGACAAAGAACCATACCGGTAGACAGGTACTGTAGATAAATAGACAGGCAAACAGACAGATAAACATACAGGTAGCTAGACAAATGGACTGACAGGGAATTATACAGGTATACAGGTACTGTAGATAGATGGACAGACAAACAGACAGACAGGTAGAAAGATAAAAAGGGTGGACAAAGAACCACACAGGTAGACAGGTACTGTACATAGATAGACAAATAAACGGACAGAGAGACAGACAGATAGACATACAGGTAGCTATACAAATGGACTGACGGAATTATACAGGTATACAGATACTGTAGATAGGTAGACAGACAAACAGACAGATAGACGGACAGATGGCTAGACAAATGGACTGACAGGGAAACATACAGGTAGACAGGCACTGTAGATAGATAGACAGACAAACAGACAGATGGACAGACAGGTAGAAAGATAAAAAGGATGGACAAAGAACCCTACAGGTAGACATATACTTTTTATAGACAGACAAACAGACAGATAGACAGACAGGTAGATAGAAAATTGACAGACAGGGAACCACAAAGGTAGACAGGTACTTAAGACAGATAGACAGACATGTAGATACACAAAAAGATAGACAGGGAACCATACATGTAGATAGGTATCATAGATGGATAGACAAACAAACAAGCAGTTAGACAGACAGGTATAAGGACAGAATGACAGGGAGACATGTACACCCTACAGGTAGACATATACTTTTTATAGACAGACAAACAGACAGATAGACAGACAGACAGGTAGATAGACAAAAAGACAGACAGGGAACCATACATGTAGACAGGTATCGTAGATGGATAGACATACAGACAAACAAGCAGTTAGACAGACAGGTAAAAGGACAGAATGGCAAGACAGAAAGACGGCTAAACGGACAGACAGGAAAATACACAAATAGACAGACAGACAGACAACCCTAAAGACCATAAAACACAGGCCATGCATCGTAAAAAACCTTGAAATAAATATACTGTAATAAAACTATAGGAATATAAAGGTTTTCTGTTCTCAGTGAAACAGCTGGATCTCCACAATGAAGAATTATGAGCCGGAGATGTTTTATACAGCCGCCGCCGTAAACAACGCAGGATTAAACTAATATCCATCCATCACCACACGAGTAGCGGAGGAACTGAGGATTACAGGAATATGTGAGGTTCTGCTTCTGATAGATGAATTATGAGCTGAGCTGCTCCAAACATATGGAGCTGAAATAGCAACTAATGAAACTCCTAAATCTCGTCTTCTTGCAGCTCAGCCCACAGTCTTCTCCAGCACATGCGAAAGATTCTCAATGAGGTTAAGATCTGGACTCTGTGGTGAACTCTCTCAATCCATGTGTGAAAATGATGATATCATGCTCACTGATCCCTGCACTCTTTCACAATCTAAGAATTCCCCATGAATCCTGGAATTGTCCTCTTGGAATATTCAAATTTCTTCAGAGAAGAAAAAAATCCATTGATGGAATAGCCTGGTTTATATTCTTCCGTTCCTCCAGAATACAATCTTTACGCGACCTAGCAAACTGCAGCCGTTTTTGCTGGTTATCCTCAAAATTGATAAGGGCTTTTCTTAAAGCTACACAGCTGTTTAGTCCCTTTAATCCATTGAGTTCCCTTCACTGCATTGTGTGCATGGTAAAGCTCTTACTTTCACTATTAAACAACATATCCCTGATCAGGTCTTTCCACATGGTTGTTTTTAACAAATGAGAAGCTACTCCCTGCATCTGTTACGTTAGGGTTAAATTTAAACTTAAATATATATATAAAGCAGATTAATAGATAGATAGATAGATAGATAGATAGACAAGAAGACAGACAGGCAGACAAATGGCAAGACAAAAAGCTAAATGGATAAAGAGACAGATAGACAGACAGGAAGACAGAAAAGAATACAGGTAGATAAACAAAAAGGTAGACAGAAAAATGGCAAGACAGATAGATAGACGCAGACTGAAAGACAGATATATAATCTCACAGGGAGCTAGACAAATGGGCAGACAGAACCATACTGATAGACAGACAGACAGACAACCTTAAAACCATAAAATAGATTTTGTTTAGAAATTAAAGTTGTCACAGTTTTAAAATCAAATATTTTTTTCGTATGTTGTTTTTCAGTGGAGCTGAAGTTTAATCTGGATCAGTACGTGAATAAGCGATATCCCGGCCTGGTGAAGATCGTCAGGAACTCGAAGCGGGAGGGATTGATCCGGGCGAGGATTCACGGCTGGAACGCCGCTACGGCGCCTGTGGTGGGATTCTTCGACGCTCATGTTGAGTTTAACACGGCCTGGTGAGTGAACTGCTGCAGAATCTGATCCAAAACTTCAAACCCTATTTTGCTACCTTGTACCACACCAACTATTAAAATAGCAATGCGCCAAAGTCAGAGCTCACCTGACTCTTAAAGGGAAAGGCAAGTAAAGAGACATGCTGATTGGTTTATTTCAAGCCCAAGCGCACCCATGATTAATTAAGACAATTAAGGTGTACTTTTCCCGTCGTTGCGATAGCAAAGACATACTGACACACCTTAAATCAATCTGCACAGTGCTTGTTTCATGGCTCAAATGTAGATCGATCCAGTTGAGATATTGGTATTGGATATATGTACTGTATATGTAAACATGACAACATAAAGAACATTTAAAAACTTTTTCTTAAAACTGAATTATTAAATAATAAATATTTTAATGATAGTAAAGAATCCTTTTATTGTTTAAAGTCCAATTAAAAAAAATAAATTAAAATGTTTTTTTTTTTATGAGTTTCTTGAGTAATAGTTAAATATACATATTCAAATCAAATCAAATCAAATCAAATTTATTTGTATAGCGCTTTTTACAACTGGTGTTGGCACAAAGCAGCTTTACAGAAACATGATTACAGGACAAAGAATCAGGCAAAACATTAAACATAGAAAATACAGAATACAGAACCCCCAGTGAGCGCGGAGGCAAGGAAAAACTCCCTCAGAGCTGCAGGAGGAGGAAGAAACCTTGGGAGGACCAAGACTCACATTAAAGGGGGGACCATCCTACCACTGGTCAAACGGCTTTTAAATTAAAATTTAAAAAGTCTTTCATACATCCACATAGGTTTTATATATTCAGGTGTATAGCAGCTCCACTAACGGCTTATAGAGTAAGATGGATGATGAGCAGCTGATCTGTGGTGGTGGATGGAGAAGAGCTGACTTCAGAAACTTCCAGTCTGGCCAGACAGAGGACATGAGAGCCTGAGGGTCCAACATCCCTCGGTATCGGGTCAGACAGGTGGGCAGTCAGTAACTCGGAGGAAGGCAGAGAGATGGAATTAGTTTTGACTGGATTTATGTAAAACAGAGAATATAAAACATTATCAGAGTGTGGGAAATGACTCCGGCAGAACTGAATAAAACAGCCTAACTAAAGGCAGAGAGCCAGAAGGTAACATAGACATAGAGGCTCCCTGAAACACTGGCATCCACCCACTCCACCGTCCACAAACCTGAGTGACCGTGTGCAGTGGGAGAACAACAGCACCAGCATCTCAGTTTACCACAATTTCCTCTGTCCATGAACCCCTGAATCTGCAGCCTTATCTAAAGGGAAACACATTAATTACCAAAAGCTAAACTAAACAAGTAAGTTTTCAGTCTAGACTTACTGTGTCTGAGTCCCGAACATATTCGGGGAGATTATTCCAGAGTTGAGGCGCTTTATAAGAGAAAGCTCTTCCTCCTGCAGAGCTCCTCTGAATTTTAGGAACTACTAATAAACCAGCACCCTGAGATCTAAGTAATCGAGATCTAAGTATTCATAACTTCTGATTTTTAAACAATGGACTATTATAACCTATTTATAATAAAAAAAAAATGTCTCAGAGTGGTCCAGCAGACCAAGGCGATGCCACTATGATTGGGAGATCGGTTGGTTCGAATCCTAGTCATGCAGCTTGCCATCAGCTGCCTGAGCCCGAGAGAGCACAATAGGTCTTGCTCTCTCTGGGTGGGTACAGTAGATAGCGCTCTTTCCCCTCATCACTCCTAGGGTGATCAGCACAAGGCTGCATCTGTGAGCTGATGTATCGGAACCGCTGCTCTTTCCTCCGAGCGTTAGCGCTGTGATGCTACTCTATAGTACATAGAAGTCTTTTTGCATTGTACACTACACACTAAGAAAAATAAGTACAGATTTGTACCTAAAAGAGTACAAAGCTTGTCGCTGGGGCTGTACCTTATATTGAGGTACAAAAAAGTACCTTTCAGTGAAAGTCCTTTTTTGTACCCATGTTTTTTATGCCAGTGTAGATTATAAAGATTATAAACATTATCATCAACTAAATATGTGTCAAGAATTTCATGATGCAAAACTGTCTGGCTTTCAAATAAAAAAATGTGCAAATAAAATATATATTGTTTATTAGTACAGTGGTACAGAATACTGAATGTACCTTTTGGCTGGTGAAATGGTACAAATTCGTACTTATTTCTGTTAGGAATGACTTTGTACTTCAGAGGGAACAAATCTGACCCTGTAAAGACCAATATTGTACCTTTGAGGGTACAATTATGAAGAGTGTACCTTTGAGTACAAAAAAGTACTCGTTTCGTACCTCTGTTTTTTAGAGTGTACTGTAGGTATAACAGAGTTCACTACTATATATAGAATCAGCATCATTATAGTACCTAAGCACACACATGTGAAAGTTAAGACTCGTGAAAGTCGTTCTGATGGAGGGAACCACTTTAACTTCCTCGAACTCCATCCAGAATTAAAGCGACGTTCTGCAGCAACACGACTGCAGAGCCGGGGCTGTGTCACCCTATTACCTCAGCAGCAATTAATCCTAATTAAGGCTGCTCGTTAGAGGAATATGACCTCCATTTGGGAGTTATGGATTAACCATTAATGAGCTTTTCCGCTTTGTTCTGCCACAGCGGAATCTAATCAGGAGAAATGGGCTTTCCGCCGCGGCCGGACGAGCGTGTTCGCTGAAGACACGCGTCACGCTTTGTTCCCAGCTTTTATTGATCGGATTTGTGATTAAAGAGTCCTCGCTTCAGATCAGAATGTACTTTAAAGTAGCAGTATGTGAGAACTGGTACTCTTTTTGCACTTTTTGCTCTTGGGCTCCCTCTATATGTGGGGAGTGTAGTTTGAGTGCACTTTTACTCCACTGCAATAAATACAAATGTACAGTCTTATGGGCAGCTGTGCATGTGCATTTGTTGACAAGCTGAAGTGGGAAGGCTTTCAAGTGGATTTTGGATTTGCACTGGTGTGAGGATTTGATTGCATACACTGACATAAGCATTTACTGTTAGTGAGGTGAAGATGTTGGATGATTTTAGAAGGGATATCATCCCTTACGGACATAAAAAAAAAAAAATTAAAGATCACTTCAGTTTCTGGTTCAGGTTCCCTGATTTTGCTATTTATAGGTATAAGTTTGAGAAAATTATAATTTGTTTATTCCCATTAAAAATATTGTCATTTAGAGCATTTAATTGCAGAAAATGAGAAATGGCTGAAATAACAAAAAGATGCAGAGCTTTCAGACCTCAAATAATGCAAAGAAAACAAGTTCATATTCATAAAGTTTTAAGAGTTCAGAAATCAATATTTGGTTTTCATGCATCTTGGCATCATGTTCTCCTCCTCCACCAGTCTTACACACTGCTTTTGGATAACTTTATGCTGCTTTACTCCTGGTGCAAAAATTCAAGCAGTTCAGCTTGGTTTGATGGCTTGTGATCATCCGTCATTTTTAAATGGTCTCTTATTTTTTTCCAGAGCTGTATGTGAAGCGGCAAAAGTAGAGTAGAGAAGTTCATTGAGTGTGCGAGTTTGATTGCATTCAGCAACAAGATAATTGTTTTTGAGGTCATGATGTTGGATGATCACTACTTTACCTCATACGCAAGTCACTTATGGACAGATGTAGACATGCTTTTTTTTGGACAGGCTGAAGTGACAAATGCTCATTCATTTTTTCCTCTGAAATCAAGGGTATTAAAATTCTAGGGGGCTTTATACCACTCTAACGCACCATGCCTGGCAATATGTGTTGCCTCAACCTTCTTCTCCTTTAGCTAAGACAGGGTTTTTTTAATGCCAGTCCCTGCAGAATGCCTAATGGTACAATGTGGGCCAGCTGGGGCAGACCAGGGCTGCATGTCATGGCATGTGGTGGATCCACTATTTCCCTGCCTTTTCCCTGCATGTCACAACCCCTCCCTCAGGGTCGAAGACATTTTAAAGGCAATTTCTGGAGACTGAGATGAAAGCAGAGAGGCAGAATAAGAAGGGCGGGAGATTCAAATCTGTCTTTCAGGTCCCAAAAAAAAGTCTAGGCACCTCCTCCTATCCACTAAAAGTGGCCCGTCCATCCAAGGAGAGCTGTGTAGTAACAGACGAGGAAATTAACTGCTTGCTAAACAAACTAAGCTTTACTTCTAAATTCTGTACACGGGATTTTGTACCGTTTCTGGTTATTGACTATTAACCCTTGTGTGGTGTTCATATTTTTGTTACTCGTTTACTTTGTTACTTGTATTTAATTCAGCAAAATTAAGCAATTTTACATTAAAATGCTTTACACATGCTTGCTTCACCTAAATTGCAAGCAATATAAACAGCTTGCATGGTTAATATTTGCCCTTTACCTTTCTTATGTTACATTTCTTTCAAAAAGTGCTACTCTTTTTTATTAGTTTTTTAATAAAATGTAAAAGAAAATGAATTAAACTCAAGATATGAGTAGAAAATGTGTTTAGTTTCAAATTTACAAATGAAGCAATGTTTATTAGCCCTTGGCCAAACAGACTGTATGTAATATAAATGTGTGTGGGGGGGAGGGGTGGGGGGGTGTACAGTGTGTGTTTATTGAAAATGTGTTTTGATATATGTTTTTCACAAAAATGAGCCAATGCCAATGAGTTTGAGTTAGAAAAAATATTTTTTATTGTATCATTTGATGAAAAATGAAAATGGGTCCCACAGACCCGAACACCACACCAGGGTTAAACCACAAAATGGCAAAATTGACGCTTAAATGGCGAAAATTAAGGATATTCTAAAACTTTTGACCGGTAGTGTATATAATTGTATATGGATTTACAGAACCATTCTATTGGCTGCCAGGGGGGTTGACCTGAAGCTGGGATAAAGGCCAAAGACGAGTCGTGAATAATCAATGTTGTTCAAACAAATACCTCCTCCTCCTCCTGCCGACACACATCCCCCCCTCCACCGGCTACTCCACAAAGGTCAAACGTATTTGATAAATATCAAAACACTGCGGACCTTTCCCTGAGCAACACACACACATATACATATACACACACATCTACAGCATCAGCTTCAAACACTTTTCATATACAGCAAAGAGGCTGGAAATAGAAAGAATGGATGAGCATCACAAGATGAGATTGAGACGCTTAGGTTTGAAGGTATACAGTATGTTTCGTACATTTACCCATATGTGTTGCTACAGCTGGACCTGTAGATCCTGTAGCTCTACACTCGTAAGTTGCTAAAACTGTGTCCCAACTGCTCCATAAATTCTGGATTAGATTCCTCCTTAGTGCTGGAAAAACGTCACTGAAAACTCGCCCTAATAATGCTGTACTTTAGCGGAGTGGCCTTACTGCTTCTTAAAACCTGACTGGTAGAATTCATACATAAGGAGCACCAGATTATAAGAAGCACTGTTGATTTTGGGGAAAATGAACGGTTTTAAATGAACGCCTTATAGTCCGAACAGTACGGTAACTGAAAAGGAAATGGAGTAACAAATCATAATAAGGGTACATTAACTAACATTAACTGATAAACTGATGTCTCAATTCTTTCTTATTTAGAACAAAAATAATTCTTAAGCATGAACATTTAGTGATACAGCTCTAAAAAAAATAATAAACCACTTAAAAAATGATGAGTTTCTTTGATTTTACCAAATTGAAAACCTCTGGAATATAATCAAGAGGAAGATGGATGATCCCAAGCCATCAAATCAAGCCGAACTGAAAGTTATCCAAAAGCGGTGTGTAAGACTGGTGGAGAAGAACACAAGATGCATGAAAACTGTGAAAAAAACCCAGAAAACTGAAAGCTGAACTGTATTTAATAATGTCTAAACTAGTGTCCATTAATAATAAGTTGAGACATTAAACTATTTAACAATTTGTATTACTGTCATAAGACTGTTAAACAGTGTATGCATCTATTACAATTTAAAGAAATTATGTGAGTTTTGGTATTTTGAGTAATGATGTTAATACCATGTAATTATCATATGGTAATTTTTGCAAAGACAAACAAGACTGGTGTCCTATTTAGGACCTAATATATATATATATATATATATATATATATATATATATCCTTGCAGTCTAAACACACACACACTGGACACACACACACTCTACACACACTGTACACACACCCATCAGCCATCCCCTGCACTGACAGGCTGACAGGCTCAAATTAGGGAGCAATTACAGTGTGTGGTGTAATTTGTTATGTGCTGTTTACAGATGCCACTCACACTCCGGCCTCGGAAAACTCCGGGATTCTGCTACAGCAGCACATATTCCATATTCCTACACCCGGCATAACCATACACACATTTACAGTTTTCAGTTTTAATTGTCAGCTGGTCCAAAATAATTAACAATTATATCCATACCATTATATTGCAGTATATATCAGTATATCACTATGTGTCCAAATATTGGCAAGACCATTTTTAATGAACAGATTCAGCTACTTTCAGTTTTTCAGTTGCACAGATAAACATTACAACTATAGGTCCCATGCCTAATGCCTAATGCATGGGTTAGAAGTATAAACCTCCAATATTGAGCTGTGGAATCATGAAAAAACTGTGTTTTCTGGAATAATGGAGCTCTATTGAATCCCAAACTCATACTTGGATGGTATGAGTTTGGGAGTTGGGATGAGGTGGGATAAAGTGGCTGAATGCAATCAAATCCTCACAGCAATGATACAAAAAATCTAGTAAAAAGTCTTCTCTGGACTGCAAAGACAGTTACTCAAACAAGAGCAGGATAAACTCTTTTTAATACCCTTAATTTGAGAAAAAAACTGTAAAGGTGCAGGTGTCCCATGAATTTTGTCCATATACTGTACATTACATAGGCCATACGCATAAACATCAAAATAGTAAATGGAATTTATAACAGTATATTTATGCAGTATGAACATATTGTTACCTATAGTTACTTACTGTAAATACAGTATATATACAGCTCTAGAAAGAAAATGCTTAAAAATTCTTAATTATTGTGAGTAAATGCATAAAGTTATCCAAAAGCAGTGTGTAAGACTGGTGGAGGAGAACATGATGCCAAGATGCATAAAAAAACTGTGATTAAAAAACACCAGGGTTATTAATCCACCAAATATTGATTTCTGAACTCTTAAAACTATATGAATATGAACTTGTTGTTTTCTTTGCGTTATTTGAGGTCTGAAAGCTCTGCATCTTTTTTGTTATTTTAGCCATTTCTGCAAATAAATGCTCTAAATTACAATAATTTTATTTGAAATTTGGGAGATGTTGTCTGTAGTTTATAGAAAAAAATTAACAATGTTCATTTTACTCAAACATAAACCTATAAATAGCAAAATCAGAGAAACTGATTCAGACACTAAAGTGCTCTCTTCATTTATATATATATTTATAGTCATTACACATTATTTTTCACGTACATGCAATTCCAAACTAATCTGAAAGTAATAAACCAGTTGAACCGTTCACACCACTGATTCCCTAGTGTGCATTTCATATATATTTATATTGCTGCTGTCTGATATGCACTGGTTATCATGTGGGCTCTCAGTGTGTAGTCAGTCCCTGCTGTGGCCCCCGCTGTGCTGTGTGTGTACAGAGTGTGTGTACATTACACCCCACGTGCCCGCAGTGTGTGTTAGTGTGTGTATGTATTTGTGTGTGTGTGTTCTGTAGGTGAGATTTCCAGCTCCAGCTGTGTATTTGATTATTTTTTTTTCTCACTGTATTTATTTCCCATCAGCCCCTGTGCCCCCGCACAGCGGCGGTGACCTGAGCGAGCGGTAGAGATTACTGCTCAGTGCAGATATGAATTATGTAGAGCAGGTAAGACCCCCGCGTCCCCCCGGCCGGGCCGGATTTGATAACTGCAACTATAAATATATTCATAAGCTGAGGGTGCAAATACATCCTATTGTTCGTATTATGGTAATGTGAACTGGCAGTGGGAGTGATAAGTGAGACGGATGGGCCGGGGTGAGCGCTGACCTTGTTACAACACTTGGCTGCGATTTTAGTGTACAGGAAACGGGGGTTTAAAAAGTGTGTGTGTGTGTGTGTGTGTGTTATATATATTTTAAGGACAAAATGTCCTGACTTTGTAAGAAAACGAGAAAAACAATCTTGTATCTACACTGCAGACAAGCTCAGATGCACTAATCATATGGGACATACAGTACAAAAGCCACAATTTGGACACACCTTCTCTTTTTCAATGGGTTTTCTTTATTATTTTCATTAATATTTACATTGTAGATTCTCACTAAAGGCATCAAAACTAAGTAAACGTAAGTAAAGCTAAGCTAGGTAAACAAAACTGTAATTCTTAAAAAAGACTTTCTTTTAAAGTCACACAAGTGCTGAAAGTTAATCTACACAGATTTCTCTCCTGAAAACTGTTTATTTGTGTGAGTAAAGCGCTTCTGTTTATTCACAGTAAGCATAGATTCCCAAATTTCTTCAGCACTAAGGCTGAAGCATTAGCACTGGTTAGCGGCTACGGTAAGCCAGGGTGATATTAGCTAGCGGTTTGTCCCACATAGCTTGTTACAACACGGTACATGTGCAGGCTACGGCACAATATACTCACCTAGAAAGAGCTAGCACGGTTAGTGGCTAATGCTAATGCTGCTCCAACAGTGCTAGGTGGGATTAGCAGCAGGCTGCAGGCTGATAATACTCATATCTGAACGACTAAAGAGCAAGAGCTTAGCACAGTTAGTGGCTAATGCTAATGGTACTCCAGCAGTGCTAGCCGGGGTGATAATACTCACCTCTAAACGGTGAAAGAGCTAGCACTGACTGTGGTCAGCAGCTAGTTCTAATGCTTCAGTGGAGTGGCTTTACTGTTCTTTACGTAAAGAATTCATACACAAAGTGCAGCAGATTATAAGGTGCACTGACGATTTTGGGGAAATTAAAGTGTTTTAAGTGCTCCTTTTAGTGCAAAAAATACGGTAAGCATAAAGGTAAGGGAGGAGCTTCTCATTTGTTAGAACAATAATGTGGAAGACTCTTCCTGTGGTTGTGGAAAAGATAATCTGTTCATCTGTTTCAGAAGAGGAGAATTATTGTCATGCATCAATAAACATCTAAAGTGATAGTAGTTGAAACAACTAACCTTTAATTTAAAAAAAAAAGTGGAAGGACAGTGGTAGAACATCTTTAGAAATAAAAACAACACTAGGGAAATGTCTAATAGTGAAAGTAAGAGCTTTCCCACATGCACAATGCAGTAAAGCTCTAAACAAATACACTTAAAACTGAAAATATAAATAAATATTTTTAAAAAGAGAATATTATATTGTAAAAGTATAGAAAAAAACCTGAACAAATCACATATTGATTAAAAATAGCAAACAGTTCATTGATTAAAAACAGTAAACCTAGAACAGATGATGTTGCTGCTGTTACTCTCTACTGCAGCAGCATTTACACACTTTTACACACTTACAGCACATTCACTCTTTTATCATCATAATAACTAGAAAAAGACGCAGAAACACAGAGAACTCTGTAACTATTAAAAGTAGAAGTTCTTTCTTTTCTTTAGAGAAATTACAGATACAGAAGCCAGAGAGCGGTGAGTACTGTTTCCTACACCTTCAAATAAAGACTCTTAGAAACTGGAGACAAAAAAACTGCTACAGGAAGACTGGGTCTGGCTGACCCACATGGAAACAGCAGCTTTAGCCTTTAGCTCTTTAGATTAACATGATTCAGGACTGAGTCTCAGTTTCAGCAGAGAAGAGAAGAATTAGAGTTAAAATTAGAGTCTAACAGGTGAAGTAGTGCAGTAATAAAATCATTGATAAAGATTAATTATTAAGGAGGTCTGAGGACATGGAAGTGATTAGAACACCTGAGTTCAATGATTTAGATGAGTAAGCAAATATTTTTAACAATATAGTCAATATAGCGTTTATTCTTTCACTAGTTTTTAAAGATAATTAGTGATAAATAATTATTATAAAACTACAGGATCACTTTTTTATGAATATTTTTAATAAGACTGATTCAGATGAGCTCTTAAATCAGTGCGTTGATCAGCGAGAGCAGCAGTTCTGCTTAAGTAAAGCTGTGCGCACTAAATCCATTTCCCCTCAGTCCGTTATTAAATCACGCAGGCTTAGATATCATAACTGCTCCAGCCGTGCAGTCGACTGCGCTTCATTCGTTTGATGGTATTTCCCCCGGGACGGTTTAATAGAAGATTTACGCAGACGGGTGAGCCGGCGGTCTGGCGGCAGACGGCAGCGCTGCAATCGCTTCGTTTGCTTTTGTTTTCTATCAAACACACAGAAACTCGCAGATCGGAGGCGTCGTCTGTATTTCTTTTAGAGGAGAATGAAGTTATGAACTGATATTTAAAAGAAATAAGATGCAGATTCAATGGTTCTTCTGAAATCAAGGGTATTAAAAGGAGAGTTTATTTTGCTTTTGTTGGAGTAACGGTATCTAATGTCCATGGATAGGCTTTCCACCAATTTCTGGAGCTTTGCTTTGAGGTTTTTGAGGATTGGATTTAGTGGTACAAGAATGTTTAGTGAGGTTTAGTTAAGTTTAGTTGAGTTTAGCTCCATCCATCGTTCCAGAGAACACAATTCTACAACTCAATGCTGGATGTGGCCATTATACCCCTGTATACCCCTGGTGCCAATAGATAGATTCATCAAGGTAATTTAGGTTAATCATCTAAATGCTGGCTACAATCATTATCTGTTCTGAAAGTCTCCTTGAACCCTTGAATCCTTGAATTGAGTCCAAATAGCATTTGAAACAGTATTATCTTCGTTTAATGTTAACTACTGCTTACTGATTCTCTGGCAGCAGCTTGAGGGTTAAACTAGAGCGTAGTAGCTTTGGCTTAACTCAATGGTAAACAGAGTGGTTTCTGGTTCTGTAATTTGCTGTAATTTGATAGAAATTTAAATGATTTAGTAATAAAATCCATGAACAACACCTTTACTATTGGGATATTACGCTTAGACTACTAGATGAACTAAATAATCTGGGAATTCAGTGGAAAAGTTAGATCTGGTTCTGGATTTTAAACTCAAGAAGGCAGTCTAAGGTGACTCTAGCTCCACCTGGATCTGGTCTCTACTTTGGCTTCATATCAGAATGGAAGTTTAGAATGGTGTTTAAGCCTTCTGTATATACAGTCATAGTCACAGGACAATCAAAAAATGCAAAAGGGAAAGTCTTCTTAGTATATTATTAGGTATATTTATTTTTTGCTGCTGATATGAAGAGTTACAATGACAGTGCTTGAACCAACAACATTGTCAGTGCTGGGAAAACTATCTACCATTGCACCACTGACAAGGACAGACAGCAGCTGGAATTACAACCCTTTAAACAAGAATGGAAAATGTGGGAAAATCTAACAATGGAAATGCCGAATGGCATGGCTCAAACAATGGACAAACAAACAAACTTAGAAAAAAAAAAACTCTGGATAGACTTGCAGTCTTTTCTTTTTTTCCCTTTCCTTTCATTGTCATGTCTTGTCAGTACCCCATACCCCTATACAAAGGTGCGACAGGGTGTTTCTGCTTGCCATGGTGTTAGAGTATATACCAGTACCAACAGGTGTGCCTGATTTACACTGATCACCTCTTGGAATTCTGGGACTTTCAAGACAGTGCCACACATAAAGCCTTAGAGTTTGAGAACTATTATCTTTAGTGAGGAACCTATAAAGAACCATCTTTTGAAGGTGTAAGCTTTCAACTATTAAAAAGCGTGTCCACTAATATTTGAACATACAGTGAAAGAATAGTATTTTGTGTATAACTTTCTTTTCTCCTCTTTTTTCCTTTCATTTTCTTGTCTTTTCTTGTAAGTACCCTTTGTTACCAGTCATCCCTATACAAAGGTGCTGAACAAGAAGGGAAAATGTTGGGAAAATCAAACAAAGGAAATGCCACATGGCATGGCTGAAATATGTCTTCTTTTTTAGCTTTCTTTTGATATCATTTTTTTTTCTTGTCTTGTCAGTACACTCTGTTACCAGTCAGCCTTCTACAAAGGTGCGACAGGGTGTTTCTGCTTGCCATGGTCTTATATACCAGTGCCAACAGGTGTGCCTGATTTGCACTGATCCCTTTTTGCAATTCTGGGATTTTCAAGACACTGCCACACATAAAGCCTTAGAGTTTAAGAACTTGTATCTTTAGCAAAGAACCCATAAGATCATCTTTTAAAAGTGAACGCTTTCATTAATTAAAAGGGTGTCCACAAACATTTGAACATACAGTGAAAAAATAGTATTTTTATATAAACTTTATTTTCCTTTCTTGTCTTGTAAGAACCCTCTATTACCAGAGGTGCGACAGGGTGTTTATGCTTGCCATGACCTTATATACCAGTGCCTACAGGTGTGCCTGGTTTAAACTGATCACCTCTTGGAATTTTGGGATTTTAAAGTCCAGTCATTGGTTCACACGGCCACACATAGAAAACCTTTTCAATGAGTTTGAGAACTATAATCTTCAGTGAAGAACCCATAAAGAACCGTCTTTTAAAAGGTTTACACTTTCATTTATTGGAAAGGGTGTCCACAAACATTTGGACATACAGTGAAAGAATAGCATTTTGCACATAAATAAGATGTTTTAAATGAAGCTAGGGTGTGCTGTGTAAATAATTAGATCTCTGAAAGTCTGGCAGTTGCAGAAACATCGTCAGAATCAATCAGGGCTGGAGAGCACTTCATTCTCAAAAGACGCTAATTATTCTTTAGAAAATTACAGGAGATAATCTCCGATAAACGCCGGACAGAGTGAAGCCGGCGGTGAGCGTAAATAAAGCTGAGTGAATCTGAACATTTCTATAAGATTGTGGCTCTTGAACGTCCAGCCATTCAAACGCAGCCGTATTGATTACACTTCTATTAAAATCTCACTATATGCTTTACAGTTCTGCAGTGTAGCGGTGCGCTATGGCTCCATGCTAATATAACTAATAGTTGTATTAGTTTCCTGTATAAACCAGAAATGAATTGTTAATTAAATCAATTTAAGTAGATTTAAGTAGATTTATCATCAACAGAATCATTTTACCTCTGTATGGTCCCTTCCTAAACCTCTATCTTCTGATATCTTCTATTTTCTTCATTATTCATCATGCTTTAAAGCGACAATCTGTGAGTTTTGCAGATTTGGGGATTTGGCGACCTCTCTGGTGAGAATATGTAATTGCACAGAGCTGTGTAAAAGTACTTTAAATGCAGGTTAATGCAAATTGTAAATCAATATACAGTAATTGCTGTGTGAAATTGTGTGTTATTGAATATATTCCAACAAACCTACCAGACCACTCTAATTTTACAACAAACTAAATCCTTAACCTATTCTTGAAATATATAATAAACCTAAATGGACTTTGCTTTTTTATGTGTAATGAATATTTGCTATTTAAAATGTGATCTTCTGATGTCAAACCAACAGTAAAATACAAAGAAATATACTCATACTGTACCAGTCAAAAGTTTGGAGACACCTTAATTTCAGTGTTTTCTTTATCATTTTAATTTAAAATGTTCTGCATAGTAAATGAATAGTAAAGTGATCTATCAGACTATAAAGGAACACATAAGGAATCATGTAGTATCTTAAAAGTGTTAAACAAAACTTATTTAGAGAGCTGTTAACTTGCAGTTGTTTCTAAGGCTGGCAATTCTGATGAACTCTTGCTCTTCCTTTTCTGTGGTGGTCCTGATGAGTGCCAGTTTCTTCCTGGTGTTTTTGATGGTCTTCACGGTGTGACTGCTGCACTTGAGGATACTTTTAAACGCTCTTGAGATTCTTTTTTTTTTTAATGACTGACCCTCATTTCTTCTTTAGTATTTTTTTCTTTACTTAGTTGAGTAGTTCCTGCCATAATCTGGATTAGAACATTACTCAAATATTCACTATTCACTGTATAACTGTAACTCTACCTTTTCACACCTTTACAACTGATGCTCTTGAACACTTTATGAAGAGGCAAGAAATTCAAGCAATTAACTCTTGACGAGTTTAGCACAGCTGTTAACTGAGAGATGGCCATGATATAGCATCATATAGTGTTTTTTAGAGCAACCTTTTGAGATAACAGATCAGAAGCTACTGTTTGCAAGACATTATTGACTTTAAGTTGGGTTTTCAAATCACCTCGATTGAAGACCGAAGTCTGACACAACTACCCACCAAGTTTCATTTCTGTCAGCTGATTCCTTCTGGGTGCAACTAGATTTCTAACTATTCTACGTTTCAGGAATTGAGTCCTATAACTCTTGTTTTTATGTTGCCACAAACAAAACAAGGCTAGAGTGCTCTAACAAAAATATGCAAAAGTGATTATAACACTAATTAGCACATTAATGGATGGCTACATTAATTAGTCTGTGTAAATACTGGAATAAATGCACTTGGGAACTGAACCTTATTATATTATGTTTACAGCAGAATAAGAAGAGTATGTTTCAGCCATTGCGAACCTCCTGCAGTGCTGGAAGCCCAGGAGGCTGCTGAGTTTTAACGGGATGAGGAACCCAGCTTTACTCCGACAGTCCAGAGCCCCTCCAAAGGCGCTAACGCTCTGGCTGCCTTCAGGGCAGCTCCGGAGATCTATAATGTGCTTAAAAAATGGCACGGCGAGAACGAAGCCCCCTTTCGCTTCCCGTGGAAGCGCCCCTGATTGAGTGCTTGGCTTCGCTTAGCCTGGAAGAGTAGCTTTTTAAACAGCCACTATTGGGAGCACCTTGGGAGCAGGCGGTTCGCGGGGCCGTAAATGAGGCGAGATTCCATTATCTGATAGCGGCGTATGAGAGAAAGTTTCCTAATTCCAGATATGTCACGCAGGAATTTCATCAGCGCCGGAGAATGGCGGCTAATCTCTGAGGAGTGTGTTCCTCGGCTATCTGTAAAGGGGAGCGGCGGGGCTGATAGCGTGGCCACGCCGCTGAAAATGACACATAAAGTCAAGCACAGCGCAGATAAAGATCTGAGTTTACTCAGCAGATCAGACGCAGCACAGTCCTCAGACTTCAGCGCTCAGACTTTAGCGCTCACTGTTTGGAGAGAGTTTAATACTCAAGCAAAATAAACACTCAAATACTGCCAAACTCAACTACTGCACCGCAAACACATCAACCACAGCTGACTCAGTGCTGGAGAACAATGTCCTACAATGCTTTTGTCAAGCAAAGGTTCATTTACTAGAGAGTGATGCTGTTTAGTAAGTAAAGAAGGTGTCAAGTAAATAAAAATGGTGTTCATGCCACTAGACGATCAAAGGAAAGAAGGATTGAACCCAAGCACTAAGAGGAAAAAGTCTAGTTTGCTACAGAGTAATGCTGTTTAGTAAGTAAAGAAGGTGTCAGGTAAATTATAATAATGGTGTGCATGCAACAGAACGATCAAAAGAATAAAGCATTTTACCCAAGTGCAAAGAGTCTACTTTGTATATTATTAATAGTAGGGAAAATGGCGGGAAAATCAAACAAAGGAAATGCATACATGGCATTGCTCAAACAAAGAACAAACAAGCAAACTTGAAAAAGTAACTTAGGACAGACTTGCTGTAAGATATCTTCTTTTTTAAATAACTTTTTTTTTCTTTTGAGTTTTGTTTTCTTGTCTTGTCTTGTCTTGTCAGTACCCTCTGTTACCAGTCACGCCTCTACAAAGGTGCGACAGGGTTTTTCTGCTTGCCATGGCCTTATATACCAGTGCCAACAGGTGTGCCTGGTTTGCACTGATCACTTCTTGGAACTCTGGGATTTGGAGTTTCCCTGGATGACAGTGCATTTTTTGTCTTTGCCCTCTGCTGGAAGTGTGCTTGAAAATGATGGTATTGTTTTTTATATGAAGAATAAATTTTTTTAAAGGGGAGGTTGATTGTGTCGGGTGGTAAATGTTGATGGCAAATATTTGGTGGAGGTTTCTGGTGTTTTTTGGTGGAGAATGATAGTGTTTTGGTGGTAAAACAAGGTGTTTTATGGAGAACTGGTGGTGTTTAATGAAGGTAGTTGCAGTTCGGTAGAAAATGATTTTGTTTATTTGTGGAGAATCATGGTGTTTAGTGAAGAATGATGGTGTTAAGTAAAAGATGATGGTGTTTGGTGTAAAAATGTGCTACATAATTGTGTTTGGTGGAGAATGACAATTTGCATGCTCATGCACATTGATAAGTAATTTGTTAGTTTTTAGTGTTTAAGGAATACTTTTGTATAATTTCTAGTCATTTGTGGGTCATTTATACAGTATTTCATGTAATATGTAATAATTTTTGATTAAATTAAAGTTTGAAATTCATTGAAAATGTTGTTGAAAAGTTATGTCGTGATAAAAGTCTCATAGTGAGAAAGATAGTTGAGAAAGTTGTGTGATTCACCCAGTTTGGGAGAGTACAGCGTTGGGGTGGAGAGTGTGTCCTCGTATATCAGTGTTGGTCCTGCAGGCCGGTGTTTTTTATAGCTCGGTGAGGAGCTCCTGAGGGAACTCTGAGCTTCACACTCACACATGCAGAGAGTCTGGCTAACGCGCTAGCAGCTCAAGGACGGGGAGATGGATGCTGTGAGTTTGCAAGGTTAGCAAAGTAGCAAGTCACTTAGGCTAGCGCTGCTAATGCTAATTTACTATTAAAGCTTTAAATGACCTTCCTGATTAAACAGTTGAGACATGAACAAAGTCACTGAGAGGTCCAACCAATTCAACCTACAGCAATCTATCCCCACCCATTCAATCTACAACAGTTTAGCTCCAACTTAGCTATCACTGGCTGTGTTAGCCAAAGCTAAGCTAAGACAAAGATAAATTAAAATGTAGCACAAATACACACTCTGAAGTTGGAGTTACTATAGTTCACAAAGCCCAATTACTCACTTTAATAGATAACATAGCTGTTTAGGAGAAAATTAGCTCGGTATCTGTCTTGTAGTCCTTCTGGGCTCTAAGCTGTAGGTCTCTATCTATGAAGTTTAGCCCCACCCATTCAATCTACAACACTTTAGCTCCAACTTAGCTATTACTGGCTGTGTTAGCCAAAGCTAATTCCATTATAAATGAAAAAGTAGCCCACTGCTCCCAGAATACACACTCTGGAGTTGAAGTTACTATAGTTCACACAGCCCAAAAACCTACTTCAATAGCTAACGTAGCTCAGAGCTAACCTGTTTAGGACAAAATTAGCAGCTTGGTATCTGTCTTGTAGTCCTTCTGGGCTCCAAACTGTAGGTCTCTATATATATCAAACACATTGTCAATATTTACTGAAATTTTCTTGTAGTCTTGTAGTCCTTCTGTAGTCCTGCTCTGGAAAAAAAACAAGAGATCACTTAAAACTAAAGAGTTTCTTAGATTTTACCGAACTGAAAACTTCTGGAATAAAAGCAAAAAAAAGATGTATGATCAAAAGCCATCAAACCAAGCTGAACTGCTTGAGTTTTTGCACCAGGAGTAAAGCAGCATAAAGTTATCCAAAAGTAGTGTGTAAGACTGGTGGAGGAGAACATGATGCCAAGATGCCTGAAAACTGGGATTTAAAAACCAGGGTTATTCCACCAAATATTGATTATACTTTTAAAACTTTATGAATATGAACTTGTTTTCTTTGCATTATTTGAGGTCTGAAAGATCTGCCTCTTTTATTATTTCAGTCATTTCTCATTTTCTGCAAATAAATGCACTAAATGACAATATTTTTATGTGGAATTTGGGAGAAATGTTGTCTATGGTTTATAGAATAAAACAACAATGTTCATTTTACTTAAACATATAACTATGAAAAGCAAAAACATATATACACACTTTTCATGTATCTCCTCAGGTACTGAGTGCTGTGCCTGAGGTATAAAGCAGCTTATTTTATCGGCCGTTTTGATATTAGTTGGTCACTTCTATTAAAGCAGCTCTTCAGTATGGCATTTTTACAGTCGCCTCCACTTACAGCTCCATTTAAATCCCCACCGCACCACCCGTCCTCACCCCCAACCCATAAATCTCTCAGACACACCGCAGGAGAGAGTGCAGGATAACGGGTGGAGATGTGATGGAGAGATTAGACGAAGGAGAGAAATTACTCTCTTACTTAACTCTTTAATAGTCTCGTCACACTGAGATTTACTCATATAGAAGAGGCGGTTTCTTACTCACCAAGTTTACGGTTTGTTACCACTGTATAATAAATAACTTTAATAATTAGATTACACTTTCAGAAACAATGAGGTCTGTAGATACAATTAAAATATAGTATATTTGTAGTTACTATAGTTTACCGTGCCCAATAACTCAGTTTATCAGATAATTTTAGTTAACCTGTTTAAAAGAAAAATGATTGTTGTCTTGTAGTCCTTCTGGGCTCCAAGTTGTAGATCTTCGTTTATTAAGCATGTTGTCAATATTTACTGGTATTTTTAATCTGTCTTTGATTATGGGTCTTTTAAGGAGGATGCATATACTATGTTGCACTGAGCTCACCTGGTGTTGTGTTCTATACCTGGCAACCCAGACAGAGATGGTACAGAATATGCAATATTTATCAGACCCTTTTAACACACAAATAACGTTTTACAGCCTATGGCATGAACATAACTTTTGCTGTCTCTCTCTCTCTCTCTCTCTCTCTCTCTATCTCTTTCTCTCTATCTCTCAGGGCCGAACCCATCCTGGCCCGAGTAAAGGAGGATCACACGAGGATCATCCTCCCAGCCATAGACAACATCAAATACAACACCTTCGAGGTGCAGCAGTACGCTAACGCCGCCCACGGCTACAACTGGGGCCTGTGGTGCATGTACATCATCCCTCCTCAGGACTGGCTGGACAAGGGTGACGAGACCGCCCCCATCAGGTAAGAGCAGCAAATCAGCTTCCTCCTAATGCATGAAGATGTTGGCTGAAATATTAATAAGCAGGGACACGGCTGAAATTAATATTTCATATTTTAGCCCGCTTTCGCTTTTCCTGCCTGAATCAGAGCACAGATATCAGAAATATTCCACACACCTATTTTAACATCTTCTCAAAATATGATCTGGGGAGCTGTTAACTTTGCAGTTCCTGAGGCTGGTAACTCTGATAAACTCATCCTGTGCAACAGAGGTCCTGGGCGGTCCTGATGAGAGCCAGTTTCATCATTATAACGATTTTGTTCGTCTTTGAACATTACTCAAATATTCACTATTCACTGTATACCTGTAACTCTACCTCTTCACTACTTTACTTTAACTGACGCTCTCAAACCTTTACATTAAGAGGCAAGAAATTCAAGTAATTAACTCTTGATGAGTTCAGCACAGCTGTTAACTGAAAGCCTGAATTCCAGGTGACTCTACCTCATAAAACTGACTAAGAGAATGATACCAAGGTGTGCGAAACTTTCATCTAGGTTTAGGGTTAGATTTAAGGAGGAAGAGTAGTTTGGGAGGGGCACTGGGTGATGTATGAGTTTAGAGGCAGAGCAGGAGGAAGAGCTAATTGGCTAAGCTGCAGCAGCAGCAGTGTGCCTCTGATAGCGGTAAGACGCAGATGGTTGGACGTCAGCTGTCTGTGTACCAAAGTACATGGACACATTACCCTCGCCTATAGCACAGTTAAACCTGAGAGGGCACTAAAGAGACAGAAATTACCAAGATGAAAGCGTTTTTTTAAAGGTTAGGAAATGTTTCTAAAAATTTAAGCAGGACTGGCATGTGTCATTCCTTTAATGAAACACATTTTAGATGTTAATGAAAAAAAATGGTTTAGGATTTAGTGGAGATACTTATTTTATTATTTGCATTCAATATAGCAGAAAAGAAATAGATTTTTGTATTTTTTTACATTTTCTAGTTTTGCATTTTCTGACCATTTAGGACTAAATAAAATAAAACAATACTTTCTTATTTTATTATTTCCATTCGTTATAGTAGGAAACAAATAGATTTTTGTATTTTTTTTTTTACCTTTTCTAGTTTTTCATTTCTGCCCCTTATGATCTGAATTTCACAAAAAAAAATAAGAAATTGATTTTTACTCAAATTTCTTAATCATATGCACAAGCCCTTCAGTTATCAGATCTGATTTGGGCTGAACGTATCTCCAGGGTTTCTGCAGACTCTGAGCTGAAGCCAGAAGTCCAGTCCGTTCTGAAACCGGACCCCGGCTTGGCCTCTTGCCGTACATATCAATATTTTCTGCTGCTCTGAAATCTGTTCAAGGCTGCCAAACGCAGGATAAAGTATCGGACTGGCAGAAGCTCTATTTATTATTCATAACCCAGATGGGCCGTCCAGAGGAGAGGGGAAACATGACCGGTCCGATATGACTGCAGATGACCCCGGCTTTCACTCTATATCTGCCAGAACCAGAGCTCAGATCTGATTTACAGTAGAGCTGCTGTTTACTGCAGCCATCCGGTTGCATCTTCTATGAAAACCCTCAATTAGTTCGAACTTAAATAAAAGTAAAAGTCTGTTTCATGTAAAAGTGAATATTTCCAAACATTACTTAACTATTTTGAGTTACGTTAACCTGATTTAGTCTGTCTATTTGCATCTATTATTCACTGGGTTTGTCCCACAGTGTGTTGTCATTCTCCTTAAACTTAATCTTAGGTTAAATTGTAAATCATAAGTCGTAATTAACAGCCTGGCCTTGATGTGTTGAAGGCTGTATAGGTATGTGAAGCAGTTAACAGTCTCTCACCAGGAGGTACACCACCCAAAAGTAGCCTCCGAGAGCTTTCCACTTACATCTACAATCTAGACCGACAATTAGTTTGAACTTACATGAATTAAGTATGTTTCAAAACGTTATTTAGTTCAATCAACATATAATAACTTGGTTTAGTCGTGTCCATTTGTATAGTGGGTGTAAATCCCACAGTTGTGCACACTCACCATCACTGTGTAGTCATTCCCATCAGGGATAAATACTCAGATCAAATGAGTGTGTTATGATTTACTGCCTGGCCTTTATTTGTTGTAGTCTGTAAGAACAAACATCATATTCTTTGCTATACTGTTACTGCTATACACTAGTTGTATTTTATTTAGCATATTGTAAACCTTTATTTTACTTATGGGAAAAAGATTACTTAAGTAAATAAAACAAATTCAGGCTTATCCATGCAAAATACACCAAACAATGATAACATTGACAGGATTTAAGCTGTATCTTGCAAAGAAGAAGAAGCCATACAGTACTATTCCAAAGAATGGGCACACCTCTTTTCTCATTCAATGTGCTTTCTTTCTTTTTACGATTTTCTACATTGTACATTTAATATTAAAGACTATATAAAAGCTCTACAGGAACACATGCTGAATTATTCTGTGAACCAAAAATAGTGTTAAACAAATCAGTATCACATTTTTGAGGACAGAGCTGCACACTCTTGGTGAGATTTTAATCTCAGTTTCTTTATGAGGAAGAGTTAGCTGGAATAATTTTCTCAGGGTCTTAAAGGAGTTCCTGGAGATGCTGAACTCTATTTCTTTCTGAATTGAGTAAGAAGGTGTGTCCAAACTTTGGATATTTAGATATGGGCTTCTGTTTTCCATAAAACTGGCTTTCATGTTCCTTCTGTTACTGTGTATATTTATAATAGCACATCTGCTTTATCATCACTGAAGCTTACTATCAACTTCAATGTCAAAGTGAGAATTTTTTGTAATACTATGCTGAAATATGACAGTAAAAATCAAATATGATATGAGTTTTTCAGCTGTGTTTGTCCACAGCTTCAGGAATCCAGGTTATCTGTAGCTCTGGCTGCTGTAGGATGTCTGCAATTGGAAATCAATACAGCATCACTTCTGTACACATTTTCATCCAACTTCCTGTGTTGCACCTTCTGCTGTAATACACAGCTCACCAGATTCATGTTTTGTATGTATAATAAGAGCTCACAGACTGTTTTTAGAGTATATATAGCATGATACACTCTTCAATGACAAAATACCACATCGAAAAGATTTGAAGAAGTGAATGGAAGCTTTATGTAGTTCCCTTTTGAAGTCCTGGATTCAAGATTAGATTGAGATGGTTGGGTATGGAGGTGAACAGATTCTGTATGGTTCCTGAAGAACATTTATCCACTCTCGTTGGATGCTGAAGCTATCATCCAAGCTGCTGAATTTGAGAATTTGTAATAAATCTGGAGACCGGGCAGGACAAGGAAGTGCTGCAACCTGTTGGAGACATTCATGGGAATCCAGTCTGTGGGTGAGCATGATCCTGCTGAAAAAAATCCTGTTAAAATTCCTGCCTTGAGAGGCAAGAAGTGAGTGTTCCTCTTATAGTGTTCCATGCGATGCTCCTCAGATCATCAATCACACCTGCAGTTTACACTGTGAACTCTTCAGTCCACCTAAAAGGCAGGATTGAAGCACTCACCAACTCACCAACGCAAGACCTCCAATACTCAAACCTGACTGGCTTTAGATCCCAAACAGAACCTGGATTTGATGACATGGTTCCAATACATAGAAGTTCCAGATCTCTAGATGGTGGATGAATTGTCAAAATGTCAATCCTGCATATATCAATCCAATGATTCAGCCCCTCCCTCTCAAAGTCTGTCATCTGGGAAAAATATGTTTGAGTGCATCGTAGATGCATATCTAGCAACCGGTGGTCTCTCACCAGGAGGTGCACTACCCAAATAAAGTAGCCTCTTCAAGCTTTTTTTATATAGAGAGCGGCAGAGAAAGCATTTTTATGCCTTCTTTGGGAAAATTTATTTTGTAATCAAACCACAACAGTAATCATTTATGTGTGCTGAGACAGACTTTAATTTTAATTTAATAGTTTATTTAACAGGGACAGTGTACATTAATCAATATTACTTTAAATGCACCAGAATTAGCCCAAAGGCTATTTTTTTTCATCCGATCCCTGGACAGATCTTGAAATTGTCTACCTAAAAACATCATGCAGATTACAGTGAACAATGCAAATATAAAAGAGCAATAAAACAGATATATCACAGTGTATAAGTTTGCTAAAATACAGCTGTAGCTGAAAAGACAATCTAACTAAAGATACTTTTCCCAAAGGGGAAAAAAAAACTATAAATATGCTTGCCTACTAATGGTTCATTTTGTTTTATTTTTATATTTACAGCGGTTACTTTTTATTGTTTATTTGCTGTTTTCTTGCATTAAATATGCTGCACTTTAGTTTTACAGTATTTTTTTGTTATTCCACTATATAATTTTTATTATGTTTTTGTTTCGCAACACTATTCTTATTTTATAAAAAAAGTAAATCTTGGTAGGTGTGGTAAGGTTTTTCAAAGTTTAGATTTTTTTTGTTTCTACTGAATGTATGAAACTCTTATATTTATTGTAAAACCTTAATATTTATTTTTACAGGAGAATATTCTTGAAATTATTTTAAAAAAATGTTTTGTCATATCAGAAAGAATATTGTTTTCATGAAAATACCTTGAAATATTGTGATAATCCCTTAGGTCTTTATTGCCCACCCTAACTGAGTGCACTATTTTTGGATGATAAATGCACTTACTAACTAAAAAAAAAAACGTCTAGCTACTGTGAACTGCACATTATTTTTTAAGTCGTAAACGTGCAGAAGAGTGTTGGCCGCTGTGTTGAAGATGTTGCTGTGTTGTAGATGTTGCCTGTAGTCCTGCCTGGAGGCGGAACGTGCTGCTCAGAATGCACAATGTTGAAGTTGCTAATGGTTTATGAGTCCTTCGCTTTTTTATTGTAGGATGGATGGTAAATGTTTTATGAGAAAGTGTGAATTGTTACTCAGAACACCAGAAGATCTAAAGAGCGTTTCGTTCTTTCTCTTTTAAATCCAGAACTCCAGCGATGATTGGCTGCTCGTTTGTGGTGGACCGGGAGTACTTTGGAGAAATTGGACTTCTGGATCCAGGCATGGAAGTTTATGGCGGGGAAAATATTGAACTTGGAATGAGGGTGAGTACTGTTATTGTATTATCAAACAGTGACTGAACACATATATCACTGTTTGTTCTGTTGAGGATGGATGTAAAACTTCAAGTTAAATGTCATTTTGGCTAATGATATATATTTTACAAACTCTATATATAGAAACTGTCACAGCTAAAATATAATTAAATTTACTAAATGGAGTCAGTGTTCTTTGGTTTCCAGTGTTTTAGCTCTACAGGATTTTCACAGTGCTCTAATGGTGCGAGCTAACATTTATGGAGAACAGGAAATGAAATAGAAGTGAAGTTGGTGGGAAATTCTACTTAAATTGGAGTGAGGATGAAGTGAAATTCCTGTGAAAATTTCAACATACTTTGATTGAAGTTGGAGTACATTTCCAATAAAATTGAAGTAGAGTTGGAGTAAAATTCTATTGTAATTATGCAGTTTTGTTTTAAGAGCTTTACTTTTTGTCTAAAATGTTGTTGATATATTTTATTTGTGAGCAATCACTTTGTAACATGCTATAGTCACACAGTTGCAAAAGTATTTGGACACTTTTAAACAAACCTGTAAAATTCCCTTTTTGTGTGTTTTTATTTTCTGTGAATCAGCTGAAAGAGTGTGGTATCAGGAATTATCATGTGCTTCTTTGAGCCGTTTGGATGCTCCTCCCTTATTGTGATGTCACAATAACGAAATCCGCATATAAACACCCTGGCTCAATCCTTACTGGTCAACTCCCACCAGAGCCTCACCCACTAGATCAGTTGATCGGTTGGGAAACTCAGACAGTACACAGCAGGATTAGCCAGCAGACTTCGTCTGAGTGAGGGATCTATATGTAAGGGAAATGTAAGAACTTTAATTTAATTTCGTAAATGCTTGGCTGCATAAAAAAATTCGGGTTACCCTTAATGTATTACTGAGTGGAAATAAAGATTGATTAATTGATTGATTGATCTCATGGAATTAGATCCTGTACATTAAAAATTATAACTCAACCTAGCAGCTTTACCACAAACTCTCACGTGAAATTCTGATTTATTTCTTTGGTAAATGAAGGAACTCAGGCAGACGTTTAATCACACTCGTCCTCCCAGAGCTCCAGAACCCGGAGCGCTCCGGGGGTCAACAGAACCACTGAGTTCTGCTTTCAGGAAATGAGTCGCCTGGGGGAGAGACTGCAGTGGCTTGATGACTCAGTGACGGCAAGGGGATTCGTAGAATGCAGACCCTCTTACAGAGTGGGGGTGGGTGATGCCCACCACTGTGCCCGCCACTGTGCCCGCATTAGAGGGGTACTGGCTCCTGTTTAAATTCAGTAAAGCTTGTCTTTAGCGGAGCGGAACGGCCCAGGAGAGTGAGACAAGGAGAGTTATTTGGATGAAAATGCTTTTCTGAAGGTTCTTCAGAGTCTTTCAGATTCATCTATCTGCAGCCAGACACTTTCATCTCCTCAGATCACTGTCTGTAATCAGCCATATCTTCTCTTAACGCAGTTACTGCTATGATCTTTACATTATTCATCACACTAAATTAGTTACATACACTGAAAACTATGCATTAATGTGTTTGTTTTTAACTTACTGAATAATAATATTTTATAATATGTATGAAAGGACAATTTAATACATTTAATCTATTTATTTCTGTTCTACTGGGATTTGTGAGAATTGCAGTAATGTTCTAGGTAGGTAGGTGCGTAGGTTGGTAGGTATGTAGGTAGGTAAGAGGTAGTTAAGTAGGTTGGTAGGTAGGTAGATAGGTAGGTTGGTAGGTAAGTAGGTAGGTAGGTAGGTAGGTAGGTAGGTAGGTAGGTAGGTAGGTAGGTAGGTAGGTAGGCAGGTAGGTAGGTAGGTAGGTAGGTTGGTAGATAGGTAGGTAGGTAGGCAGGTAGGTAGGTATGTAGGTAGGTTGGTAGATAGGCAGGTAGGTATGTAGGTAGGTAGGTAGGTAGGTTGGTTGGTTGGTAGGTAGGTAGGTATGTAGGTAGGTTGGTAGATAGGCAGGTAGGCAGGTAGGTATGTAGGTAGGTAGGTAGGTAGGTAGGTTGGTTGGTTGGTAGGTAGGTAGGTATGTAGGTAGGTAGTTAAGTAGGTTGGTGGGTAGGTTGGTAGGTAAATAGGTAGGTAGATAGGCAGGTAGGTAGTTAAGTAGGTTGGTAGGTAGGTAGGTAGGTTGGTAGGTAGGTTGGTAGGTGGGTAGGTAGGTTGGTTAGTTGGTAGGTAGATAGGTAGGTAGGTAGGTAGGTAGGAAGGTAGGTAGGTAGATTGGTGTTACAAATAAGGATAAAATGTGTTATGGAGGTAGTGCAGTTAGACACGGTGAAACAACAATGTTAACCAGTTGTTGTGCATATTGAGAAGATGACTGATGTCAGCCATAAAGACAGTTATATAATAATAATTTAGCAGTGCAAATTTGTAAGATGTAAAGAGTGGATAATAAATAAACTACTACTGCAGAATATGGTAAAACTATAAAAGTATTATAACATGGCAACAATAGAGTCTTTAGTTTAGTTGAACAGTCTTCCAGTAAAATCTGATTGAATTTCTGATAAAATTGATAAAAATTCTAGTGAAATAATTTAAATTTCATTAACATTTAAGTGAAATTTGTGAATTAAAAAATCTGTAAAACTGACTTAAAAGTGACATGCACTATAGATCTGTAGATTGCTAAAATAAGGCTCCGTGTCTTTTCTTTAGACTGAAGTTAAGTCATGATCAAAGAGTGAGTGAGTGCAGCTTTAAACCCTTTATTCTCCAAAGCTATTCCCGCTGATCCCAGCAAATCATTCCTAGCCCGGCATCATTTCTCTCCTCATTACCTGCTGCTGCCGCCGCTCGCCGTACCGCGAACGGCCAATTCTCAAATCCGCAACTCCAACGCAACCCAGCGCTTATTCATGCTGAACGCCGGCCCACCAATCCCCAATCCGCTCTGTTTCACCTCACAATTATTCCCTCACAACGCCACCCTGCACCCGGCTCCAACCGCCGCCAGCTGCCACGCTCAAAATCAGGGTTCTGAGTGGCTGCTGGTTTTATATACAGAAAATATGCTGGTATTTAAATGAGATTGAAAGCTGTAAGTCAGTATTTGAATCTGCATTTTGACTTTAAATAAACATAAAATATTTTATGCAATTATTGTTCAAATTCAAGTGTATGAATAAACCATTTTCTACAGGCATTTTGTCTAGAGATATAGAGTAAAATAGGGTGAAAAAAGAGCCAAGAGACTTATTTTAGCACATTTCTGCATAATATAACTGATTATCTGCACACATTTAGAACCTTCATTGGAGTAACTTATGTTAAACCCCCAGAATTGCACAATTATTAGTCATAATTAGTCATAATTACATAAATACAGTTATTTACATTAGTGGTATAATTAATTATATTATTAGCTATATATAAAATGTCTTCTGCTCTATAGACATTATAGGCATATTCTGTGCTTCTAATGCTTCTAATTCAAAATTTAAATCAAATTATTTTGATCATAGTGTATGCTTAACAACAGGTTCTTGCCATTTGTCCCCCTAGGAATAAATGGAAATGTAACCATGATACAAATACATTAGAAATTCACTAGTCATAATAACCACATGTGGTACACCACTAAATACTAAGCTGTTTCAAGGCATTTGCGGGTCCCTAGCAAATTGGACATATTATTAGCCTGGTCAAATAAAACATTGTACTAACTACATTGTTACTAGCATTGACTGCCAGGGAGGTAGCTTAGTTAACATAAACATTACCCATATATTTTGTGGTTAGCCTACCTGCTGCTAAATTACACTGTTTGTACAAGAGGTGTACAAACTCTGTTCTCTCTCTCTTTTTTTTCTGGCTTCCTGGTAAAGTTTCTGAAAGTCCATATTTTGCCGGCTGCAGGAATGACGAACCTGGCTGGCTGGCTACTGTCAGCAACTAGTGGGAGGTGACCAATTGAGGGGGATTGTGAAAACAGTGTTGTTGTACTTTCCTGCATTGACTGTTGCAGGAATTTAAGGTGCGCTCACGCAGTTTGTATTTGCATTTAATTCGTTATCTAGAGTTCTTGTGGAGTCCATGCCTTGTTTGGTCAGAGTTGATGTTGTGGTAGTATGAGGGTTACCTACAGTACAAGGGTTCTTTACTAATCAATGGTTCATTCTATAATAGAAGAACACTTTTTTTTCTATCAGAGTTCCAGCAAATAAACCATTGCTGCTGCAGAAATCTCGGTACAATACTTACTTGTGTAGAGCTAGAACTGGAGGGATGGAGTGAGGTATGGAGGGAGGGAGGGAGTGAAGGTGAGAGAAGTTAATGGGAAACAAATGACATTAGGAGGGTTCAGCTGCGGCACGACTGCAGTTTAATGTGTGTTAAATTGCACAAAATGCCAAAGAGGGAGATGAAAACCTCTCTAAAGTGGCACAGAACGGCCCAAATTGTTGCTTAATGCCCTAACTGATTGCACACGGCCTAATTTTAAAGTCCTATTCACCTTTTTAGTGGAAAAGTTTCAGAGGTAATGAATTCTGAAGTGTGGTCGGGCTGTATCGGGGAACAGCAACAGGACCGGTCGCTGGTGCTGTTGCCGCTGGAGAGATGGATGTTCCAGCCGATGCATCGATAGCGCAGATCAATAGCGCTGCTGTACTGCACTACGCCGCACGCATACGTCTATATACCTGTAAATTAAACAGCCTTCTTACTGCAGCCAATTTGCTCAGTGTGGAAAGTCACAATAAACAACAGCAGCAGCAGTTAGCGAAGTGAAAGCTAACCCCCACACAGGTCCTGCAATCAGAGCTCAGAAAAGGAATACGCCTCAGAAAAAACAGCCTGGCCAGACCTGTTTTAGATGCTTCAACAACTAGTTCTTGTCAACCTGGTCTAACCTGAGTAAGCAAGCTTTTTAAAAGTCATGACCAAAGAAGTTGACCATCATATCCAAGGTGGTTGATGTTGGCCACCATGACCATATTACCAACCATACTAATTGACCATCTTTATTGACTATTAAGATGACAGTTATTGAGCAGTAAGACAATGAAGAACATCGTGACCAAGCTAGTAGACCAAGGTGATCATTACAACCAAGATGGTTGACATAGACCAGCATGACAAAGCTGATTTACAATCATGGCCAAAGAAGTTAAACAGCATGACTTACATGACCAAGGTGGTTAACCATTATGACCAGGCTGGTTGACCATAATGACCAAGGTAATTGACCATCATGACCAAGCTGGTTGACTATTATAAACAAAGAAGTTGATCAGCATGACTAACATGACCAGCAAGACCAAGCTGGTTGACCATCATGACCAAAGAAGTTAAACAGCATGATTATCATGACAATCATGACCAAGGTGGTTGACCATCATGACCAAAGAAGTTAAACAGCATGATTAACATGACAATCATGACCAAGGTGGTTGACCATCATGACCAAGGTGGTTGACTACCATGACCAAGGAGGTTGACCATCATGACCAGGCTGGTTGACCATCATGACCAAGGTGGTTGACCATCATAACCAGGCTAACTGACCATTATGAGCAAGGTGGCTGATCATCATGACCAATCTGGTTGACCATTGGGACCAAAGAAGTTGATCAGCATGACTAACATGACCATCATGGCCAGGCTTGCTTGACCATCATGACCAAGCTGGTTGACCATCATGACCAAAGAATTTGGCCAGCATGACCAAGATGACCATCATAACTACCAAAAATCTTTGTTTGAGGTTTGGTTTTATTACTATTGGCTCTATTGTTATAAAGTAAGTTGTTATAAATAGCTAAATAATAACTTTGGGCATTGGAATGAAAATTTAAGTGAAATTCAGATACCAAATATCTCTTGGTTAGACATTTATATTTTGAGGGAAACAGAGAAAACAGCTAAACTATCGCTCCAAGAAGCTTCGTCAGGTTCTTTGACCCAGCTGGTCTGCTGTAAGTGTTGGCAATACCGATTGCATCCCATCAATATTCACCCGGTAAACCCACAAACAGTATCGACCTGGCGCTGGTTGCTCTGAACACGCTCATTCATTAGAAAGTGCTAATCAATTAGCCTGGGTTAATGAAGAGAGAGGTATTTACTGCAGGGATCAGCACAGACTTTTCTCTTTAATCAGGTCAGCCGGGGTCACAGACTCTACTGATAAACTAGTCAACAAGACGAATTAGCAGAACCTTACAGAAGGTATGACCAAAATGGAAAAATGGATGTTTTTAGAATTCAGCATTAACCTTCCGAGCTTCCAAGTGTAGTAAGTAGTATTTTTGTATGCTACATGCTACATTCCATTTAAACTTGGATGTTCCTCAGTTTTCAGACCTTTCACCATTACAACCATCATTTATGAAAGAACTGCATCTGTTTTGATAATTCACTGCCAAGATAGCAGTAAACGTTTTACTGTCTAAGTTGTTTTCAATCAGTGGTGCAATTGTTTTGCGTTTCCAAAATAGCAATAAGCCAGAAATTTACCTGAACACCATGATAGTTCATTATCCCAGATGTCTCCAAGTCCAGTAGAGAAGTGGGCGGAGCCTCTGGACATGGTGAACATAAGACTTGTGTTGTGTACAGTAGTAAAGTTGTAAGTGGTATTAGTGAATATAGTAACTCTGTATTGTAAAGAACTGTTTCTATCAGCTTTTGTTGAATGACGGTTCTTGATTTAGCCCAAAATTTACTATTGTTTGGAATGTGTTGCAAGTCTAAAACTCAGTAATGGATGTTTATTAGTATATTAAAACAAAGTTAAGCAGACAAAACATGGAAATTCTTGGGTTTGTTTCGTCTGCAATCAAATACAACTATCTGCCTGCCTGAGTTACAGTAATAGAAGTGATTTTAATTCAAAGCTTTGATGAAATAGGGAAACAGGTGGCAGCTTATTGCTGGGTTGGCACTGGCACATGTGTGAGTGTGAGCTTGGTGGAAAATGGATCAGTGAAAAGCTTGAATTGATTCTGAATACGTCCCCAAAGATGACAGAGCTGAAGTTAATTATCTTCTTCCCTCCAGAAACCACAGAGGAGCTTTAGCGGTTAGCGCAGTCAGAATCTCCTCCAGTCAGCAGATACATCACCATCCATCAGGAATCCTCCTCCACCTTCAGAAAAGTTTAGAAATCCTCCCGAGACCCAGAAAATACATTTTTAATAGTTATATTTTTTAAGATTTAAAAAAAGTTGAAATATTTAAGTTTAAAGAAAATATACTATACTTTGTTTAATATTTATCATACTGTACACCACTTGATGTGGACATTTGGTATAGTTTGTAGGGATTATGTTAAGAGGTTGTTATCGTTAATTGGATTTTTTTTACATTTCTTTTCATTTCATGAGCATAAACAACATTAAGATGGAAAAAAATATAACACTTGCTCACTATGAATATTATATTCACTAATACCACTTACAAACTTTACTGTACACAACACAAGCCTTATGTTCACAATGTCCAGAAGCTCCGCCCACTACTCTACAATACAGAGTTACTTACACTTACAACTTTATGTACACAACACAAGCTTTTGTTCACCGTCCCCAGAAGTGGTGTCTGATTTGTGGACTATTGTGGTAAAATAAAGCAATACTCAAGATCTTTTTTGGAAGAAATGGACTTCATGACATTCAGTGTGAAAACAGCCTAGCATGATGAAGCAGCAACAAACACAGCACTTGTTCATAGCTGTGGTGATTGTCTGGGTAATATATCAGGTTAAACTGCACCTGAACAGCTGTGTATATTTGATATGTGGTTCAGACTGAGACCGCATCATGTTCTCACCACAAAAAGTCTGCACCCATTAATGTTTTCTAATATTTTTTGGAATAAATGGAATTCATGAACTTCGGAGCAAAGACCAAAACATGCAAAATGTCTTTCAGACTGTTTTCAGAAACAAGTCCAAAAGCCAGCATCTATCTAAAAAATAGACTTAAATCTTAAATCAACATATGCTGATTTCAAGAAGACATTTCATCTTGGGAGTCTAAATGCTAAACCATATGTGGCACACATTAGAACAAATGCATGGATTGGGAAGAAGAGAGAGAAAATATTTATTTTTTATCTATCTATGTTTTTTTCTTTTATCTATCTATCTGTCTATCTGTCTGCCTGTCTGTCTGTCTCTGAGGTAAATATATATCTCTCAGTGATTATCATTTCATCATGGATGCTGTGGCATCCAGGGGGCTGAAGTTCCTGCTGATGTGATTTGGTTTGCTAATGCTAATGCTAATGCTACACTGATATATGAGCAGAGACGACAGGATGAGGACACACACAGAGACGTGAGGGACATACAGACACACCTGTCCCTACACTTGTCCATCACTCAACACTGCAGGGAAAGGTCACATCAGCAGTCACCATCGATTCACACAACTCACACAACTGTCGGCTTATGCTAATACGTTTTGCAACTACAACATAGATCTCTAATTTGCAGAGAAAATGTATGTATAGAAATGTATAGAAATGTATCAATTAGGTTATTGGATTTTGCTCATAGCATTTACAAACTGGCTTTACAGGTATACAGTGAATAGCTCTATTTGAATTATGTTCTGATCCATATAATGGAATATAATTTTTAACTAAGTTCAGTCAGTTTATTTAATGATCTTTATATGTTACATTTGAAGACAGCTTGGGAAACCCCACAACTGTATAACTTGTGAGGTGTTATCTTGTGAGTTTTGTGTTAAAAACCTCTCAGCTTTCACTGCTAAGAGATGCGGTATGATATATTCAAATTAAATGAAAATTCAGTTTAAAATTCAGTCAGTAATTTAAATGGATCCTGTATTGAGTGTCTGAATATGAAGTTTTGAAGTGTTTGTGAGTTATGCCTTCACTGAATTAGTTAAGAGCTTTTGTTATATTGAGAGTGTGTTTTGTTTAGTAATGGAGTGTGTATATAGTTAATGAGAGAAACCGATCGATGGATCAGGGCAGGGTTCGAGGCACTGAGGGCATCACTCAGTCATAAACATCGGGCTGTTATTCAGGATCCGGCCTGAGGAAACCCTGACTGAGGAAATTTATGGTTAAGACCTGTAATGACCTTTCGGTGCGGCTGTACGTTTCCGTTAGTCGAGTGCGGAGAGCAGCGCCAGCCCGGAGCTGATTTGTGATCTCGGCGTGGGTGGAAATGTGTTCGGTCACAGATTGCTGAGAGAAATTGCAATCAGTATCGTAATCAGCGGGACGGGGGATCTCAGCAGCGTATCGTATAGCGTGATTGCACGCCACTGCTTTTTCTTTCCCATTATGGAATGCCGTATGTCAAAATGTCAGCCGTATTTCCTTCTGATTAAAAAGCTCTCAGTCTGACTTTATTTCAGTGAGAGAGTTTCAAATTCACTCCATTTAATGACAAATAGTATATATGTATATATACACTCAATGACAATATATATATAATGCAGCAAGAAGTTAGAAGAGCTATGTGTGAATGTGATGTTGATATATTAGATTGATTATAATGTTCGAGTGAAAGGATAAGTGTACTGGGGAAATGGTACAATTGAAACGAGAGAAAAGAACCCAGCTCTGAAATGGCTTGTTTCTTTTTTGTGCATTGGTATACTCCTGTACCTTGTATAGTTTCTTTAATATTCTTTACTATCACCTTCTGATTAATTTTGACCATTCACACTCTATATATTTCTGTGGGTAAATGAAGGCATTTAATATTGCTCAATCTGTGGTTTCAGTGTGTCTTCTTCTATCTGACCCTGAGAAGTCTTTTTTATTGTTTATTAAATATATTAATAAATAATATGGCACCAATTGCTAAGCTGTTAGGTTAGTGTCCCTTGTATCACTACTAGTGATGAGCAACTGTTGTATATGATGCCCCCATATCATCAATCACACCTGCAGTTTACAGTGTGAACTCTTCAGTCCACCTCAAAGGCAGGATTGAAGCTCTCATTAAGAGGCCTGATATTCAAACCTGGTAATAATTGGATTCTAAACTCATTGGCTGAGGTACTACTGAAGAGCTATGAATGGGTGGAGCTAAACTGCTGTAAAGTGGATATTTAATAATCTGTGTGTTGTATTTCTGTAGGTGTGGCAGTGTGGGGGCAGTATGGAGGTGTTGCCTTGCGCTCGAGTCGCGCACATCGAACGTACGAAGAAACCGTACAACAACGACATCGACTACTACGCCAAGCGCAACGCCCTGAGAGCCGCAGAGGTCTGGATGGACGAGTTCAAGTCACATGTCTACATGGCCTGGAACATCCCAATGAACGTAAGTCTGAACTGAGCGTGATTTTACCATTAGCATTATTTTCTTCTAATAAATATTTTATTATTTCTTTATTATAACTTTAAAAATGCAAAGCGTGTTTCCTAAATGAAAAGTTGCAACCACGGTTGTTTCTACTCTGCTGCATGATTGCTAGATATTGCTTAAGCAGTTACTAAGGTACTAAAGCTGGATGTTGTGCTGTTGATGTGTGGTTGGTATGACATTTCAAGTATTTGCTTTTAAGGCATTGCTTTGATTTCACAGTGGGTTGCACTGCTTACCTTGGTGGTAGTGATGGTGTTGCTAGATGGTTGCTATGGTGTTGCTTAGTGGTTGCTAGGGTACTGCTTGAAAGTCGCCGTGATATTTCAGGTGGTTGCTCAGGTGTTACCATGTGATTTAGTTGAGTGTTAACTATACTACTGTATATGTTGGTAATTCATTGCTAGACAGGTGCTGTAGCAATGAAGAGGGTTGCTATGGTATCTCAGGTGGTTGCTATGATGTGTTGGTAAGTGGTTGCAAGGTGGTTGATTATAGTGCTGTTAAATGATTGGTATTTGCTACAATCATCTTGTAAGTGGCTGCAGGTTAGGTCTTACATTGTTGCCAGATGGTTGCTGTAGTGTTGGGTAGTGGTTGCTAGGGTTTCTGTTGCCATGTTATTTCAGGTGGTTGCTCAGTTTTTCATTTGTAATGCAACATTTAGAACATGTGTACGGGAAAGAATCTTCATCTTGCATATTGCATATTATCATAAAAATCATTTAGGCTTTTTACACTTGCAGCTCTTCGCCTACAGACCGTCCTTGATTGGTCGACAGCGAGCGGCACACACTGTACACAGCTGATATTTAATTACAGCCGCTTTTATAGACTCCATTACAGCTTTAATTGTTTTGATGTTCTTCTGGAGCAGCAAGTGATAAAACAAACAGCGCCAAGCCGATTTCAGAAGGTTAATACGCGTAATGGCTCTTTCTTTTCCTCGCCTTTCTCAAATTAGACCATTAGCACCACAGTGAGTTTACCAGCGAGAGAGAAAAAGGCCAGTCAGAGAAAACAGTGCTCCACTTTCCCCTGCAGCTCAGATCTCCAACACTGGAGGACTTAAAAGGGGAAGGCAGGGGGGGGGGGGGGGTAACTGCAACCCTTTAGTGCCCCCATGGTTAAAAAAGCATCACTACAGTGCCCTTTAGAGTGGCAAAGAGAAGACAAAGTTCTCTGCACTTGACTACAATTCATGTGGGGAAAAAGTGACGAGTGCCTGCTAGTGCAACGCTTCTTCCAGTAAATTATGGTTATTTGACATCTAGATTAAGACATTTTCATAATAACTTTTCAACTGCATGACCCAATGATTACTTGGGCCCATTAGCCCAGTTACACTTTCTGTTTCTATTTGTTATGTTGCAAAATCAGGACCAAGGAGTGCACAGGGTCTCATGGATGTTGTTGGATGTGTTTTGGGTCTCATTCCTGTATGCTAACTTGCGAAACAGAGCATACTAGCTAACTAAATGCTACAAGCTGCGTCCCACATCATTACCAGCATCGTCCAACATTGGTAACATGATGTTTGCATGTCGAAAACTGAGCTTAACTAGCAACTGGTCGTGCCAATGTCTCTAAAGCAGCTTCAGGGCTCATCCAATGACACTAAGTTGGTGCTAACATGCTGCACTCTGGGCTCATCTAGTATCATCTACACTGTAAACTCGGATAACTTTAGCAAATCGGTTGCTTTAAAAAGGTTATGTAATGAGTAATGAAAACTTAAAGTTAGCATGACCTAAGACATCAAGTTGTTAGAACTAAAGGGGAAGTTGGTTAAACTTTTTTTTTATTTTTGTTATACTGTAAGACCGGATAAGTTGACTTTACTTAACTTTTTTAAGGCAACCATTTTGCTCTGTTTTTTTTTAAGTAATGGGAAATAAAAACATCAAGTTATTACAACTAAAAGGAAAGTCAATTTAACTTTTTTATTTTTGCAATACAAATTCATTTGTCCAACAACTCTGATTTCTTCTTACTTTTCTTTTGAATTCCATTTTACTTAAACATTTATTTTATAAATATTCACACTGTAAACCTGGAAAAGGTAATTTTGGAATTTAGAGGCCAGAGAGTTAATCATAATATAATGATAATATATGATCTACAAATTTACCAGAAGTAGCCCCGGGGGGAATGACTACACACTGATGCTGAGTGTCAGAAATTGGAGGACGAATGCAAAAAGCAAATAGTTTGTCCCAACAGACTAAACTCAGTTATTACAATTTGATTCAACTCAAAGGTCTTTAATTTGACTCAACTCAAATGTGCTCACAAATACTCAGCTAATTTAGAATAGTTGAGTAATGTTTGGAAAAATCAAATTTTTGTAATGAGACAGCTGCCCCGAAGGGAAGATCCAGAGAGCTGTCTCAGAATTTTTATTTATCCTAGTGGAATAAAGCACCAGGATGAACTCAAAAGCAGATATTGGGGAATTGCAGTGAGCTGGGTTCGAACCAAGAGTGTTGGAGTGAAAGGCCAATGAATAGACCACAACACTATTGGGGAGTGTGAGTGGTTGGTGACTGTAGGTGTTTTAACACTGGGGGCAGGGTTTAGAACACTGAAAGAAACACACAATTGAGTGTGGAAGTGTAGAAAGAACCACTTTACTGCTGAGAAATGAACGGAATACAGATATAGAGCAGTGGAAAGATAGTTAAAAAAAATTATAATATAATATAAAATAAAAATCGCTCGGAGCGGGGTTTGAACACCTGCGAGCACAGGCTCTGAGGCGCAGTGAATGCAAGCCGATGACGTCAGTGCAAGGAAGAACTAAGTGACTTGCAAGCGGGAGAAGGAGAGCTAAATAAACGAAGCGAAATAAAAATAATCCAAGCAGGAATAGTGATTTAGAAACTGTGAAAAAAAACAATAAGGGCTAGAGAGAAAAAGTAAGCGAAGTTAGAAGGGAAGAAGTATCCCCCTCTGGTCGCTAGAAACGAAAGAAAGTTTTTTTTTTGTTTGTTTTTTTTTGACGAAAGTGCAAAGAGAAAGAGAGACAGACAGCCTCGTGGTGACACGACCAGCGAGGTGAAGGGGTTAGAGCGACACAGGTAGCTCTAGAAGAATTAAAGAGAACCTCTCTGAACTGAGCCCAGTATACACTGTTCCCATAGAGGTTAAAGATAGAGAGCCACTTGGCAACTCTGAAGAGATCGTAAGAAAAAACGGCGTGGTCTTGCTTTCTGACGGGAATACTCAAGACTCTGCGCAGAGGAACCGGAAGGAAGCCCTTATAAGGTAGTGACACCAGCTGTTGTTAATCGCGCTGATTACCACCTGGCTTAGAGCGTGGCCTCCCTCTAGTGGTGGGAAGACCACGTTGCGGGCGGCCCCTTACAATTTTACATAATTAATTTGTCTAAGTTCAAACTAACTGTGGGTTTACAGTGTATGCAGTGTTAGTATACTGGCATCTAAGCTTGTCCAGTGTTGGCAATGAGATGCTACCATGCTGGTGTCTAGGCTCAACCAACATTGCCTATTCAGCACTAGCATACCTAGCAACACCCTAGCACCCACTGGGCAATACTATTGCAACTACTTTAAAAACTATGCCAACTATACCAACACCGTCCAACATTATAGTATACAGTATTAGCATACATATCAATTAACCATTTACTAACACCTGAGCAATTACTGGAATACCATGGCAACTACCTAGCAGCCACCTGAGCACCTTAACTACAGTGATTTGTGCTTCTTGTGTTTCTTGCAGAATCCAGGGGTGGATTTTGGAGATGTTTCGGAGCGGGTGGCTCTCAGGAACAGGCTGAAGTGTAGAAGTTTCCGCTGGTATCTGGAACACGTTTACCCCGAGATGAGGATCTACAACGACACCATCACCTACGGAGAGGTACGTCTTCATATTTATAACATTTATTAACATCCACAAACAACCCCAAACCTCTGAACATATGAGGTGGTGATGAGGAACAACCACAGTCAGGGGGAGGAGTCTTGCAACAAATATAGCAGTGATTGGGGCCAATCAAAGTCTGTGGAAGAAGCGTTAAAAGAGTGTTGAACAAACTAAAAAAAAATTATATTTTAGATTCTTAGATGATCAGTTTTACACATCTCTGCTGGATTTTCTCACTCAGCTTTATCACCTGGAGTCACCTGGAATTCAGGCTTTCAGTTAACAGCTGTGCTGAACTCATCAAGAGTTAATAACTTGAATTACTTTATGAAGTGTTTGAGAGCATCAGTTGTAAAGTAGTGAAGAGGTAGAGTTACAGGTATACAGTGAATAGTGAATATTTGAAGCAAGCACTACAAAACTTTGGAAGTATCCTCAATTGCAGTTGCTAAAAGACCATGAAAAACGTTATGACGATGAAACTGGCACTCATCAGGGCCGCCACAAGAAAGTAAGAGAGATAGTTTCCTCTGTTGCACAGGAGAAGTTCATCAGAGTTGCCAGCCTCAGAAACAAACGCAAGTTAAGAGCTCCACAGATAAGAGCACCTAAATGCTTCACAGATTATATATATATATATATACTTTAAATAGTGACAAATTAGTTTTCATATTTAGCGGAATAATAATGTCAGAGCAGCTGCTGAAACATAAATACGGCTGTTGTCCATAGCAACGGCCTCTTGCTATTGGAGCATCACGATTAGCTCCAATTTCCTCATAATTAGATTTAATGAGACATTTATTAGCTACTTTCTGTGTGTGTGTATGTGTGTGTATGTGTGTGTGTGTGTGAGTGAGTAAAGTAAAGCATTTGGAATTTGTAGCTTTTTCATTATTAATTCTCTATAAATGTTGTTGTTTTTCAGCAGAATCTGCTCTTCACATTATGAATGAATATAAATATGAATATGTATAAAAGTGTTGTAAAGCTGTCAGTCCGAGGCTGAGCTGAATATATGCTGTAATAAATCTATTCAGTAATTTATTCCATTACATTCAGAATACATTTACCATCCATCCTCACCAGGCAGAGGGAAAATGTGCTTCTGGAATTTGTACGTATTTTACGCTGTTCCTAAAAATACATAAAGATCATATTTCAGCTAAAGCGAAAACAATTACATTCTAATCTCAAACTCAAAAAGAGTTGTTAAAATTGATGTGAACCTAACAAGTTTAATTTAAGTTATATATGTTACATGGTCTTAATATACTTAATATAAGTCCTGTTTTTTTTCCTTCCTGTTTTATATCATTTTTGCATGTATCACTCCACTGACTACCAAAAAGTTAGTGTTAATATTGATTGTTTCTTTGCTGTTATTTAGTAGTAATCATCATTTATTCTGTAATAGAGTTGTGTAAAAGCTAGTGAGCATATCTTTGGGTCATGTTGGGCAATTGTTTTTGTTCTGGTGTGTTATTTTAGTAAACTTTTTTGAAATAAAAGTAAAAAGAATATCGATAACAAAAATAAATATTTTGCATGGTATTTAGCTGTGGTTGGTTCTAACTCTCACATTGTTTTAGAGTGAGGTCAGTTTTACTTTTTAAATTAGTTAAAAAGTTTAAATATTGTAGCAGAGAATAAAAACCTAATGTCTGTAATAACCTATTAGTTATTATTCACTAATGGAGAAAACAAGATGGAACACTGGTGAACCTTCCCAGGAGTGACCGGCCGACCAAACAAAATTTCTCCAAAAGGGCAAGAACAACTCATCTAGGAGTTAAAAGTATCCTCAAGTGTAGTCACCAAAAAAATCATAAAAAAGTTTAAATGATGAAAAGGTTTTACTGTTTAAATTAGTTAAAAAAGTTAAAATATTGTAGCAGAGAATAAAAACCTCATTTCTATAATAACCTCCGTAGTTACACAAGAATACCGGGATGCCATCTGTTACAGTGCAGATTGGGCTACACAGGTCACTTACTGTACTGTATAATCTGAATAAATATGAACTGTGTGTGTGTGTGTGTGTGTGTGTGTGTGTGTGTGTGTTTCAGGTGCGGAACAGTAAAGCCAGTGGTTATTGCCTGGATCAGGGTTCAGAGGATGATAACAGAGCAATACTCTACCCCTGCCACGGCATGTCATCCCAGGTAAGAGCTCCATCTGCTCCAACTCAGTATCTCTACTGTCCAAACCGACCAATCACAGACCAGCTCTACTCATCATTAACATTCCTTTATTTGGATGGTCCATTATACAGTGGTGACAAAAAGTATTCGTCATACATACTCACATTTTAATATCAGACGAATATAACCTGAGTAAACCTTAAAAAAATTTTTTTAATGAAAATTAAATTCAATTATTAAGGGAAAAAAGAACAATCCAAACTAATCTGGCCCTGTGTGAAAAAGTGCTTGCCCTCCCATAAATTATATCAATTATCTTATCTAAACTTTTTGGAAAGCTGAGTTCAATTTCACTACTAACCACAACCAGACCTGATTATTGCCAGACCTGTAGAATAATCAAGAAAATATATATATATATATATATATATATATATATATATATATATATATATATATATAATAGAACCTGTCTGACAACATGAAGCAGATAAAATATCTTATTTAAAAGCAGCACATTATTATATTATACCCCCATCTGAAGAAACTTAACAACAGATGAGAAAACAAACTCATTGATCATCTATCAGTCTGGAAAAGGTTATAATCTCGTTTCTAAAGCTTTGGGACTCCAGAGAACCACAGTGATTCACTATTATTATTCACTAATGGAGAAAAAATATGGAACACTGGTGGTGAACCTTCCCAGGAGTGACCGGCTGACTGAACAAAATTACTCCAAAAGGGCATGAACAACTCATTCAGGAGGTCCCAAAAAAACTTAATAACTCAAAAGTATCCTCAAGTGTAGTCACCACAAAGATCATCAAAAAGTTTTAATGATGAAAGTGGCACTCATAAGGTTATTCTAAACATGCCACCAAAACAGCTACTTCTATAGACCTCTGAAGGTGGTCATGGGGTCAAGTCTTGGTGGTGCTCATCGAGGCTCCACCAATTTTACATTTTACAGGAGTACTTAAAGAATCTGCTGTAATATTAAGTCATAGTGCCATATATCATATAGGCCAATAGGACTCAACTGGTCTCAGCCCGGGTTATGAGAAAGTTGCAACCCACTTTTATAAAAATACAAACAAAATGAATTTATAAAAAAAAATAGCCTTGAAAACCCCATTTAATACATACATACATATGCATGCAAAGAGAATTTAAGAGCAGTATTTTTAAAGAAACTGAGGAGGAACATGACAACTACATGTATAAAAGTTACTATGACAAAATTAAATATCAAAACTGCACAAAATAAATAAAGTCCACAAAATTAAATATTTTACATCTCTACATATTTCTGCATTCAGAGTACATTTGTAAGAAACTCTCTCTTTCTTTTTTCCAATATAAAATACAAGTAAAAAATCACTTGAGTATTAATTTTTTTTTTTCTTTTTAATGTAACTATTTTTTACGAGCTATCCCAACCCACCCAAAACATGTCCTTGACCCACTTTTGGGTCCTAACCCACCAGTTGGGAATCACTGATATAGGATTCCTTCAAAGGTATTGTGGAGTCTGAGACGCTTCAGAGATGTTTTGGTGGAACAAAAGGGCCTTACACAGTATTAGGCAGGTGGTTTTAATGTAGTGGCTGATCAGCGTGTGTTTTAATGTGGACGATGGACTCGCTATCTGAGTGTTTGACCTTTCTTTATTGATCTCCCGTTTTTTTTTCTATCACTCGTGTTCTGTTTTTTTTCCAGTTCATTAAAGAGATGCGAGCCATTGAACAAATTGGAATGTAATCCCTCTCTCCCTCTCTCTTTCTCTCACTGTATCTGTTTATGTATCTCACTCATCTCTTCACATTTTGTCTCGTACATCCCGTAACGTAATACCGCAGTGCGTAAGTGGGTAATCCTGCCCCGGGGAGGTGGGGGGTGGGGGGTGTCTAGCTGAAGAGTCCCATATTTCACAATACAGATAAAAGATTGTAATGCTTTCCAGAAGAAAGATAAAAGTTACCAGGAACAGTACTTTATTATAAATTTAGACTGTTATGTGTAATATTTATTGAGCTACATAGCAATAAATGATATTATTATGGCAAGTCCATTAAATGGCACTTATAAAAATGATCACATAATATTGTAACAAAAGGAATTGCACCCTTTTAAAGACTATACACATTACGAAGTGCGGAGGCAGGGGAAGCGTGGGTCCGCCCCACACCATGACATGCAGCCCCGGTCTGTCCCAGCTGGCCCACATTGAACCAGCAACACAAACCTAAAAAACACTAAAGTTGAGTGATTACAGCCAGAGTGGGCCATTAATATGTTTCTTTAAGTTTGTTTTGGGTGTTGATGGAGGGTATTTTTCCTAACAAAGATATGTTTTAAGTTCATGGTGGCCATGCCCCTATCCCAAGGGGTGCAGTCACAATATATGGGCATTTTGTCAGTGCAAACACAATGGATGATATCATGTCAATTTATTGAACGATAAGTCGATAATGTAATTATTGTAAGTATTGTGCCTAGAGCTACATGTTGTTGTAGAGGTTCCTAATGTTCCTCCTGTGATAATCCATCCCATAATAACTCCCATATTCTCACACAGTTCCTGCAGATCCCAATTTTTCAATTAGGGATAGATCTGGAGATACAGCAGCTGGACATGGTATAGTATCATCTAGTGTCTTCAAGGCTTTTAAGCTCTCAAGATAGCAGCAGTTTGTGGACGAGGATTTCCTGTTGAAGTGTGCAGTGTTTAGTAAATGATCTGGCATTGTTTGAATTTGTAAAAAACACCAACCAACAAATCGTTAATTTTGGTGCTTACCACACTTGTTGCTTTCACGATTCCATTGGTCATCTCCACCAAGAAACAATAAAGTTTGACATTGAGTTCCTTTATACAAGTAAATGCTTTAACCTGCACTCTGTCCCCTTGCATGTGCAGTACAGTGTGGGAAGTTCCTGTCTTGTCTCTGTCTCTTGACCTTATTAACGTAACGTTGGTCTGAAAAACCATTGATGAAAAATGGAATCATTGGTCGTGTCCACCAAGACAAAAGTACTCAAATGATGTGGTGTTAAGGGCAGTCATTATAATTGTCTGCTTGCATGTAGTCCTGCATCATGCAGCTGTCTGCCAATAGTGCTGGCACTAACAGGATGACCCATGAATGTCTGTGATTGCTGTTGGATCACAGTTCTACCTCTTCTAGGGATTAGGTCTAAACCATGCCACCAAAACATCTCTTTCTACCAACCTCCATTAAAGGTGATATCTGTGGTATCACCACCAAGATCTTCCAGAAGATCCTGGCTTTACCATGCATCTGGCTTTTTGTTCCAGCACCCCCTACAGGCAAATACATGGATAACTGATAATCAGAACCAGATAATCTTGTTCCACACCTGATGTTCTGATGGTCATACGTCTATTATCATAGCTTTCAACGATGAACAGAGGCTAGGATGTCACTCTTTAACAATTATTCATGGATCTCATGACCTCTCAGACCCCACACATGTTTCCATACCCAGTATAAACTGGTAATAAAGCTGATAAGCACGTCCTGGTGACCATTACGGGATTAGCATCAGGAGAATGTGCTTTATAATCCCTTTAAGAATGCATGCGTTTGGTGGCAGATGGATTTAAGTGTGTTGGGTTTCAGGCCCAGTGACCCGCGGATGATCCCGGAGCTTTGTCCCAGTGTTTGGGCTGCTGTTCTCCGGAGAGGTCATCCCTGTCACCTCTGCAGACAGGAGGACAGGAGAATGAGCCACTGTGTATCATCATGTCTGTGCTGCATGCAGATCCGCCTGACCTCGGGCCACACATTGTCTTTCAGCTGAATTATTGAGCATCCCAGATATTAGACTTGACTATAGAGCTGCATCAAACAGACAACAACATAAATAATGCTAACAGTTATCATAACAATGAAAATAATGATCATTACAAAGTGGTTTTCCTGAAGAAATTGTAGAATAAGATTTCTACTGAAGGTAGTTTATGCTACTGAAGCCGAGATGCATGTGCCAACACCCCGATTGCGGAATATAATGTGGAAATTGCCCCAAGCCACATGTTTCAACACCCCAGTGGCAGAGTATAATATGGGAATCGCCCTGAGCCAATTGAGTTAACACCCTGGTTGCTGAGTATAATATCAGAATCGGCTCAAGCCTTATATGCCAACACCCCGGTTGTAGAGTGTAATATGGGAATCTGCCTGAACATCATGTACTAACACATCAGTTGCTGAGTATAATATGGGAATTGGCTCAAATTTCTTGTGCTAACTCCCTGGTTGCCAAGTATAATTTGGAAATCAGGCCAAGCTTCATGTGTCAAGTCAAGTCAAGTATTTTTTATTGTCAATACTGCATATGTACAGGATATACAGAGAATTGAAATTATGTTACTTTCCTTCCCAAAAATTACAGCAAGTACAGATAATAGATATATAATATAAAATAATGGGGGACACTATGTGTACAATACAACAAGGACACAAATAGACATATGTGAGACAGAAGATAATAGTGCAATAGTGCAATAGTGATGGGGTGTTGTCCCCCCAATAGTGATGGGGTGTTGTCCCCCCAATAGTGATGGGGAAAAACACCCCGGTTGCCAAATATAATATGGAAATCAGGCCAAGCTTCATGTCTCAACACCCTGGTTTGCTGAACATAATATGGGAATCGATTTGAGCCTCATGTACCAACACCTCGGTTGCAGAGTATAATATGGCTATTGGCTCAAGTTTCCTGTGCTAACATCCCGGTTGCCAAGTATAATATAGAAATCAGGCCAAGCTTCATGTGTCAATACCCCGGTTGCAGAGTATAATATGGGAATCCCCCTAATTTGCATGTGCCAACAATGCCGGTTGTCCAGTATAAATAATTAAGCCTGAAACTTGATTGTAAAGCATCTTTAAGTGTCTAGAAAGGCCTAATATAAATGTAATTTCATAATTATCATCATTATGTTACTGAAGTGGAGCTACAGGGTTATTTATCCTCAGGACATTACTGGGTGAAGTCCTGAGGAGATAATTGAGTTGTATAACTTTAAGTTTATTGTAAATTGCTTTTGGGTTGTTTTGATGTTGTCTAGCAGTTCTATTTGCTTTTGTTTCACACGTATGTTTTCTCTGCTGTTGGGTTTCAGTTAGCCAGGTATTCCACAGAGGGTCTCCTGCAGCTCGGGCCCCTGGGGTCCACCACCTTCCTCCCTGATACCAAATGCCTGGTGGATGACGGCCGGGGCCGCACACCCAGTCTGAAGAAATGTGACGCTGTGTCTCGATCGTCTCAGCGGCTGTGGGATTTCACACAGGTAGAGTTTGGTGTTAAATCAGCACTAGGCTGTACTGTGTGTTGCTGTATAATGTGTAATGTATATCATGGATTGTATTCAACCTGAGGTTGGATGTAGAATAGCTTCGTTAAACATATATGTATATTTTAATTATATGTTTTATACAATCATATGCAAGAATTTGTTTCTCAAAAGTGGATAAAAGTGACCAGGAACAATAAATTATTAAGAATTTGCAGTTATATGGATACATTTTTTGGAGCTACACATACAGAAATATGTAACTCATGTGTAACACATGTGTAACACTGCAATAGAAACACGTAACATCCAATAGAAACACATCCAGCATATTTTTTTAATCAGGGATGGATCTGGAGATGCTGCAGGACATGGTATAGTATCTTCTAGTGTCTAGCGCCTGGTATTAATATGTGGACAGGAAATGTCCTGCTAAAATATATAGTGCACCGTAATAGAGTGTACATTCAGAAAAGATAAGACACAATAAATAGCAATAGCTATCAATTATAATTCGAAGGTATTTTGGGGCCCCAATCAAAATGGACATAAATATTTGCACTAACTGGTTCGTTACTAGCATTGACTGCGAGGAAGGTAGCTTAGCTAATATAAATATAACGCATATATTGCATTATTAGCCTACCTGCTGCTAAATTACACCGCTTGTACCCAGACATGCAGACCCAATATATCCAATAAAAATATTGATTTTTCTTCCTCTTGAATGAAGTTTCTAAAGGTCCATATTTTGCCGGTTGCAGGAATGACGAACCTGACCGGCTGGCTACTGTCAGAAACTACAACTAGTGGGAGGGGCCCATTTAAGGGGGATTCTTATAACAGTGTCAATGTACTTTTTCTTGCATCGACTATCACAGAATTTAAAGGGGCGCTTCCACAGAAACTCTAGGCAGTTGATTGGTTTGCTTGCCCTGTTGTAACGGGGTTGTGTGTAAATGAAGGTTGTGACCTAACCCCCTAAAATGCCTTGAGTCGTATACGGACTACAGGTGTAGGTGATATAAACCCATTTTTCAATCAATCAATCTATCTATCTATCTATCTATCTATCTATCTATCTATCTATCTATCTATCTATCTATCTATCTATCTATCTATCTATCTATCTATCTATCTATCTATCTATCTATCTATCTATCTATCTACTTTCTCTCTACTCCACTTAATAAATTAATAAAAATTTCATATTAGTAACAGGAATCAACCCAAATTCTGCATGTTTGAAAATAATAGTTTTAATATAACAAAACTAAAGGTTTGGAGGACATAAACTGTTTGATTTGTATAAAAAAGAAAAGAGACAGAAAAGAGACAATTTTATGATTTTATTCATTATATTTTGACATTAGCAGATTGACTTAAATATTTGTTTTATATATTTTCTATTACAATTATGCTTTTAAGTAACGTTCCTTATCAAACATGAAAGCTTTTTATGTAATGTTTAAACACAAATCCTTAAGATTTGATGGTGTAATATCAGGCAGACCATTAAAAAATCTTAGCCTGTTAAGAGGTTATTAATTGACTTTTCTCTTGAACTTTTTTCCAGAACGGTCCAATCATAAGTCGGGATACGGGGCGCTGTCTGGAGGTGGAAATGTCCAAAGACGCGAACTTTGGTCTGCGGCTGGTGGTGCAGCGATGCTCCGGCCAGAAGTGGATGATTCGGAACTGGATCAAACACCCCAAACACTGAACACACACCCTGAGGAACACACACCCGGAGGATTAGTAACACACTCTTCCCTCTCTGAGCGCTGGACTTCCTGTTGGGACGCGGCGCTGCTCCGAGGGAACGGACTCGACTCCGGTGCAGGCGGTGTGTAGTTTCGGCTCGGGCTGCCGGGTCGATTCTCGGCCCGAGGAGAAGCTTTTTATCAGCAGTGTTTGGGGAGAAAACACTGCGAGAACACCGTCCACACCGCAGACAGATCTGCACCGTCAGGAACATTCAGCCTCTCCAAAGTGCTCAACAACTCCACGGACTCTACAGCCTCGCCGCCGGCTCGGACGCTTCCCGGATTTAAGAGGAAATAAACTCCTGCTGTAACCATCACCATTAACACTACAGTGTTTTACATCACGATGCATTGAATTTACTGCATTTACACTACAGTTACTCTACAGTTCAGAAGTTTGGAATCACTGTTTTAAAATGTACATATATATAAAACCAAATAAATGTTTGAAATTACATTAAAACACTCATAACACTGTTCCCCTTCACACTGATCCCAGAATCAGTTATGAATTATATCATGTAAATAAGTATGTACTGTATAAATATGTAGAAATGAGTCCAAAACGATGAACAGACCTGCAGATGGTTCTAAACTGAGTGAAAAATGTAGAAACATCCAGAACTTGGATGAAGCTCTGATATCAAACCTATTAAAAAGAGTTATGTTTTAATAAACATCCAGTCATCCAGTCCTAATGCAATATACAGATCTGGAAAAAATGAAGAGACCACAGATTTTGCTATTTATAGGTTTATGTTTGAGTAAAATGAACATTGTTGTTTTATTCTATAAACTACAGACAACATTTCTCCCAAATTACAAATAAAAATATTCTCATTTAGAGCATTTATTTACAGAAAATGAGAAATGGCTGAAATAACAAAAAAAAGATGTAGAGCTTTGAGACCTCAAATAATGCAAAGAAAACAAGTTCATATTCATAAAGTAGTTTTAAGAGTTCAGAAATCAATATTTGGTGGAATAACCCTTGTTTTTTTAACACAGTTTTTAATCAGGCATCTTGGCATCATGTTCTCCTCCACCAGTCTTACACACTGCTTTTGGATAACTTTATGCTGCTTTACTCCTGGTGCAAAAATTCAAGCAGTTCGGTTTGGTTTGATGGCTTGTGATCATTCAATTTGGTAAAATCAATGAATATTTAATTTTTAAGTGGTTTTTCCAGCTGTATATATATAATATAATATTAATATCCAAAATTAATCTCCAACAACATTAATAACAAAAAATATGTTTTAATAGCAGTAATATTCAGAAAAAAGCTTTAACCGCATATATGGGCTATGAGTGTAAGTGATACAAAACCCTTTTTTCTGCAGTAAAATAAGATATTTCCATTCTGAAAACTTTGAGGGATTTGACGAGACTCTCCCACAAGACACTTGGAGAAAATGCTGGTTCAAACTCTCTATTCCACTTAATAATTTCAGATCAATAAGAGGAATCAACCCAAAATTGCATTGCAAAAATTTGCATGTTTGAAAATAGACATGAAAACAAGACAACCATGACGGAACAAAATATTTGGAGGGTATGAACTGTTTTAGGCTGTTTTAGACTTTAGACTTGTATTAACTGAGGTGTTAAAAACATAAATATCCAATATGAATATATCAGTTTCAGGGATGTTTTTTTTTAGTGACATCGTCATCCAGTATGAATATCCAGTGATTATCAAATTACTACTGAGAATGAAGTTCTAATAAAAGTATAAAAACGTCAAAATAGACCCAATACACATTATTGTAAATAGAAGATTTGTTAAGAGAAATGTTAAATATTAAAAGCTACACAACAAAAATGTTAGCCTGATAATCTATTGGTTATAATATTTAAATTAATTATACAAATTGATTAACTGATTATACAAACAATGATTTGAGTGATTCCAAACTTTTTCATGCTGCATCATTTCCACATGAATAAAACTCATAAAACAAGACAAGTCCAAAAAATAGGTAACTTTTCTCAGGATGAAGCATAATAGAGAAATAATACAGAATATTAAAGAAGATGTGTAAAGATGTGATGTTATGCCTGATTAGTATATGTATAAGTCATGGCCGATAGTAAGCTATGACACACTATGAACAAAACCCAATATACTATTATTTATAATAACTGAATTACATCTGAAATTATTTATTCATTATTATTAATGTATTACTTGTTTCTATTATTATACGTTGATGATGGTTTACTGAGAACAGAAATCGGCCACATTTCTTCGCATATCAACCTTAAAGCACTTTTTCTTTCTTTCTTTCATTTCTATTACTGTATTTATATTGATGTGGAACTGATGCACAATCACACCCAGTAAATTCAATGCATCACATTAATGAATAAAAACTGAAAAACATACGTTCTGATATCGGTCGTATCATATCTGTGGATGTTTTTACTTATCGCTTCTGATTAAAAAATATCAAGACTAGACTTTTCCCCGTGTATATCCCCAGAGATACGATCAGAAAAAATATGAATAATAAAATAAAAGAATAGACTCTGACTGTGTTCAGGACAGATAAACAGCTTTATACCAGCTTTACGGTTCAGTTTTTATTTTTTACTTTTTTTGTCTTAATTTATCTGTTTTTATCTGTGTTTGATTTACAGAATTGATCACTTATGCACAAAGAATTCACAAACTCATGTGCCTTTCTCCATCCTGACGCTCTCAGACCGGGGAATGTTGATCCGGACGCATGTACAAAACCACTTTAATTTAAATCCAGTATGAATATAGTGTAAAATACGTCTTATTATAGTGCAATGTTGTAAAATACTGAGGAAAAAAGGAGTGAAGATAATTACAGTAATAAAGAAATGAAGGATTTTACATTGTTGTTCGGCATTTTATTTTATTTTTTGCAAACCTATGTGGATTATATGTGTATAAGAATATATGACATTTGTTTAAAAATATGCAAATGTACTATAAAAGTGATCTGGCTAGACACTGGGTCTTTACACCACAATAGGGTGTAATTAAAATACTTACAAATAGTGTTGAAGTTGAAGAAGTATCAACTAAAGCTTTTAATTCTTTAGGTAAAAGTGCAAAAGTACTGGTTTATAAACTACTTAACGTAAAAAAGTGAAAGTAATGCGAGGGGGAAAAAGAAAGCCATTAAGAACAAAAGCTTAGGCCACGCCCACAGAGTCCTATAGTGCACTACCCCCCCTTCCCAAAACACCTTTTTCTAAAAGCTATAATGACTATAATGTTATATTATTAAAATGTTAATGTTGATAAATTTGGGATGCACTAGGCTGTTCCCTGTTTCAGCTGCATATATGCTCATATATGAAAATGAATGCATTTTACATACAGAACAATGTGAATCAAACAAAACACACTGTAAATGTTTCCCATGAATGTCCAGATGAACCAGATTTGCAAAGCTTATTTGGCTTCTCTTGTAAAAGAAAATTGCATTTAAGTATATTTGTTAAAAGTTTACTCTAACATGTAGAAGTGCAGAGTTTTAGCATTAAAAATAATACATACTTAAATACATACTAAATGTACTATTTTGGAACAACTTACAGCAACCTAAGTATATTTCAATTGTAATGAAGCTATATTAAAATTGTGTTTTTGAGTGCTTGTTTGAGTGCAAACTTAAGTAGATATAGTTCTGGGAAAAATAACAGTTTCTGAATCAGTTCCTCTGATTTTGCTATTTATAGGTTTATGTTTGAGTAAAATGAACATTGTTGTTTTATTCTATAAACTACAGACAACATTTCTCCCAAATTCCAAATAAAAATATTCTCATTTAGAGCATTTTTTTTTTTTTGGCAAAAAATGAGAAATGGCTGAAATAACAAAAAAAGATGCAGAGCTTTCAGACCTCAAATAATGCAAAGAAAACAAGTTCATATTCATAAAGTTTTAAGAGTTCAGAAATCAATATTTGGTGGAATAACCCTGGTTGTTTTTAATCACAGTTTTTTTCGTGCATCTTGGCATCATGTTCTCCTCCACCAGTCTTACACACTGCTTTTGGATAACTTTATGCTGCTTTACTCCTGGTGCAAAAATTCAAGCAGTTCAGTTTGGTGATTTGATGGTTTGTGATCATCCATCTTCCTCTTGATTATATTCCAGAGGTTTTCAATTTGGTAAAATCAAAGAAACTTATCTTTTTTAAGTGCTCTCTTATTTTTTTCCAGAGCTGTATACATATATAATATTAATATCCAGAATCAAGCTCCAATAACATTAATAACAGAAAAATGTCTTAATAGCAGTATTTTTTATACAAAAAAACTTTAACCCCATATATGTTCATATTCAAAAAGTTTTAAGAGTTCAGAAATCAATATTTGGTGGAATAACCCTGGTGGTTTTTAATCACAGTTTTCATGCATCTTAACATCATGTTCTCCTCCACCAGTCTTACACACTGCTTTTGGATAACTTTATGCTGCTTTACTCCTGGTGCAAAAATTCAAGCAGTTCAGTTTGGTTTGATGGCTTGTTGCAGAGGTTTTCAATTTGGTAAAATCTATCTCTGTATGAGATTTCTGTTTGAGCGATTCTTCAGAACGTCTCACACAGACTTTATTTTAGATTTTTCCATCGTTTTTGATTCGATCCCTTCAGAAGAAGCAGCTCGAGTGAAAGGTTCTGCCCTGCCACTGATCTTCTCCTGAAAGGGAGTCTATTTTTCGCAGTGATGGCGGTTCTGACACCGACAGCGAGGCGCAATTAAAGCGGTGCTGCGGTTGCGTTCTGGCCCAGGTTCACTTTAATCGCTCAAACCACCCACGGGATCATCGTCTTCAGTCCTGCCTGAACCTTCTGCAGTTCATCAGCCTCAGCATCCGTCCTCCCGCCTCCCTGCTCCAGAGTCCAGAGTTCAGCCCAGTCCGGATAAACGAGCACAGCGTTTATTTATTCCTGTTTATTTACCTGTTCTGTGCAGCTCACCTGAGAAAGGTGACACTGCGAGATCTGATCTGCAGTAAATTGGACGACGGTGGTCCAGCAGCTAAAAGCAGCAGCAGAGCAGCTATTATACTGTAATTGGGCTCAGCCATACAGGAGGCGGTGCTCCTGAGAAAACTCAGCTCTTTCTGTTCTCTCTTTCTTTTTCTCTCTTCTTTTTTATCTTTTCTGTCTGTTACAGAAAAACAGAGGAAGGCTTTTAGGCTCTCCATACATCTTCTATACCGTCCGTAAACTTCGTACTCTGGAGTTTTTCTTTCCAAAGAACTTCTAGGAGATGCAAAAAAAAAAAAACAGAGCTGTAAACGGGTCAATTCCAAATCCCCCAAACTGTTACATCACAGTCTTGACTCATTAACTACATTACATTTATGAAAATAAATAAAGCTAATAAGCTAAGAGCAGTGGGTATTTAGAGGGGATTCTTGTGGTATTTTATGTAGTTGGAAAATGGTATCTAGAGTATTTGTAGGAGGTTGCTGTAGTATTTTAGGTAGTTGTTAAGTGGTTGCTAAAGTATTTAAAGGTGGTTGCTGTGGTATGTAAGGTAATTGGAAAAGGTTTTCCAGAGTTTCTGTAGTATTTTAGGCAGTTGTTCAGTGGTTGTGAGAGTATTTGTAGGCAGTTGCTGTGGTATTTTAGGTAGTTGTTAAGTTGTTGCTAGAGTATTTAAAGGCGGTTGCTGTGGTATTTTATGTAGTTGGAAAGTGGTTGCTAGACTAATTGTAGGTGGTTGCTGTGGTATTTTAGGTAGTTGATAAGTGGTTGCTATAGAGTTTGAAGGTGGTGACTATGATAGTTTAGGTAGTTGCTAAGTGGTTGCTGTGGTATTTTAGGTAGTTGTTAAGTGGTTGCTAGACTATTTATAGGTGGTTCTTGTGATATTTTATGTAGTTGCTAGAGTAATTGTAGGTGGTGGCTGTGATATTTTAGATCGTTGTTACTTGGTCGCTACAGTATTTGTATTTGATTGCTTTTTCTTTCTTCCTTTTTCTTTTTTGCTTTATTTGTCTGCCTCTACAAAGAAGAAGAGAAAGAAGAGGAAGACTCTCCATACATCTTCTATACTGTCCGTAAACTTCGTACTCTGTAGTTTTTCCTTCAAAAGAACTTTTAGGAGATGCAAAAAAAAAAAACAGAGCTGTAAACAGGTCAATACCAAATCCCCCAAACTGTTACATCACAGTCTTGACTCATTAACCACCAACCATTTATACCCCCACATATTTATTTTAAATTTTTACGGTTAAAAGCGACAGATACTTCTTGAAAAAATAGAAGTGAAATGAATAAAACTAATAAGCTAAAAGCAGTGAGTATTTAAAGGTAGTTCTTGTGGTATTTTATGTAGCTGGAAAATGATTGCTAGAGTAATTGTAGGTGGTTGCTGTGGTATTTTAGGTAGGTAGTAAGTGGTTGCTAAAATATTTGTAAGAGGTTGCTGTGGCATTTAAGGTAGTTGTTAAGTTGTTGCTACAGTATTTAAAGGTGGTTGCTGTGGTATTTTAGGTAGTTGGAAAATGGTTTCTAGAGTAATTGTAGGAGGTTGCTGTAGTATTTTAGGTGGTTGTTAAGTGGTCGCTGTGGTATTTTATGTAGTTGGTAAGTGGTTGCTAAAATATTTGTAGGAGGTTGCTGTGACATTTTAGGTAGTTGTTAAGTGGTTGCTGTGGTATTTTAGGTAGTTGGTAAGTGGTTCCTAGAGTGTTTGAAGGTGGTGACTATGGTATTTTAGGTAGTTGTTAAGTGGTTGGTGTGGTATTTTAGGTAGTTGGTAAGTGGTTGCTATATATAGGTGGTTCTTGTGATATTTTATGTAGTTGCTAGAATAAATGTAAATGGCTGCTGTGGTATTTTACATAGTTGGGAAGTGGTTGTTATAGAGTTTTTATAGGTGGTTCTTGTGATATTTTATGTAGTTGCTAAAGTACTTTAGGTAGTTGTTGAATGGTTTTTAGAGTATTTGTAGATCATTACTATGGTATTTTAGGTAGTTGTTAAGTGGTTGCTGTGGCATTTTAGGTAGTTGGTGAGTGGTTGAGAGAGTATTTATAGGTGGTACTTGTAATATTTTATGTAGTTGCTAGAGTAACTGTAGGTGTTCGCTGTGGTATTAAAGGTAGTTCTTAAGAGGTTGCTAGAGTATTTGAAGGAGGTTGCTGTGGTGTTTTAGGTAGTTGTTAAGAGGTTGATAGAGTATTTAAAGGTGGTTGCTGTGGTATTTTAGATAGTTGTTAAGTGGTTGCTAGAGTATTTGTAGGCGGTTGCTATGGTATTCTGTGTGCAGACAGTGATGAGCAGGCTGATGTCAGGCTTGTTTGATCTGCAGTGCTGTTGCTCGGCTGGGTGAGACGGATGTTGTGTTGCAGTGATATGTCAGGAGCTCAGATGAAAGGGATCATCTGGAGAAGATAAAGGACGTATAGACCTGCCTGTATGTCACAGAAGCCACCGCTGGGGAACCGTCATGCCTGGAACAGTGAACATTTGACAGAAACTCCAGCAGTTATCCAATCAGATTAGACAGTAAAGAAGCAGCAGTGAAGCTCTGATTACATTTAGTATAAAAAAGAAAGAGATTTATTGTGAAGAAAATGCAGCAGATATTGTATTTTTCTGGTATTGTTATGGTGGTAGGTGTATGTTGTGGATTTTTGATAGTTTTTAAGTGATTGCTTAAGTGTAGGTGGTTTCTGTGGTATTTTAAATAGCTGTTATGGTATTGTGTGTGATATGTTTATATGATACTAGAATGTTATGTGGTGGCTAATATATTACATATATTACATATGGTAGTTCCTAGAGTATGGGTAAGTGGTTGCTGTGGTATTTTAAGTAGTTGTTAAGTGGTTGCTAGAATATGTGTGAGAGGTTGCTGTGGTATATTTGATTCGTAGAGAGTTTTACATGACTGCTGTGGTATGTTTGTAGTTGTGTAGTCATTGCTGGAGAGTTTTAAGGTGGTTACTATGTTTTTTTTATAGTTGTTTATGGGTTTCTAGAGGGTTTGTAGGTGGTTGCTGTGGTATTTTTTGATAGTTGTTAGGTGGTTGCTGTGGTATTTTGCGTAGCTGCTAAGTGGGTGATAGAGAGATTGTAGGTGGTTACTATTGACTTTTAATCACATTAGTAATTTGTAACATTTAGTATTTGTTGTTTAGAGGTTGCTAGAGAGCTTGTACATGACTTCTGTGGTATGTTTGTAGTTCTTATGTGATTGTTAAAGTACGTTTAGGTGGTTGCTGTGGTATTTCAGTAGTTTTTAAGTGGTTGGTAGAGTGTTGGTAAGTCGTGGCTAAGGTAACCAATGTGGTTAGTGGATTGGCACTAGACTGTGGCTATTCTATTTCAGCCAATTGTTTAGAGGTTGCTAGGGTATTCTATGTGATTAATAAGATGTTTCTAAATAGTGACTAAGGTATCTAAGGTGGTTAATAAGGTGTTACTATGTGGATCCAAAATGGTGTCAGGTAATTGTAAGGATGTAAGAAAGTAGGCTAAGGTGTTAAGCAGTTACTGAGGTATATCTGGTGGTATCTAGGGTGTTATTAGTACAGTAACTGCTATGTTTTTTCATGTGGTTGCTTGTGTGCTCCTATGTGGGAGTGGTAGGTAGTTAGTGTCAATGGATTTATTTAATTTCTATCTGATTTTAGGTAGATTCTATTGATGTTATTAACACTGTAAATATAACAGATGATGTCATCAATTTAATGTGAAGTTTTTAAGATGTAAATATAGACAGTTCACATGGTTTAGTGAAAGCTTTTGAACTCTAATGAACCCTCAAAACTTACCTGCCCATGGAATATATTTTTTAAAATGTCATCAAAGAAGAAAATGATAAAGTTTTACTATCTAAACTTTCAGACTCATCGAGAAGTAAATGTATTCATTTTAAAAAAGGCAGAAAAGTGGAGCAGACTCTCTCTCTCTCTTTCTCTGTCTGTAAGAGGATGAGAGGATGAAATATTTCCTTTGTACTGAAGCGCTATTGTGTAGCGCTGTAGCTGAAATGCTAATTTAAATGTAAATCTGTATTGTAGCGATACAGTACTGGAAACTGCTGAGAGAGAACTGCTGTGAGAATAGCCACCCCTATCTAATATATACCACAAATATATACCTTTTACATATATATGCCGATTGCCAGTGAAGGAACATTATTACAGGTTGTTAGAGTTTGATGGACAATGATATTTGGTGGAGAATGATGGTGTTTGTTGGTGGTGGGGAATGATGGTGTTTATTGGTAGAAAATGATGGTGTTTCTGGTGCTAAATAAAGGAGTAGAATATCAATGGTATTTAATGGAGATTCATGGTGTTTATTGATGGAGAATTGTGGTGTTTGTTCTTAAAAACAATGGTGTTTGTTGGTGAAGAACGTTGGTAGAGAATTGTAGTGTTTGTTAGAGAACAATGGTGTTTGTTGGAATAGAATGATGGTGTTTATTGGTGGAGAATGATGGTGTTTGTTGGTGGTGAATAAAGGAGTTGGATAACGATGGTGTTTAATGGAGAATTATGGTATTTATTGAAATAGAATGGTGGTGTTTGTTGTTGGAGAATGATGGTGTTTGTTGGTGGAGAATGATTGTATTTATTGGAATAGAATGGTGGTGTTTGTTGGTGGTGAATAAAGGAGTAGGATAACAGTGGTGTTTCATGGAGAATGATTGTATTTATTGGAATAGAATGGTGGTGTTTGTTGGTGGTGAATAAAGGAGTAGGATAACAATGGTGTTTAATGGAGAATCATGGTATTTATTGAAATGGAATGGTGATGTTTGTTGGCGGTGAATAAAGGAGTAGGATAACAATGGTGTTTAATGGAGAATCATGGTATTTATTGGAATGGAATGGTGGTGTTTGTTGGTGGTGAATAAAGCAGTTGGATAACGATGGTACTTAGTGGAGAATGGAAATATATATGTGCATCAACCTGCAAAGTAGTACTTTTACAATATAGTGTATTAAAAATTATATAATTATTATTATTGTTTTGTATTTAAATATAGCTTAATTACAATGGAAATATACTTAAGTTGCCGTACGTTGTTTCAAAAAAGTACATTTAGTATGCATTTAAGTCCATGTTAATTTTAATGCAAAAAAGTACTTTTCCATGTTAAGTATGCTTTTAAAAAATATACGTTTCTTTTACAAGGGTTAGATCAACTTAAAGTAATTGGACTGAAGAGACAGGTGATTAAATGCAAATTAATAAAGTAATTTATAAGATAAAGATAATTAATAAAATAGTTTTTTTCTGGGTCGTGCAGCACTGCAGCTGCTGGATAAATACTGTACTTTATAATTACTGTACTTTATATTTACTGTACTGTAACACTGTTCGCTCTGCTCCAAACTAAACACTAACCCAGCTAAACACACAGAGAGCCGCTATCTGCTGCAGCACAGCTTCAGCTTCTGAGAGCTAATAAACAGAATCAGGAGTATTATAGAATTTAGAACAGAGCGTGTGGAGGTGTTCGGCTATTTCTGTACATAAACACACTGCGCTTATATCTAATCCCCTCCGGTTAATAGCGCAGAGGAGTGTGTGTGTGTGTGTGTGTGTGTGTGTGTGTGTGTGCATTTATCTATGTGAGAAGCATTTTCATGCTTTAACTCAGAATGTCACACTGGCAGTGCGTCAGAGGGGATTCTGGGAGTTATGCAAATGAGTTCTGCCAAGGTCATCCAATAGGCTGAGGGCTTTTTGCGCATCATGAGAAGTGACAGCTGTATCTGCTGCTCTAAACCCACAGCCAGGTTTATATATATATATAGAAAAAAATTACAATTATAGCTTTTTAATCATATTTGTGAAGAGTGTATTGTCACTCTTCAAATTCACTTCTAAACAAAGAGAGAATGATGGTGTTTGTTGGTGGAGAATGATGGTGTTTTTTGGTGGTGAATGATGTTGTTTTTTGGTGATAAATGATGCCGTTTGTTGGTGGAGAATGATGGTGTTTGGTGGTCAATAATTAAGCTGTTTCTTATTGGGGAATGATGGTGTTTATTGTTGGTGAAAAATGATGATGTTTAGTTGGTGTAGAATGATGGTGTTTAGTTGGTGGAGAATGATGGCATTTGTTAGTGGAGAATGGTGGTGATTGTTGATTGAAAATTATGGTGTTTGTTGGTGGATAATGATGCTGTTTCTTGGTGGAGAATGATGGTGTTTGTTGTTGGAGGATGATGGTGTTTGTTCCTGGAGAATGATGGTATTTGTTGCTGGAGAATGATGGTGTTTGGTGGTCTATAATTATGTTGTTTCTTATTGGGGAATTATGGTGTTTGTTGCTGGAAAATGATGGTGTTTGTTGGTGGAGAATGATGGTGTTTAGTTGGTGGAAAATAATAGTGTTCATTGTTGGTGTAGAATGATGGTGTTTGTTGGTGGAGAATAATCGTGTTTAATGTTGGGGTAGAATAATGGTGTTTTGTTGGTGTAGAATGATGGTGTTTGTTGGTGGAGAATGATACGTTTGTTGGTGGAGAATAATGGTGTTTGTTGCTGGAGAATGATGATGTTTATTGTTGGAGAAGAATGATTGTGTTTGTTGGTGGAGAATGATGGTGTTTGTTGGTGGAGAAGGATGGTGTTTATTGTTGGAGAAGAATAATGGTGTTTGTTGGTGGAGAACTAATGTGTTTGTTGGTGGAAAACGAATGTGTTTGTTTGTTGATGATTATGCTGTTTCTTAGTGTCGAATGATGATGTTTGGTGGTCTATAATTATGTTGTTTCTTATTGGGGAATTATGGTATTTGTTGGTGGAGAATGATGGTGTTTGTTGGTGATAAATGATGGCGTTTCTTGGTGGAGAATGATGGTGTTTGGTGGTCAATAATTATGTTGTTTCTTATTGGGGAATGATGGTGTTTGTTAGTGGAGAATGATGGTGTTTGTTGGTGGAGAATGATAATGTTTGTTTGTCGATAATTATGCTTTTTCTTCGTAGAGAATGATGGTTTTTGTTAGTGGAATGTCATGTTATTAAGTGTTGAAGAATTATAGTGCTGGATAAGAAGAAGTACAAGTGAACTCTGCTTATATAGTTTTAATTTTACTTTTTATAGACATTTTTACTGCAAAATGTACATCTAGATAGGTTAAACTATGGTTATTCACACCTGTAGTGGTTCCTTTATAAATTCTGCAGTGTTTCTGAAGTGTGCTGGAACAGATTTCTTAAGGAAAGTGTTTTTCACCCTCGGCTGACTGGAGAATATGTCATTAACGGCTGAACGTACCTGGAAACCTGCGGTCCCCGAGCTCGTTTTACATCTCATCACTGTTTGAGTAAATTAATGCAGATGTTCTGTCTGAAGATGGAACACAAAGACCAAAATCTGCATCAGATCATCTTTGATGGTTCAAAGAGCTGCCTTAAGGGATCTCTGAGACGCAGCACAAAAGGATCTGGAGAGATTCGGCAGAAATGAAGGACACGGAGGACTGGAGCTGTCTGTCTGTCCCCTGCAGTTAGACGGGGGGTGACGGTCTTATCCCCGCATTAATTAAAATTCCCATCAAAACACTGATTTAATGAGCCGACGAGAAGTCAAACATCTTAAGCCTGAATGAGGAAAGCTTTATCGGGATTAGAGCTACAGCGAGAGGGACATGCTGCGAGAGACTGGCATTGTTAGGAATTGTATCGGGGTTTGGTATACTGGTTATAATGGGGTGCACGGGTTCCGTATGGCAACCCAGAGATGTTGCTACAGCTGGGCCTGTAGATCCTGCTCTACACTCGTAGGTTGCTGATGCTGTAGAGTCCCAGCATGCATTCACTGTGGATTTTTTTTGTTTCAATAATCTTCTGCAACCTTTTCACCAAGATCTTGCAGCAGCATTGATGATGGTAGAGTCACAAAGCAGCTCTTCTCCATCCAGCACATCCCAAAGCTTCTCAATGAAGATCTGGACTCTGTGGTGAACGCTCTCTCAATCCATGTGTGAAAATGATGATCTCATGCTCCCTGAACCCTGAACTCTTTCACCATTCCAGCCCCATGAATCCTGACATTGTCATCTTGGAATATGGCCGTGATCATCAGGGAAGAAAAAATAAATCCATTGATTTTGGAATAACCTGGTCTATATTCAGTATATAAAGGTAGTCAGATGACCTCATTCTTTCAGCACAGAACATACTGTTGCTGAACCTAAACCTGCAGACCAACTGCAGCATCAACCCCACATCATTTACTTACTTAAATTCAGGTGGAGTGATGTGAAGCCACCTCCTGCCATTTTGGAGGGAAACTTGTCAATAAAAGTCCCCCCAAACAAACACAACAGGTGCGCCTATAAAAGTAGAAATTGCTCTGATATTATAGAATTAAACTCCCTGGATATGAGGTAGAATAACAGCTATGGAGCTATCAATATCAGCTAGGTTATTTTTAGGAGAAATTCTAAATTACAAGCACTGATTACTTTTTATTATCTATATGAGAGGAAATTATATTGTATTATAATATATTTTTTAAACCTACCCGGCCTACTTAATATTTAATTGGTAGTATTTGTTAATATATAATGATTTAGATGTGCATTTTCCTGTTTTATAACATCAACAAAAACAACAACAAAATGATAATATTATTATCAATTAATATTATAACTGACTGCAGCAGTCACTTTAGTTGCTCTCTATAAAGAGTCCATAGTGTCCAGAAGTGTGAATGTACAGGGTGTACGTACAGATAAAAAAAATAGGTTGTGATTTAAAAAGTATATGAGACTCGTTCCTCATCTGCCCTGTCTGGTGGCTCTTGGAACAAAAGATCTCCTGAGTCTGTCTGTAGAGCAGCTGAACACACCTCGCTTCCAGACCACCACACCCATCAGTATAGATTTATTCCTAAACTCTGACGCTATTTTAACAACACGGGTGCAAGGCATGGAAATAGACTGCTGACGGGGTGTAAGATAGCTACGAGCATCGCGACACACCTTGCACAGAGTGTACGAAAGGGTTATTTGAGCTACAAAACAGCTTATCAATTAATTCATAAAGATTCTTTTAACCAACATCTATGTCTATGTGTATCTTAAATCTCCCGGCGGGCAATTTATTAAAACAACCATCCTGTTTCTCTGCATGGTAAAGTCATGTCTAGCAGCCAATGAATGATCTCTCACCAGGAGGTACACTACCCAAAGGTAGCCTCAACATAAAGAGTCTTTTATAGTATTTAATCTATCGAAGTGTTTTTTTTTATCCGTAATTCTCATTACTGCATGCTTTCTAATACTTTCTTACTCCTACAAAAAGGTCTAAAATGATATTGGGTCTTTACTGAACTGCTGAAACAGGCAGCTTCTGATAAATAGCTCTGAGTGTTCAGGGTGGGTTTCCACACTGCTGGTCCAGATCTTCAGCCAGATGAGTTTTCTCATTAGTGCTTTTCTAGTTAAGGTGATGAATAGCCGAGCTCTCCCTCTAAATAGATGTGAACTCTGTAATACAGAGGCGAATTAGGCCATCCGTTTGGCCAGGCTTCAGCGAGCACCGGCAGGTCAGATGGCGGGGCCACGGTCATTGGACAATGTAATTGAATTGTCACAGTCGCTGTCCTCTCATTGGCCGAGGTCCGAGCTGGGGACTGACACGGAGAGGCTGGATTCTGCTGACTCTGGAGAATAAAATAAAAAGTATTTTAAATAAGTCACATCCAGAAAAAGTAAAACGCAATAACCCTTTCAAATGTACAGCTTACAGTTTAGCTCCACCCATTCAGTCTACAGCCTATAGTTTAGCTCCACCCATTTATTGTATAGCCTAAAACAGTTTAGCTCCACCCATTCATCTTACAGACTATAGTTTAGCTCCAACCATTCAGTCTACAGACTATGTTTTAGCTCCACCCATTCAGTCTACAGACTATAACAGTTTTGCTTCACCTATTCAGTCTACAGCCTGTAACAGTAACGCTCAACCCATTTAACCTACATCTTACAGTTAAGCTCCACCCATTCAGTCTACAGACTATAACAGTTTAGCTCCACCCATTCAGCCTACAGACTATAGGTTGGCTCCAACCATTCAGTCTACAGACTATAGTTAAGCTTCACCCATTCAGTCTACAGACTACAGTTTAGCCCCACCCATTCAGCCTACAGCCTATAACAGTTTAATGTTACATATTCAACCTGCAGTCTACAATTGTTTAGCTCCACCCATTCAGCCTACAGCTTACAGTTTAGCTCTACCCATTTAGCCTACAGACTATAGTTTAGCTCCACCTGTTTAGTCTACAGACTATAGCTTAGCTCCACCCATTCATTGTATAGCCTAAAACAGTTTAGCATCACCCATTCAGTTTACAGACTATGGTTTAGCTCCACCCATTCAGCCTACAGACTATAGTTTGGTTTCACCCATTTAGTCTACAGACTATGGTTTAGCTCCACCCATTCAGTCTACAGACTATAGTTTAGCTCCACCCATTAATTGTATGGCCTAAAACAGTTTAGCTCTACTCATTCAGCATACAGACTATAGTGTAGCTCCACCCATTCAGTCTATAGCCTACAACCATTTAGCTCCACCCATCCAGTCTACAGACTATGGTTTAGCTCCAACCATTCAGTCTACAGCCTGCAACAGTTTAGCATTCAGCCTTTAGTTTAGCTCCACCCAAATCAGCCTTTAGTTTAGCTCCACCCTTTCAACTTTCAGTCTACAACAGTTTAGCTCCACCCATTCAGCCTTCAGTTTAGCTCCAACCAATCAGCCTTTAGTTTAGCTCCACCCATTCAACTTTCAGTCTACAACAGTTTAGCCCAACCCATTCAGCCTTTAGTTTAGCTCCACCCTTTCAGCCTACAGCCCTGTATATTTAAAATTAATTTATTCAAGTTCAAAGTTTTTCAGTCAGGATTTCTTTTTGGATAGTGTACAATGCAGAGCAGCCAATCAGAACAGAGCTATTTTACATATGCCCATCTTAAAGACAGTAATAAAAAAGGTCTAAACTTATTATGACTGGTTTTGTGCAACAATTCAGCTCCTTCAGCTTTAACTCCACTTATTAAACCCAAAGAATAAGAAAAAGTAATAATTATTGTCTGGAGATTTACTGCAGCTAATTTGTCCTTATTTAAATCTAATATTAAGACACAGCTAAAGCAAAGGACCAATAAGCTTAAGGTCATTCTGAAACATGCTCCTCGTACCGAGGGTCCTTGACCCGCTCTTGGATTGGTCACAGTGACAGGATATGTAGATCTGGGCAGCGCTGATGGAAATATCAACATTTAATCACCTTGCTGGCCTTCCCCGAGAACAAGACCATTATCAGGGGAAAGTGCTCCATTACTGACTGCAGGATTATGAGCTAATGCCACCAATTTATTACCACTAATGCTGCCAGAAAAGAGAACATGCATTTACAGTCAGATACGGCCTGTTATTGGATTATGACCAATATGGCTTTTGTTAAGTAGAAGAGAATTTATTAGAGTCGTACGAAACGTCTCATTGATTCAGGTTTTCACTGCAGTAATTCATAACATTCATATACGACTTTATACAGTTTATAGATAAAATCAGGTCAGTTTATACAGAATTTAAATAAAGTAGCAATATGCAGTGAAAGACTGAAGCACAGACAATGAGTGTTCAATGGAGAATAATGGTGTTTGTTTGAAAATGCATGGTCTTTAAAAAGTTGAAGTAGAGTCTTTAATAGAGGCTGGTAGTGTTTGATTAAAAATCAATTATCTTTAATGAAAAATGATGGTGCTTGGTCGAAAATCTACGTTTTTTAATGTAAAACAGTAGTGTTTGGTTAAAAATATATGTTTTTAATGTAAAAAAGGTAGTATTTGGTAATATATATATATATATATATATATATATATATATATATATATATATATATATATATATATATAGTCTTTAATGTAGAATGGTAGTGTTAGATGGAAAAGCAATGGTCTTTAATGGAGAATGATGGTATTTGGTTGAAAATCTATAGTCTTTAATGAAGAATGGTAGGGTTTGGTTAAAAATATAGTCTTTAATGGAGAATGGTGGTGTTTGATTGAACAACCCATGGTATTTAATGAAGAATGATGGTGCTTGGTTGAAAACTCATGGTCTGTATTGGAAAATGATGGTGTTTGGTTGAGAATCTATGGTCTTTAATGGAGAATGATGGTGCTTGGTGAAAAACCCATGGTCTTTAATAAAGGTAAATGATGGTGTTTGCTTGAAAATATATGGTCTTTAATAGAGGTTGGTAGTGTTTGGTGGAAAACCTATGGTATTTAATGAAGAATGATGGTACTTGGTTAAAGACTCATGGTCTATAATGGTAACTGGTGGTGTTTAGTTGAAAACTATTGTCTTTGGTGGAAAACCTATGGGCTTCGATGGAGAAGGGTAGTGTTTGGTTGATAATGCATGGTTTATGGAGACCAATGGTGTTTGGTTGAAAATACATGGCCTTTGATGGACAATGGTAGTGTTTGGTTGATAGACAATAGTCTTTAATGCAGAATGATGGTGTTTAAGAATGATGGAGATAAAGTGGAAACACTTTATCTCTTTTTCAACCATGGGGGAATGAAGGGTCTCGAGTCTTCTGATCTCACTAATGCTGTTCTTGTTGCTACATGCAATCAAATCCTCACAGTAGTGATCCAGAAAGAAGTAGAAATCTTTTCTCTGGGCAGTAGAGAGCTGGTTGTCGGCTGTTTCTCAGCTTGTTTGTAATGTATCTGGTTCTGCTCGGCTGCACGGGTGCTGGGGGCGCTGCCATCCAGCCATCTGTGATCTGCTATTGACTGGAATTAAATTGTTTTCAGAGTTTGATTGATGTCAACTTAAAGCCGCCCACCAACCGGTTCTACTGTCTCTGGTGAGAACGTTTACTGAATGCTCCTCAGAGAGGGAATACAGGATATAATATGAGTATATAGCCATGAACTCAATTACTATATGTTAAATGTATTAAATAGTCTATATTAATTTTAACCATATTAATAACGGCCTATTAATGGCTTATTAACAACATCTAATCCAATCAATTAATAAAATGTTGAAAACAGCTCCACCCAGGCTGTACTGCGTGTTGTACAGTGTGTTGTGAAAGGCTGTGGTGTGGTGTGGTGGTGACATGGTGATGTGGTGGTGTTATGGTGATGTGGTGTTATGGTGACATGGTGGTGTAGTGTACAGTGTAATTGCTGTATCATTAGCTGATGTTCTCTGGTGGTGTGGTGTTCTGGTGTTGTGGTGGTGGTATGGTGACGTGGTGTTATGGTGACATGGTTTTCTGGTGACATGGTGTTGTGGTGATGTGGTGTTTTGGTGTTGTGGTGGTGTTATGGTGAAGTGGTGTTATGGTGACGTGGTGATGTTGTGACGTGGTGTTATGGTGACGTGGTGGTGTAGTATAAAGTGTACAGTATAATTTTTTTATCATTAGTTGGTGTTCTCTGGTGGGGTGGTGTGGTGTTGTGGTGGTGTTATGGTGATGTGGTGTTATGGCGACGTGGTGGTGTAGTGTACAGTATAATTGCTGTGTCATTAGCTGGTGTTCTCTGGTGGTGTGGTGATGTGGTCTTCTGGTGTTGTGGTGACATGGTGGTGTAGTGTACAGTGTACGGTATAATTGCTGTATCATTAGCTGGTGTTCTCTGATGGTGTGGTGATGAGGTGTTATGGTGACGTGGTGGTGTAGTGTACAGTGTACGGTATAATTGCTGTATCATTAGCTGGTGTTCTCTGGTGGTGTGGTGATGTGGTGTTATGGTGATGTGGTGTTGTGGTGACGTGGTGGTGTAGTGTACAGTGTACGGTATAATTGCTGTATCATTAGCTGGTGTTCTCTGATGGTGTGGTGATGAGGTGTTATGGTGACGTGGTGGTGTAGTGTACAGTGTACGGTATAATTGCTGTATCATTAGCTGGTGTTCTCTGGTGGTGTGGTGATGTGGTGTTATGGTGATGTGGTGTTGTGGTGACGTGGTGGTGTAGTGTACAGTGTACGGTATAATTGCTGTATCATTAGCTGGTGTTCTCTGGTGGTGTGGTGATGTGGTGTTATGGTGATGTGGTGTTGTGGTGACGTGGTGGTGTAGTGTACAGTGTACGGTATAATTGCTGTATCATTAGCTGGTGTTCTCTGATGGTGTGGTGATGAGGTGTTATGGTGACGTGGTGGTGTAGTGTACAGTGTACGGTATAATTGCTGTATCATTAGCTGGTGTTCTCTGGTGGTGTGGTGTTGTGGTGGTGTTATGGTGATGTGGTGTTATGGTGACGTGGTGGTGTAGTGTACAGTATAATTGCTGTGTCATTAGCTGGTGTTCTCTGCTGGTGTGGTGATGTGGTCTTCTGGTGTTGTGGTGGTGTTGTGGTGACGTGGTGGTGTAGTGTACAGTGTACGGTATAATTGCTGTATCATTAGCTGGTGTTCTCTGGTGGTGTGGTGATGTGGTGTTATGGTGATGTGGTGTTATGGTGACGTGGTGTTATGGTGGTGTGGTTTTCTGTTGTTGTGGTGGTGTTATGGTGGTGTGGTGATGTGGTGTTATGGTGACGTGGTGTTATGGTGGTGTGGTGTTCTGTTGTTGTGGTGGTGTTCTCTGGTGGTGTGGTGATGTGGTGTTATGGTGATGTGGTGTTATGGTGATGTGGTGTTATGGTGACGTGGTGTTATGGCGGTGTGGTGTTCTGTTGTTGTGGTGGTGTTATGGTGGTGTGGTGATGTGGTGTTATGGTGATGTGGTGTTGTGGTGACGTGGTGGTGTAGTGTACAGTGTACGGTATAATTGCTGTATCAATAGCTGGTATTCTCTGATGGTGTGATGATGAGGTGTTATGGTGACGTGGTGGTGTAGTGTACAGTGTAATTGCTGTATCATTAGCTGGTGTTCTCTGGTGGTGTTATGGTGACGTTGTGCTGTAGTGTACAGTGTACGGTATAATTGTTGTATCATTAGCTGATGTTCTCTGGATGCAGAATAAGCTGAACTCAGAACTCCTGACTCATCACACCATTAGTCCTAATCAGGAAGCTGCATCAGAAGATAACAGTCGTATGGAGGAGAGGCGTTTGCTCCTCTTCATCAGTTTCTTCTTTAACGAGGATTTTTTCACTACAGCAGCAGTTTAACGCCGGTCAGAGTTCTCTCATTAATCTTATTCTGTCCGTTCTGACAGCTCTTTACATCCAGTACCCGGTTCTCGCTGTGCTCAGCTCAGAACTCATCAGTTCCTGCTCTTTTACTTTAAAATAACATCAGATATGTGTTTACGCTTACAGTACATCCAGTGTACAGCATTCTGAATTAAAGTGTATTAAAGAGCCCGTATGCAGCATTTTAGACCTGGACCATGCTTCAGTAGATCCGGACCGAAAACACCTTTTCTGGTTGGATCAAACTCTGGTTCTTTGGTCTGAACCGTGGTTCACAGCCCTCTTTCACACCTGATACTTCGGTTCTGACCCAAACTGAAGAGTCCAAAAGTCTTATATAGTGCCTTTCTATACACCCAAGGATGCTTTACATTCACGTTTTAAACACAACCATTTATACTCAGCACTCATCCACATATAGAAGTGAGAAGCAACAGCCAATTACGCACAGCGTACACTCAACCGGAAAACACAGTCCACCTGGGCATACACACCAATACACACATTCATCCATACACAAACACACCCAAAGTATTTAATTTACCTAATCTTTTTATGTTTTTGGACTGTGGAGAATATGCAAATGTCACCCAGGTAGGGACTTGAACCCAAAACCCCAGCGCTAGAAGGTGAACGTGCTAATCATTAAGGCACTGTGTCATCCATCATTGTAATTAGCTATGTACTCAATTACTAAAGTGTATGCTAAATGTATTACATAGAATATGTTCTCATTTACTCGATATGTGTTCCTAAGTACCTATTGTCACGTCCTGTCTGTTCTCATGTCTCTGTGTGTTATTCTCACATGACCCGTGCTCCTCTGTTTTTCTTCCCCAGTAATTTTCCAACACATTTGTAGCTCCGCCCCTAGCTCCAGGTGTTTGTGTTTAGTGTGTATATATAGTCCTCCTATGTCACTTTGTCCTCGTCTGTCTTTGCACTACCCCTGTTTTTTGTCTCTCAGCGTTTCTTTGTTTTCATAGCCCTTGTCCTTAGCTCAGTATTTATCTTCTTGTTTTTTTTCTAGTTCTTTGTTTATTTCCTTGTTCTGATTTGTTTTCTGTTATATAGTTTTAGTTATTAGTTTATTTCTTTGTTTAGCCTCCCTGTTGCATGTTATCGTTCTCCCTTGTTTGTTCCTTCGGTGATTTGTTTATTCGTTTATTTGTTTCTTTGTTATTTATTTAATAAATTTTCATTACCTTACATTAACAATGTAATTAATTAGTAATTCCTATATTATTATACAATTTACATTGTACTCAATTGCTAATTAAGACATGTACTCAATATACCAAACTATGATAGACTATGATATGACTATCATATAAGGCATTACCACCCACAGTGGATAGTGTAGCGGATGGTAAGTATCGTGACCGGTGGTTTCTGGCTAAAACTAAAAACTAAAATAAGACAAATCACACCCATATTTAATGCAGGAGAATTTGGCCACATATCCCACAGTCAAAACATGCCTTCAGGTATTTTAAATGTATTTTATAATACAATATCATATAACATCTCCAAAAACCTCAGGCCAGTCTCAAGGAAGGATAACTGGTAAACCGCGACAACAGGGTCACGGGTAAAAGCCTCCCTGAGGCTCATGGAGGCTCCGCCCACCTCACACCTCAAAACAGGGTTTTTTAAGAATTTAGAGCTCATAGATATCATAGGACCCATTGGGAGATCTTGTAGAGTCTGCGAAAGCTCTATTAGGCAGGTGGTTTTAATGTTATGGCTGATCAGTGTATAATATAATATACCAGAGGTCTCTGCAGGTCCAGCAGTGAATTTTTTCAGTTAATATTAAGGGATCTAAGAGCTCTTTTATAGTCGCTGTTTCTAAAGACGAGTAAGATCTGATATAAAACAGGCTGAATCAAATGCTCAGTAGCTCATAAAGCAGCAGGGATTCAATAGAAAAACACAATGTTCCTGAAATATAATCAGAAAAGCTCATCCACTGAAGGTTAGAACTCTTACATTATTAAATATAAACCTACTAGACTGCTTTTCAGGAGCTGTGCTGTAGTAGAACTATCAGTAAAACTCTATACAGCACATTTATAATAGTGTAACATTGATTAAATGTGCCAATAATAAACAAGTTTTTTTGTGTATAAATATATATAAAAATATATGTACAACTCTGTTATTTTACTTTTATCAAAAAAAAAAATCATATGCAAAAGTTGAAAAATATGTACTTAGATTATGGTGTACTATTAAACACACTTCGTTATGCTTTAATTTTATTTTATTTTATTTTTTTTATTCTACTTTAGGCCATCAATAGAAAAGATTTTCTATAAGACGATCGAAGTTTTTAGAACTTTAGAACTTTTACCATTTAAGCTCTTCAGGTCGAGTCAATTACCGGAAATGGTACAAACAACGAATAAAAAAGTAAACTAAAAGCTGAAATTTAAAAAATAATTTTAGTATTGTAAGGATTAAAAAAATGATATATTGTAAACAAGGTTTGTGTCCCGTTACATCTGTCGTAAAACTAACTATAAAAAGTAAGGTGAACCTGCTGGTTCACAGCTTTGGGTCATTGTCCTGCTGCAGAACCCAAGTACACCTGGGCTTTAGGTCACAATCTTAATGCCAGACATGGCAAACAGCATAATTTCTGGTTCCATCTGTTACAGCAAGTTTTCCAGGCCCTAAAGCAGAACAGCAAAGCAGCTCCAGAACATCACACTACCACCACCATGTTTTTACTCTTTCAGAACTGAATTCTGTTCCAGTGGTGGAAAAAAATATAAATGCTGGATTCTTTCTGTAATGCACACAAAGGAAAACTTCAAATTAATCTAATGCATTTTAATGTCCATCGCATTGGAAGCAAATGTTTTAACGTTTTTGGGCGGGGCTAAGCTTCTGTTCCAATGGCTTGTAAACTTTTTCATTGGCTGGTTCATGGTCTATTCTCATGGACAACAGGTCTTAAATACTGTTAAGTTCAGTTGTGTTACATTTAAGCCAACATGTAACGGAACTCTTTTTCCACACAGGGCCAGGTTGGTTTGGATAGCATTTTTACCCTAATAAATAACATTATCATTTTATTTTTTTTAGTTTATTTTTGTATCTACTCAGGTTATTTTTGTCTGATATTAAAATGTGTTTGACAATCAGAAAAATCACAAACCCTTGTAAAAAAAAATCCTGGTTTTTAATCACAGTTTTTTTCATGCATCTTGGCATCATGTTCTCCTCCACCAGTCTTACACACTGCTTTTGGATAACTTTATGCTGCTTTACTCCTGGTGCAAAAATATTCAAGTAGTTCAGTTTGGTGGTTTGATGGTTTGTGATCATCCATCTTCCTCTTGATTATATTCCAGAGGTTTTCAATTTGGTAAAATAAAAGAAACTCATTATTTTTAAGTGGTTTCTCATTTTTCAGAGCTGTATTTTCTATCAATACAACATTTAATTTAAAGCATAATGCTTACAAATACATGTTATGTGTTTAATGTAAATTTAAACATAATTTAAACCTAATTTAAACATATTTTAATGCTCTTCACAGGGAAAACAAAAGAAACCTTTATGGGGGTAAATACTTTTTTTCACAGCACTGTCTGAGTGTGAGAGTGCATTAAGAGTGTGTTGAGGTGTGTGATCAGGCTGATGTAACGGCTCAGTGCAGAATCCCCTCAGCTGAAGGTGGTGATTGGTGGTCCTGGGGGGATAAATGGAGCAGAGGTGCGTGTGTGTGTGTGTGTGTGTGTGTGTGTGTGTGTGTGTGATAGCAGAACCGGTTCAGACCGGCTGTAGCTCGTGGTGACCTCACGGCCTTCACCTGAACGCAATAACGCTGTCGACTGATGCAAGACTTACTCACAGCACCTACACAACCGGGGCTCGGCTACAGAACATAATATACTGCATATAATATATATTACAGTATATTATATAGTATATAATATATAATACATTGGGGGAAAATATGCACAGTACATAAGGAATCATGCAGTAACTTTAAAGTGTTAAACAAACCAAAATAATCTGTTTAGATGCTCTTATCCGGGGAGCTGTTTGTTAACTTGTGGTTTCTGAGGCAGGTAACTCTGAATAACTTATCCTGTGCAACAGAGGAAACTCTTGCTCTGTCCTGATGAGTGCCAGTTCCATCATTATGATGTTTTTGATGGTCTATCAAAGTTTTTGGAGTTCTTCTTCTTTTTTTTTTTACATTGACTGACCTTTCTTTTTCTCAAAAAAGGGCTAATTGGCACCTGATTCATGTAAAAAAAAACAAATAATTATCTTTTTACATTATGTAGTTTCTGAAAAAAATTATGTCCACATATGAGGACTTTAGTTTTATATTTCAACAGAACACAATACAGAAAGTCGTAGTTAGTAATTAGTGCAAAATAGTGCAAAATATTTATTTTGTGTCTAACCAAAAAACAAAAGTAGAAACAACAAATAGAAACAACAAATCGAAACTGTAACATGTTCAACTCTTCTGCCGCCACTAGGTGACAGTATAATGAGGACATCAGAAGAGGACACCAGGCCCTTGTAGAGCAAAATTTAGTGTTGTGTTCTAGACATTCCAAAATGTGATGTCCGCACATGTGGACGCCAGGTTCTAGGAGGTTAAGTAGTTCTTGCCAAAGAAAAGCCTTATTCTTCTTCTTCTTCTTCTTTTTATTATTATTCTATCCGTGTATGGTACGTTTTCTCTCTCTTGCTGCTGTTCACTGGTATTAACTTTCCTCTTTCTGACTACCCCTTGTATTGCCCCTTTTTCAATAAACCTGTTTTATTGTATCTGCAGGTGTCTGAGACCTGCCTCGCCTCGCCATGACACACTCTTGATGAGTTCAGCACAGCTGTTAACTGAAAGCCTGAATTCCACGTGATTCTACCTCATAAAGCTGACTGAGAAAATCCAACAGAGACGTGCAAAACTGTCATCTAAGCAAGTGGTGCTACTTTAAAGAATGTAAAATATAAAACATATTCTGGTTTGTTAGACACTTTTTTGTTTCGTTAATAATTCTAAATGATTTTTTTCATAGTTTGGATGAGTTTAGTATTAATACAGTGCAGAACATTTTAAAATAATAAAATTAACATTTTACTGGTACTGTTTATAGTAAGTGTGGGAGTGTAATGCTATTCGGAAGGAAAATAAAAGTTACCAGGAACAATAAATAATTAAAGTTTACAGAGATATGGGCAATATTTAATGAGCTACACTTACTGGACTAGTGTGGGGTGGTGCAATTTGGTACAATTTCAATAGATCAACTTTGGTCTTAATTACAAGAAATTTTTACCCTGAAGACACTAGAAGATGCTACACCATCTCCACATCTATCCCTGAATATAGAAAATATGTGGAATGCGTTTCTATTGGACCCTCTATTAACACTCCTATACCCCTACCGCACAATTTGTAGGAACTGTGTGAGAATATAGGAGTTATTATGGGATGAACCACAGGAGGAACATTAGGAACCTCTACAACTCCATGTAGGGCTCCTAGTCCTGATGCTGCACAAAAATTAATAAGTGTATAATCTTTCTCCTGCTTCCTCCTCTCATCTGTCCTTGTTCTGCTCTATACTTCTGTCCCCTCCCCCTCTCCATCCATCCTCCACTCTCTGTTCTCTCTATTCTTCCTGTTATGAAAGCGCAGGAAAAGGAGGATGAGGCTAAGCTGCAGTTTGAGTTATTCAGTATGTTGCTGCTTATATAACTGTCTACATTCACCCTGTCAATCTATACTGAATGCATACGTGCTTTCCAAAACCTACCAACCCAACACAACAGCCACCCACCATCCCCACACCACTACACCAAATTAAACTACCAATCCACATCACACCAAAGAACCATCCTACCATATAAACCTACCAACACAACCCCAACAGCCCCATACCAGATTAAGCTAATCCAAAAACACACCAAATCAAAAACCCACCAACCCAAGACCACAACTACCGAAAAAAACACCCCCACCAGCCCATTAACAGGAAACAACCACCAACCCAACCAACAACTAAACAAAAGCCCACCACCACCCATTAACCCTCAAATCAGACAACCCAATACCACATCCACTCAAAAACTCATTGAACCCACCATCACATCAGCCTATTAACCCTTAAAAACATTCAACCCAATACCACACCAAATCGAAACTCACCATACCAAGACCACACCAACTGAAAAACCTATTCCCCAACAGACCATTCACCTGAAACAACCAACCCAATGCAAAACCTTTCCAAAACCCCACCACCACATCATCCCATTAATCTTTAAAAACAGCCAACCCAACACCACACCCAATCAAGAACTCACCAATCCCAACATCAGACTACCACATAGGCCTTCTGAACCACCACAGTACCAATCTACCACCACACCATCTCACTAACCCTAAAAAACAACCAACCAAACAATACCTATGCAAAAACCCACTGCAACACCAGCCCACTCACCTGAAACAACCAACCCAGCACCACACCAAATCAAAACGTCATAGGCCATCTAAACCACCAAATACAAACCTATTAGCACACCTGCCCATGAACCCCCACCACACCAAATCAAAACCCCACCAACCCGCCACCAAACTGACTTAAAAACTCCAGGCACCAATCCATCAACTCAAAAAACAGCCAACCCAACCTACCAACCTACCACCACAGCCCAAAAAACAAACACCACACCAACCCACCCAATACCATACCACCCCTGCCATTCCACAAATACATGAACCTACCAACTCACCACAGAACAAATTAACCACTTGAACAACACAGCAGTCCACCAGTAAACCACATCATCAGCCACACCAACCCCCACCACCTCACCTTCATCTGCTCTCCAACCAACCAGTAGTGAAAAATAAATGATCAGGTCATGCTAGTTTATTTCCTTTCAGCCTGCGATGACAAGTGTGGTATTTCATAATGGACATAAAATTGATGCATTTACCATCAAGGATAGAGGCCATAGAAATTGATGAAGAATGTTCTGCTGAAGAGGAAATGACTGGAAATGATGCTGTGTTTTATGAGAGGGGAAGAATGAACAGCACTCCTGAGAAAAGAAGAGAGCGATAATTTTCAGAATGTTTTGTTGGATTGTTAGTGTGATTGTAGAGTGAATAACAGAGTACAGATTGTTATCCACTACAATCTGGTGGAGATGTTCCCGGGAAACAGACATTCTTTGCTGTGTGTGGGTGAGCATTATCCTGCTAAAATATTCCAGTTGATCATCAATCACGCCTGCAGTTTACAGTGTGAACTCTTTAGTCCACCTCAAAGGCAGGATTGAAGTACCCACAAGCACAAGGCCTCCATACATAAACCAGACTGTCCTCAGATCCCAAACAGAACCTGGATTTGCTGCTAAAGTAATATGGCTCCAGTCTGTAGGATGGATATATAGCAGAATTTTAGGTTTCTTGTGTATGACACCATCGCCAGTAAATGCGATAGACAGCCTAGATGGTGGGTAATTTGTAAGAAGGACCATTTTTCTTCTTAAAGTTTGGTAACTGGGTAAAATCTTGCCATTAAGTGCATCAACCATCTCTCACCAGGAGGTAACCTACCCAAAAGTAGACTGAGGGCCCTATTTTAGCGATCTTTAGCACACTGGTCAATTGTGGATTGTGAAGCTTGATTTAGGGGGTGTCAGTGTATCTTTGCTATCATAACGACGGGAAAAGTACATATTGCGCAACTCGAAACGCGCAAAAGGCATGTACTAATCAGACCTTAATTAATCATGGGTGTGTTTAGGACGTAACGTCAAATAAACCAATCAGTGTTTCAGTTATCATTCCCTTTAAGGGGCAGGTGCAATCTAACTTTCGTATCTTAAGAGCACAACGCTTTTGTGCATCTCAGCAGAGGATACTGACTCTGATACTTATATTCACGATGTCAAGGTATGCCAGCAGCTCATTTAAGGGAACAGCAATGTTATTTTATTCTTTATTCTGTTTATTGTTGAGTTAAAAGTTGGATTTGCGCTCTCTTGTGCAATGCTCACAGCGCTCTTGTATGGGTAAGATAGGATTGGACGGCTGACTGTTGACTGCTGTCAGGGTTTTAATCAGTCAGTGGCACACCTGTATTTCATACTGTGTTTACCTAAATACACTTCACTTCCAGACCTCCATGCCCATCAATGTTGATTTATTCCTTAACTCCGATGCTAATTTAATGACGTGGGTACAAGACATGAAAATAGACTGTTAACAGGGTGTAAGATAGCAACAAGCATTGTGACGCTCCTTGCACAGGTTGTACAATAGGGCCCTAAAAGTCTGCAGCAACATATGAGTAGTATTTTTCTCAGTTATATGCAGGCATTGCAGTATTGGATTTGTAATGGTTTAAATTGAACCACACTTCATCTACGAAGGCCTCGTTTCCAAGCCAGATCTGGACAAGCTGCGGAATTTCACAGCTCTCCGAGGACAGGTTTCATGATCATGTTCAATCACCGCTTCACTGCTCGCTCCAAAAGGCCGGTCCTCCAACCCCAGGGCAGTCTGCGCCGGGAAATGAACGACGCTTTTCAGTGTAATAGTAAAGCCCCACTCCAGCAGTCCAATGTCAATGGAAAGTCAATATTAATTTTCCCCTGGCCAAAAGCCACCGAGGAGCTCCAGGAGAGAGCTGACCATCTGCGATAACACTGCTGATAGATAGGCTACTGAGCAGACTAACACTCTTGGACTAGTGGCTAGTGCATCTGCCACAACCAATTATGCTAATGCTAAACCCATTAGCCGCTCACTTAAGACATACTGAATACTTTTAATTTGAGATTTATGGTTTGAGACTGGCCAAACTGGAAAGGTATACACTGCATTAACGACTAGAAATGGCTCCCAGTCCATGCTAATCATGCTCTACCCAAAAGTATGTCCTAAAATGTACAAACTCAAATCAGAAAACTTGAATTTTGTTTGATTGCTGGCAATACAAGCCCAATATATTTTAAAGCACACTTTTATTTAGGTTTTTACATCAATACTAGCCATAAATTGCCCTCTCTCTCAACTTTGTTTTGGAAAGTGTGGGGCTAAAATGTTGCCGGGCTAAAATGTAGAAATGCATGTGAATTCATTAATTAAATGTAAAGTTTAGCAGATAATGAAAATAAAATATGAAATATCTTGGGTTCATACTGTCTGCTGAAATAATACAGATGGTATGAAGAATCGACCAGAGCCCAGCTGATGTATGGTAGCATTGGCTGAGAATTGGGGTGAATTTCAGTGTTGGAAAAAGTGGCACAGGCCAGTTTTCATATTACACTTAGCAACCATATTAAATTATTATTTAAACAGAATGTTGGCAAAAGTGGTTTGGGACAATTACCATATTATACTTTGCAACCAGGATGTTGGCACATGTGGCTTATGCGAAATCCCTTATTAAATTTGGCACCAGGGAGATTGTTTGCACATGTGGCTGAATCCCACATTATACTTGGCAACCGGGGTATTGCCAAATGCAGCACTTGACCTAGATCTACCGGGTCTAGATTCTCAGCAACAAAATTCAATGTAGGAAATACAGGATTTCTGATTTGGGGTTGTAATTAAAGACATAATAACACTGTTACGTGATAAATTACATTGCTATTGAACGTCAGTTACCATTAAATCCAGTGCTACCACTAGTGCTAACAGTTTTTTATCAGATTTCGTTCCAAAAGGAACAAAACGGCAGAGAAAAGGACCCTTGCCAGCAGCAGTAAACCCACCCTGCCACCTCTTTAATCAGTTACAGAAGCTGTTGTCTTTGGCGTTCCCGAGAGAGCGCTCGCTCTGACAGTGATGTGTGGCTCGGCGTTAGCAGCGGTGGCTTTGGGGACGGACTGGCTGTTTTTATTTGGACGGAAGCGCCTCCCTGCCCTCGGCGGCCTCGCCGCCCTTCTCCCGAGTCGCGAGATTCATCAGTCTCCCCTTGAAATGAAACATAATGGAGAAAATGGCCGCTGGGCAATGGAGATTGATTCCGAAGAAACACGAGTGCTAATCAATATGGCTGCTCGCTCGATGGAGCGCCGCGTTTCCCCGCAGATAGCCGAGCCTAGCGGGAGGAAAGCCGGTTGACAGGAAACACCCCGTATGTAATTTATGGCGTTGTGTCAAACCCAGGAATGATTTTTCTCAGACAGAGCCAGCATCTCGTAATGAGCCTCGCTGTTTTCCATCTTCGATGCTCAAAAGATGGAGCCAATGAAATCTTGTGGTCAGTGCTGATCTGCACAATACATGCACCCATCAGCCATCATAAATAACATTTAAAAAATGTGCCCTAATGTCACCAATACAGCTTTGACTCCACAAGACCTCTGCAGGTTTCCTCTGGTATTTGGTACCAAGACTGATGTTACAGCAGATCCCTTAAGTCTCCATGAGCATCAATAGAGACTTAAACCCATGACCCTGTTGTCGCAAGTTGTCATATCGGTTGTCCTTCCTTGAGGCACTTTTGGTAGTTACTGACCTCTGTATACCTGGAACACCAAACCAAGACCTGCCTGATTTCCTGGAGATGTTCTGACCCAATCATTGTCTAGAATGTCACAGATTGTTTGTGGAAGATAACTGACTGTTCACTCGCTGCCTAATATATTGATCCCCTGACAGGAGCCACTGGAACCAGATCACGAATGTTATTTACTTCACCCGGCAGTGGTGAAATGTCTAATGGTATAGCTGATCAATGAACCAATTTCTGGAAGATCCAAGCTAGGATAGATATCATAACATGAAACAAGGGGGATGTTTTAGCATTGCTGGTCGGTTGCTATTCCATTCCAGGAGAATGAGCAACTCCCAGGTGGTTGCTGTGGTGTTGCTAGGCTGTTGGTATGGCATTCCAAAAGATTGATAGAAACTGCAGTGTAAGAAACTGCCAGGTGTTGCTATGATGTTGCAAAGCAGTTTATAGTATATGGTATTCCAAAAAGTTGCTTGGGTGTTGACAGGAGAATGAGCAACTTCCAGGTGGTTGCTATGACGTTGCTAGGAAGGTTATGTGATATACCAGCAGGTTGGCTGGCGTTGCTAAGTTTTAGGCATCTATGCAAAAATGTTAGTGTCTATGTAAAAATTGCATAGAGCTCCTCTGATAAATAATAAATGTTTAAATACAGAAGGTTTAGGTCAGCTTCCAGGACAGGCTCATGCCGGGGATCACGTAGCTTTACAAACGCTGCCCTTTAGTAGCTTTTTAACCAAAGCACTGCTTGCGTTTTCCGGCACTGCCGCGGCTTGTCCTTCATTTAATCGGACAAATAACACATGTTTTTTTCCCCTTTATTTCCAGCAAGCAGCCGCTGACACTTTGATGAATGGAGGCTGGAAAGAGATGGCTGTTTGTGTTGGGTAAAGGACGCTCGCTCGCTTTGAACTTAAACGTCCTTCTCAAAGTGAATGGCTGCACTGAGTGTCTCTATTGGAAATCACAGAAAAGACGGGACTGAGATTGATGGGCTGTTGTGCGAGGCGTCCGGTGGAGTGAACGAGGGCCCTGATGGGTCTTTTGTGTGCCGAGGGGCTTATCTGTACAGCAGAGATGATTTCTGCAGTAAAAATCAGCGCTGCTTTATCACTGATGGACTAATGAAAGTCAGGCGGCGGCCGATCAATTGAAGGTTCTTCATCTCGGCTGAGAAGAAAAGCCTGGCGGTTCAATACCGGGAGAATAGAGCGGTGGTTAACACTGACAGTAACACTTTATTTGCTGTAATTAATATCATTATGCTGCATATGTAGAGCAGTTAATGCTGTAAAAAAGAGACAATGTGAGCTTAGCAACTCCCAGGTGGTTGATGTGGTGTTACGAGATTGTAGATAGTGCAGAGTAAACATCTTCCAGGGGTTTTCTATGGTAAACTGCAGACTAAAAAACTGCAGGTGGTTGCTGTGGTGTTACGAGGCTGTTGATGTTTAAGCTTTTGGGCCCCCTTTGAGTGGGATATACAGTATCCTTCAATAACCTGTAAGCTAAACTAGCCTCAGAGACCTAGTATAAGCTCACACCTTTTAGCTACACTACTCTTTGTAGCCCCTGTGCTAATTGTTGGTTTGTATATTTTCTTATTAGCCTCGTAGCTCTAATTAGCTCTAACAGGGTATTAGCATTTCTTTTACATGTTAGCTACATTAGCCTCTACAAATCTAACAAAATAATCAAGACAAAGTCAGACACCAGTCCTGTCTCGGCTGGTGAACGTTTGCTGTAGATTGGAGGAAAACTGGTTAAATGCGACGTTTCCTCCAGAACTATCACTTTAATGTGTATTTATGCAGACAGTGCAGCGTATAAATCCTTCCCCGGCTCACTGATCTGCTGAGCACTTGGTTCCTGTCTCTCTCCTCCCACCACTTGACAGGTATATTGGCCTCTCCACTGTGATCTACAGCACAATGAGGATACAGCGTCTTCGTGCTAAAGTCAGCATGGAGACACGTGTTACAAGGTTTGCTTTTCCTATTTTACTGAGCAGTATAAAGACGGAGTGAGTCGAGCTTACTGGCTTTAGATGGAAATTGTGGGGGAATGGTCTGTAGCACTGATAAAATGCAATAATATTTTGTCTTAAAGGGGACATATTATGTGAAACTCTCTTTTGGCATCCTTTTTATTTCCACTTGGGACTAGACTGTCCCGATAAACAGTCCAAACACAACTGGATAATCCATCCATCTGTTTTCTGTTTTCTTTAATCAGGCATTTAAATGGCTTTTTAAAAGGTAAATAATAGTTTTTTTCTGGGATTAAAAGTGTGAATTCAGCTGTAACTGGAAATATTTGTGCTGGACTGAGGTGCACAGCTTTCCACATGTGCGTTTACAAGCACATGCCCAACCATGTGGATGGAGGACATGCAGTTACTTCGTATTTATTCCTGAACCACCCACCCGCACCCCCTCTTGCGCTTCCAACCCTGCGTTCACACTGAAATGCGACGAGTCGCTTGTGTCAAGCTCAACGCCCATGTTTATAATGGTCCAGCCTCCAACAAGAAAAAGGGCACAAAAAAGGAATCGCTTGGCCTTATTATTCTACACCTATAAGGACTTGAGGACCTCGGACCGCCTTGTTTGTGATTGGTCCACAGAAAAGCTAGAAGCCAATCAGGTTAGAATGTCGCTTCACCGCATCATTATTCATTTGCATAAAGTTGAGAAAAATTCAGCTCCGTGTCGCTTGTCGATCTGTCGCTTTGTCGCGGCGACAAATCGCGCCCTGCCATAGGAAATGAATGGTTGCCTGTCGCTTTGTCGCTTTCCAGTGTGAACGCAGGGTAAGGCAGCAGCAGCCTGTCACCCACACAGACACAGAGACAGCGCTGTGTATCTGCTGTGAATCTACTTGTGTCAAGAATTAAAACATTCCAACATGACGTGTTTTATTTAATTAAGTGATATTGCTCGTCCTGCAATGTGACTATCAAGCATGTGCACATTGCAATGACGATGCTTAAAGGATATATCATGCAGCCCTACTCTGCAGGACATCCTTACAACTGATTCCAGTATTTTTCGGCAGGATAATGCTAAACCCAGGAATGTCTCCACCATATTGCAGCACTTCCTTTTCCTTTCCGGTCCCCAGATTTATCACCAATCCAGCACTTATTGGAGCCGCTGGGACTCCAGCTTCAGAAACAGAGTAAAACAGATTAATAAAGGCATGTATATGGATGAATGTTAGGGAATTCAGCAGATCCGTACGCTGGTGTCATATTTACGGAGGTTTTAGTCCGGGGGGAGAGACGTGGCAGGAGCAATCACAGTCAATATTTCCCCCGGAAGAACTAGTCCTGTTTAATTCACATACACACACACACACACAGTGATGGAGGTGTGGAGTCACAGGCCTGGAAAAGGGTTTACTCCCACAGGAGAGATGCCCAGGCCAGAGATACAGAGATATTGAGCGGGTGGATCCGCCGCTTTTCAGTCCAGATAAAATATAGAAATTTCAAAAATATCTTTCCTCATGCGCTTGCTTGGGGGTGCGGTGCTGCTGCGCCACCTGTAGTTACGACTGTGTAACTGCAACTGATACAAAATAATTAGCACTAAAAACTAGTTTCTAAACTCTACAGTAAGCAACGCTGTGCTTTATCGCTAAATAAAAGAGCGAATGCTTCAACAGCCTCTGTAAAAGGCGTTTAAAAGGAGTTAAAAGTTTCAGATTCATTATTTCTTTTTTAACCCAAATTGAATTGGATAAATTGGTCTTCATTTCATTACACGTCTCCTTCTTTCTCTAATGCAAGAAATTTTCATCATATTTAAGAGATGACTCGTAGCTTTATAAAGGGAAATGAATACATGTCACATTTATGAATGTGAATCGGATTTGAGCAATGTGGCTTCTAATGTGAACGTGGTCTAAGTGACTAAAATCTTATTTGAAAAAATCTGATTTGGCACGTTCACATAGCCATGGAAAAATCAGACCTGAGCCACATTAAGCAAAAAGTCAGATTTGAGTCACTTCAGCCTGGTAATTTGAACAAATCTGTCCCTGAAACGCCTGAGATGCGCACATTGATACATGAATAAATGTCTCCTTTTTCACCAACAACAAAAAAACTCATATTTGGGAGATGACTGGTAGCTTTATAAAGGGAAATGTGACCCATCAAGATAGTCAAATCTGATCTAAGCAAGAAATGCAAGCAATGTGACTTCTAATGTGAACGTAGCCAAAGTGACTCAAATCTGATTTGTGACGTTCACACGTTCACCAGCAACAAAATAAATCATATTTGAGAGACGACTGGTAGCGGAAAATAGATACAGGTCAGTTACATTTGTGAACGTGAACCCAAATTTGATCTTAGCAAAAAATCGGATTTGAGCAACATGGCTAATGGGTAATGTGAACGCAGCCTAAAGGTGATAAATCTGGCTTAGCACTAAATTCCACCAAACACCATGAGACCAGACCGTCTGTTTTGTGTTTATAAATATATTGCATTTTCTCGGGAGCTGCTGATTGGTCAGTCTGCTGAATCTGTGCTGTGCTGAGGGAGATAGTGAAGCTCCTGCTGTAATTAACCTGCAGTTTAATGAATGCAGCTCAGGTGCATCTTCATCTCTGTGTGTGTGAAGGTGAATGAAGACTCTGCTGAAGGGGAATCTTGAGGGTCTGTAATGTGTCACTACTGCCATCCAGTGGATCACAGAAGAGGCAGCAGCAGGGTGAACTACTGTGATATATATATATATATATATACATATATATATATATATATATATGTATATATATATATATATATATATTATATATATATATATATATTATATATTGGTAGATATGGAACAGATAGTCCTATTCTATCCTATTCGATTTCATGTGTTTTTGCTTTCATTAGTTTCTCAGGGGGATGTCTGTGAAAAATATTCAACACTTCTACTCAGTGATAAAACTTCTGCATCTGGACGGCAATTGAAAAAACAGTAGGAGCAGTGAGTTTTTAGGCTGTTTTTCTCGGTCACATGACATTGAGGCATTCAGTAGCTCCTCCATTTTCACTCGCTGTTGTGTTTTTAACATGGATCTCCATGGAAACGCGTACCCAGTGTTATTACTGTGCGCGGCAGTGGACAAATAGTTATTTTATTAAACGCAAGAAGACGAAACTCAGAGATGTGCGTCCAGACGGGACTAAAATTACTGGAGGACCACGAAAAGAGTTCAGTTAATTTTCTCAAAGAACGTTTGATAAAACACGAACATGGTTGTTCCAGACGGAAATAAAATCACAGAGGATAAAAACCGCCATAAAAGAGAAAATTACCCCAGAACCCCCTGAGAAACTAATCCTGTCCAGAAAGGGCAAAAGATGACCTAAGTAAATATAAAAAATACGATTTTTAAATTATAATTTAATTTATTACGGGAAAACAAAATATATCCAAAACCAATCTGCCGCTGTGTAAAAAAGTAACTGAAAGTAACACAAGTATGCTTGAGCTTAAGGTCATAAACTAATAGGCAAGTAAGATCTGCAGTTCTTTAAATGTTGTTCTGGGTTCTTTTGTGACTTCCTGGATGAGTTGTCCATGCCCTTTTGGAGTAATTTTGGTTGGTCGGCCGGTCACTCCTGGGAAGGTTCACCAGTGTTCCATGTTGTTTTCTCCATTAGTGAATAATAGTGAAACACTGTGGTTCTCTGGCGCCCCAAAGCTTTAGAAATGACTTTATAACCTTTTCCAGACTGATCAATGACTGAATGATGGAGCTCCAACCAATACCTTTAGGAGCTGGAAGTGACAACACACTTGTCCCTGTGTGCAATCGAATCATCACAGCAATGATCCATAAAAATCTATTAGAAATATTATATGGACAGTAAAGACAGTTACTCCAACAGATGCAGGATAAACTCTTTTCAATGCCCATGATTTCAGAAGAAACAATGAATAAGCAGGTGTCCCAATACTTGTGTCCATATAGTCTATCTGTATTTAATTGGTTCAGTCTGATTGCTCGTTAAGAGCTGTGCTCATTAATGAGCTGTACTGAGATTCAAAGCAGCCCAGCTGTGTTTGCCTGCACGCCTCGGCCTCAGCCAGATGTTTCGCTTTAATGAACAGCTCAGCTCTGTCTGCAGCTCCTCCTAAACCACCTCACGACTCCACAGCAGCCCCTCAGGCTTCACTCGCTCAAATCTGATCAGGGCCGGATCAATTCGCTCTGGGATCTCATGGTGATTTTTTAATGAGGCGTTCTGTAAATAGAAAACCCTTAAACTTGTGAACACACCTCCACCTGCTCCACCTGCCCAACCCCCTCCTCTGACATTTATTCTGAAATCAGGGAAAGTGATACAATAGATGGAATAGAATAGAATAGAATAGAATAGAATGAAATCAAAAGCTTTATTTGGAAGCTAAACCGTAATTTCTGACTCTGCAGCTCCCTATCAGGTTCAACCGTGCTATAGGCGAGAATGATGTTTCTGTGTACTTTGGTACGTAGACATTACAATATGCAGATCACTCAATCAATAATCCCGCCCCCCTGCTGACATCCAATCATCTGTGTCTCACCGCTATCAAAGGCACACTGCTGCTGCTGCAACTCAGCCAATCTGCTCTCCCTCTTGTCCCGCCCCTAAACCCATACATCACCCAGTACCCCTACCAAGGGGCTGAGGGTGGAGTCAGCTAAAATCAGGTGGTTTAGTTACTCTTTAATATATAGTCTATACCTCATAGCTTTAGGTGTTTAGTATGCAGTCAGAATACAGACATACTTACAGTTGGCTTTACATCTATATACTTATGTTGGAACACTGACCTTAACTGAGGCTGTTGAGACCTGCAGTTCTTTAAATGTTGGTCTGGGTTCTTTTGGGACCTCCTGGATGAGTTATCCATGCCTTTAGGAGTAAATTAGGTACATTGACTGACCTTCATGTTTCATTAAAGTATTTTTTTCTTTATTTAGTATCTATCTATCTATCTATCTATCTATCTATCTATCTATCTATCTATCCATCTATCCATCTATCCATCTATCCATCCATCCATCCATCCATCCATCCATCCATCCATCCATCCATCCATCCACCCACCCACCCAGAGCTGGTGCAGTACAGCAGGTAGGAACCTTTGTCGCTGGGCTGCAGTTCCCGGCCGGACCCCGTGCTGCGGCTGAAGGCTGCGGGCTGATTATGGGATGCTGTGATAATAAAGTAAGATTTTAATAATAATTCGGGTTTAAATCGGTAAATATTGGGTATAATTCAGTAGCTCGGGTTTAGAGGAGCTGGGCTCGGGCTGTGAGCCGGGCTGTCAGCGCTGCTGCGCGGTTTAATAGCGGGGATAATAGCGCGACTATGCTAAGCTAACTGTATTGACTATCTAAAGGGAACAGGGATAAATAATAAGTATTATTATAAATACAGTCTTTATACCGCGATTATATCACACTCAGCCCATAAATATTTGAGTACAAAAAAAACAAAAAAATACAGTCTTAATAGCTTCTCTTAAAGTGCTATATCAATAATTCAATTCAATGAGTATTTTGTATTGAGCAATTAAAATATAAAATACAATGTCTTGGTTCAATAGAAACATCTTTCTTTCAATTTAATTTTAAGTATCTGTTCCCATTGTTTAAATATGTATGGTAGGTTAGACACTAGGCATGATGGGAACATCACTTCAGCTGCCTCTTTTCTTCTTACCCTGATGCTCTATCACGCTGGAATAGGGTAAATATGAACTCATCAGACTTGACATGATCTTCTTCCATTGATCCAGAGTCCAATCTTTATGCTCTCTAGCAAATAAAAGATGTTTTTGTGAGTTGTCCTCACTAATAAGTGCTTTTCTTAAAGCTAGACAGCTGTTTGGTCCCTTTAGTTACCTTCACTGCATTGTGTGAGTGGGAAAGCTCTTACTTTCACTATTAAACATAATGTAAGTTCTAGTGTTTTGGTGATCGCTGAGAACCCTTATTCAAGACATTTTCTGACCACATTCCTTCCTGAAAGAGAATGTTCCCCACTGTCCTGTTCTTTTTATTAATGCGAGGGATTATAATTAGTTTCTAACATGATTTTAGTAGTTTGAGTTCTTATTAAGGGGGTTCTGGGGTAATTTTCTCTTTTATGGGGGGTTTTTATCCTCTGTGATTTTATTCCTACCCGGAACGACCATGTACATGTTTTTTCTCAGATGTCCTCTGAGAAATTTACAGGCTGAATTATCTACAGTTTTTCTCTGAACTCTGTGCTCCTCCGGTAATTTTAGTCCTGTCTGGACGCAGTAGAGTAGAAGTGTGAAATATTTTTCTCAGACGTCCCCCTAAGAAACTAGTCCCGTCCAGGTAAGGCTTTAGATGTTTTCTCTGCATTATTTATGCATGCCAATAATTTAACCATTCTAAAACATATGAAGATTTTTCCTTGACCACAGGTTGAGTCTTTTCACATGGTTGTTCAACAAATGAGAAGCTACTCCCTGCATCAGTTAGGGTTACATATAAATCACCCTGCAGTTGCTTAGTTAAATCCAGGTGGTGACTATAATTAATCCTTTCTTCATCACACCTCCAGACTTTCCTCTGTGCTCCTCCATGACCTGACAGCAGAGGAACGCCAGGATGTTGAGCGAGATCCCGCGGGACGCTCTCCTGCGGCCGCTGACCCGGAATGAAGTGGTGGGAATGTTGGTGAGGCTCACCGTCTTTGGAGCGGCGACGTACTACAGCATCAAATGGGTGGTGGAGGCTCTGGATCCGACTCAGAAACAGAAAACGCAGGCCAAGAAACGGGTAACCGGGCCTTTATAGTACACTGCATCCTACAGACATCTCAGTGCAACTATCTTTCCTGAACATTTTATTTCTCTAGTGCATTTTGTGCAGACATTAAACATTTTTTTTTCATCCTCAGAGTAACATATATATATCGGAATACTACCATCCATAGTGCACAGTGTAGTTTTAGCTTATTTACATTTTACTTTTTGATGTGTTAAATTAGTTTTATTCACTCATCTGTTGTTGCCTATTAATTTATAATTTTTATAACCTTGATGATTGATTTTTTAAATCATATGATTTTTTATTTTTTATCTAATTTCTTTTATATCTTATTTTTATAATAGCATATATACATATCTTATTACAATGCTTGGTGTTTTTCTTTCTTTGACAGTCTTAGCTCCCAATCCCTACTACCTTCAATTCAGAAAACAGTTTATGAGTTATCATATCTTTTTTATTTTTAACAGTGTAATATATTTAATAATAGGCAAGCAAACAATTAGCTGTAGAGAATATTTTTGAGCCAGAACACCTTAATAAATATTATAGCCTCCAACTGGTCCAGGGGACTAAGGCACTGCCACTATGATCAGGAGATCGCTGGTTTGAATGCAACTCCGAGAGATAACAGTTGGTCTTGCTCTCTCTGGGTGAGTACAGTAGATGGCGCTCTTTCCCCGCATCACTCCTAGGGTGATGTGGATCAGCACAAGGCTGCGTCTGTGAGCTGATGTATCAGAACCGAGTCGCTGCGCTTTCCTCTGAGCGTTAGCGCTGTGATGCTACTCGGCAATGCTACAGCATCAACAGCAGTTCAAAAAGAGGCGGAGTCTGACTTTACATGTGTCGGAGGAGGAGTAGGCTAGTCTTCACCCTCCTGGTGTGTTGTGGCATCACTAGGGATAGAGAGGGAGTCCTAATAAGTGGGTTAGGTAATTGGCCTTGTAAATTGGGGAGAAAATCCCTAATTCTAATAATAATAGTAATAATAAGAAGAATAATAGGATGATGCTGATTTGTCTCTCAGGCTGAGCACTTGATGAAGCAGATCGGGGTGGAGGGGGTCAGTCTGAATGAGTATGAGATGAACATCGCCACTCAGCTCGTCGTTCCTCGCAGTATGAAGGTAAAATAAACCCAAACTCCTCTTATTTACTCCCCCCTTCATCATTTAATACATTCAGAACTCAATATACTTTATTTATCCTCCTGATGATGTGATTGGCTGATCTCTGTGTATAAAGGTGACGTGGAGGGATGTTGCGGGCCATGATGACATCATCACAGAGTTACAGGACACTGTCATCCTGCCCTTCCAAAAACGACACCTCTTCCGCGGATCCAAACTCTTCCAGCCTCCCAGAGGTAATGATCAGATGGTGGAGAAGGATGGTGTTTGTTGTTGGTGGAGAATGATGGTACTATTTTGTTGGTGGGGAATGATTGTGTTTACTGATCATGAATGATTTTGTTTGTTGGTGAAGAGTGATGGTGTTTACTTGTCAAGAATGATGGTGTTTGTTGGTGGAGAGTGACATTTTTTGTTGGTGGAGAATGATGGTGTTTATTGTTGGTGGTGAATGATGGTGTTTATTGTTAATGGTGAATGATGGTGTTTATCGTCACTGGAGACTGATGGTGTTTGTTGTTGGTGGTGAATGATTGTGTTTGTTGGTGGAGAATGATGGTGTTTGTTGGTGGAGAATGATGGTGTTTGTTGGTGGTGAATGGTGGTGTTTGTTGGTGAATGATGGTGTTTGTTGGTGGTGAATGATGGAGAATGATGGTGTTTGTTGGTGGTGAATGATGGTGTTTATTGTTGGTGGAGAATGATGATGTTTAATGTAGGTAGAGAATGTTAGTGTTTAGTTGGTGGAGAGTGACATTTTCTGTTGGTGGAGAATGATGGTGTTTATTGTTGGTGGTGAATGATGGTGTTTATTGTTGGTGGTGAATGATGGTGTTTATTGTTAATGGTGAATGATGGTGTTTATCGTCACTGGAGACTGATGGTGTTTATTGTTGTTGGTGAATGATTGTGTTTGTTGGTGGAGAATGATGGTGTTTATTGTTGGTGGAGAATGATGGTGTTTGTTGGTGGTGGAGAATGATGGTGTTTGTTGGTGGTGAATGATGGTGTTTGTTGGTGGTGAATGATGGTGTTTGTTGGTGGTGAATGATGGTGAATGATGGAGAATGATGGTGTTTGTTGGTGGTGAATGATGGTGTTTATTGTTGGTGGAGAATGATGGTGTTTGTTGGTGGAGAATGATGGTGTTTGTTGGTGGTGAATGATGGTGTTAATTGTTGGTGGTAAATGATGGTGTTTAATGTAGGTAGAGAATGATAGTGTTTAGTTGGTGGAGACTGATTGTGTTAATTGTTAATGGATAATGATGGTGTTTGTAAAGAACGGTGGTGTTTAATAGAAAATGCTGGTGTTTTTTGGTGAATCACTGCTGGAATTCTCTCCACAGGTGTGTTGTTATATGGTCCTCCTGGTTGTGGGAAGACGTTAATAGCCAAGGCCACAGCTAAAGCCTCGGGATGTCGGTTCATCAACCTGCAGGCCTCCACGCTGACGGACAAGTGGTACGGCGAGTCCCAGAAGCTCACCGCCGCTGTGTTCTCATTGGCTGTCAAACTTCAGCCCTGCATCATTTTCATCGATGAAATTGGTGAGAAGGTTTATGGTGTAAAAACACTAATATTTCTGTATTTTCGTATTTATGAGATGATTATGGGGTTATGGGTGGTATTTAGAGCACGATTATCCAAAATAACATGTGCTTCTCTCTGATTCTCCCAGATTCTTTCCTGAGGAACCGGTCCAGTCTGGATCACGAGGCCACGGCCATGATGAAGGCCCAGTTTATGAGTCTGTGGGATGGCCTGGAGACTGGAGAGTGCACTCAGGTCTCTCATGAATTAAATAGTTCAGGATTCATGTTTTTAAATGCTGGTATTTATCTGTATATTTAGGAGAGGGACAGTAATAATAGTATAATGTAGTTTAGGTCTGGTAGATTAGAGCTTTGTAACTGTAAAATAATATTACTGGATGATTTTGATGCTTTTTAAAGGAGAATATTGTAATGTTCTGCCTTACTGAGTTCAAGTGAGATCTTAAATTAAGAAAATAACTGCTAGTTTAGCTCCATATTCCACACTCAGTTTCGAGATAAAAATTAAGCGTGGAGAAAAGTAGCAGGTGGCTCGATAGGTAGTTTGCTGGATTATTGTTCTTGTTAACCTGCTGTGTTGATGGCATACTCAATAACGTGTGTGTGTGTGTGTACAGGTGATGGTGATGGGAGCCACTAATAGGCCACAGGATTTAGATCCAGCTATTCTCAGAAGAATGCCCACAACCTTCCACGTGGGGCTACCTGTGAGTATATTGTATATTTAACATATACAAACATAGCCAGACGTGGCTGCTAGAGCTGCCCCAGTCAGCAGTAAAACACTAAACCAGATTCTGTTTTCTGAGATTCTCAACTGGGGGGTCAGACAGCTTGTAAAAAATAAATACATTTAAAATAATAATAATAATTATTATCATTAATTAATGTTCTTTTGATTTTGTACTGGTCTTTTATATTGGGGAAAAAATAGACCGACAGAGTTTATTACTAATGTACTCTGGTTGCAGAGATATGGGGAGAAATAATATAATTTTGTGGAGTTTTAATATGGAATTAGTTTCTCCGGGGGGCGTCTGTGAACAATATTTCACACTTCTACTCAGTGATAAAAATCCTGCATCCGGACTGGTGGTGAATGATGGTGTTTATTGTTAATGGTGAATGATGGTGTTTATCGTCACTGGAGACTGATGGTGTTTGTTGTTGGTGGTGAATGATTGTGTTTGTTGGTGGAGAATGATGGTGTTTGTTGGTGGAGAATGATGGTGTTTGTTGGTGGTGAATGGTGGTGTTTGTTGGTGGTGATTGATGGTGTTTGTTGGTGGTGAATGATGGAGAATGATGGTGTTTGTTGGTGGTGAATGATGGTGTTTATTGTTGGTGGAGAATTATGGTGTTTGTTGGTGGTGAATGATGGTGTTTATTGTTGGTGGAGAATGGTGGTGTTTGTTGGTGGTGAATGATGGTGTTTGTTGGTGGTGAATGATGGAGAATGATGGTGTTTGTTGGTGGTGAATGATGGTGTTAATTGTTGGTGGTAAATGATGGTGTTTATTGTTGGTGGAGAATGATGGTGTTTGTTGGTGGTGAATGATGGTGTTTATTGTTGGTGGAGAATGATGGTGTTTGTTGGTGGTGAATGATGGTGTTAATTGTTGGTGGTAAATGATGGTGTTTATTGTTGGTGGAGAATGATGATGTTTAATGTAGGTAGAGAATGATAGTGTTTAGTTGGTGGAGAGTGACATTTTCTGTTGGTGGAGAATGATATTTCACACTTCTACTCAGTGATAAAAATCCTGCATCCGGACTGTAATTTTTAGTCTTTTTTCTCGATCACATGACATCACAGCGTTCAGTAGCTCCTCCATTTCCGCTCACTGTTGTGTTCATGTGGATCTCCGCAGATTCAAAGTATAATTAAGGTGCGAGCCAGTGGACGAATATCTATTTTATTTTATACCTGTTGTAGATTGATTAATTACTTATCTATTGTTCTAATTCATAACTTTCCTTTTTTATAGAACGCCACTCAGAGGCAGGAGATCCTGCGACTCATCCTGTCAGGAGAAAATGTAAATGTTTATAAACACATATTCATAAAGTTTTAATATTGTAGAATTGCACTTGCACTACCAATCAAAAGTTTTAGAACATCCCAAAATTTTCCTTTATTTTTGCCGTTTAAGCTAATCGGGTTCAGTCAGTAATTAGAAATGGTACAAAATCCAGTGTAAACAATTTTGCAGTATAGGAAACCCCAAAAGCCTTTAAGGAAAACGAATGAAGTAGAATCTGAGAAAATGCAATGTATTAAAAAAAAAAAAAGGAATGGTGATTTTTAACAAACAGTTGATTGGTTAGCAATGGAAATAAACTGAGGTTTGGACACAGAAACACAGAGAACTCTACTATTAAAAGTAGAAGTTCTTTTAGTCTTTAGAGAGATTACAGATACAGAAGTCAGAGAGCGGTGAGTACTGTTTCCTACACCTTCAAATAAAGACTCTTAGAAACTGGAGAAAAAAAACTGCTACAGGAAGACGTCTGGCTGACCCACATGGAAACAGCAGCTTTAGCCTTTAGCTCTTTAGATTAACATGATTAAGGACTGAGTCTCAGTTTCAGCAGAGAAGAGAAGAATTAATAAAGTAATAAAGTCACTGATAAGATAAAGATAAAATAAATAAACAGATTGTCTGGGTCATACAGCACTGCAGATACTGGACTACTAATACTAAACTATAGGGGTGTTCTTAAGGTTTTGGAAGTGGTAGGGTTTTTGTCCACTGATGTGTGTGTATTGTGTGTATATTGTGTGTATGTGTGTGTACAGCTGAGTAATGCGATAAACCTGAAGGAGATAGCGGAGAAGACGGAGGGGTACTCGGGCAGTGACCTGCGGGAGCTCTGCCGCGACGCCGCCATGTACCGCGTCCGAGATTACGTCCGGAAACAGCAGATGAAGCAGATCGCTCAGCAGTTCCAGCTGGACCAGGAGGAGGAGGAGGAGTACGTGCATCATCTTCTTCACACACAGCTTATCTACAGGGGTTGGACAGTGAAACTGAAACACCTGGTTTTAGAGCACAATAATTGATTGTGGTGACGGACAGTTCTGGTGGAAACAGGAGAGTTGAGGTGCACATTGAATTCTGCGTGATTTGATCAGCCGTGGTTTTATGTTTTTTGGATACAATCCGGGTTAGCACCCGAACATCCCTTTCAGAGAGCTTCCTCTTACAGCGTCCACAGTTAATCCTGTTGGAAGTGGTTGGTCCTTCTTGGTGGTATGCTGACATTACCCTGGATACCGCGGCTCTTGATGCATCACAAAGACTTGCTGTCTTGGTCACAGATGCTCCAGCAAGACGTGCACCAACAATTTGTCCTCTTTTGAACTCTGGTATGTCTCCCATAATGTTGTGTGCATTGCAATATTTTGAGCAGAACTGTGCTCTTACCCTGATATATGAACCTTCACACTCTGCTCTTACTGGTGCAATGTGCAATTAATGAAGATTGGCCACCAGGCTGCTCCAATTTAGCCATGAAACCTCCCACACTAAAATGACAGGTGTTTCAGTTTTATTGTCCAACCCCTGTAGTTCCTGTAGAGAAAGAAGAACTGCTTAAGAATAGAACTCTCTGAAGCAGGCACACCAGATTATAAAACACACTGGTTTATAAGGCGCATTATGCGACAATAGTAAGGAACAGGGGCATCGCCGTGTTTCCCTTCTAATTCAGCAGCAACAAGACCTGTAAAGCTAAGCTAAGTAAACAAAAACTGTTATTCTTAAAAGAAAATATGTATATTTTAAAGTCAGATGAGTGCTGGATGTTAATCTACACAGATTTCTCTCCTAAAAACTGTTTATTTGGGTGAATAAAGCACTTCCGTTTATTTACAGTAAATTTAGATTTCCAGATTTACACTAAGGCTGGGTGCAGCAGCATTAGCACTAGCTGAGGTTAGCGCTAGTAAATGCTGCCCAACAGCACAACACTGAGGAAACCTGAGTGTTCCGCTAAGCCAGGGCTATATCAGCTAGTTGTTCATTCCACGTAGCTTGTTTTAACACTGTAAACATGCAGACTACGCTCCGATATACTCGCATGTGAACACCGAAAGCTAATGCTGCTCCAGCAGTGCTAGCTGGGGTTAGCAGCAGGCTAAAGGCCGATAATACTCACCTCTGAACAGCAAAAGAGCTAGCACTTAGTGCGGTTAGTGGCTAATGCTATTGCTGCTCCAGCAGTGCTAGCCGGGGTTAGCAGCAGGCTATAGTCCAATATACTCACCACTGAATGTAAAAGAGTTAGCACTTAGCACAGTTAGCAGGTAATGCTAATGCTGCTCCAGTAGTGCTAGTCAGTGTTAGCAGAAAGCTACAGGCTGATAATACTCACCTCTGAACTGCAAAAGAGCTAGCACTTAGCACGGTCAGCAGCTACTTCGAACGCTGCTCCAGCAGTGCTAGCTGGGGTTAGCTGCAGGATACAAGCCGATAATACTCACCTCTGAATGAGGAAGTAGCAGTTGGTGGCTAATGCTAATAGAGCTCCAGCAGTGCTAGTCATGGTAAGATACAGCAGGATACGAGCTGATAATACTCCCTTCTGAATGATGAAATAGTGGTTAGCGGCTAATGCTAATGCTGAACTGAAACTACAGTGCTTTAGTAATATGGTAGTTGAGTAATTGTTGCTTCGCATAATCTGGATTCGAACATTACTCAAATATTCACTATTCACTGTATACCTGTAACTCTACCTCTTCACTACTTTACTTTAACTGATGCTCTCAAACCCATTAAGAGACAAGAAATTCAAGTAATTAACTCTTGATGAGTTCAGCACAGCTGTTAACTGAAAGCCTGAATTCCAGGAGACTCTACCTCTGGATGAGCCTTAATTAATCTACAATGCAGGACATTTGTGATGTAACACTGTTTTCCATCTTTCTCTCTGTGTGTGTGTGTGTGTGTGTGTGTGTGTGTGTGTGTGTGTGTGTGTGTGTGTGTGTGTGTGTGTGTGTGTGTGTGTAGGTCGTTGGACGGTGCTCGGCTGCGGCCGGTGACTCAGCTGGACCTGCTTTTTGGACTGGATAAGATGAAAGAGTCAAAACAAGCTACAGTCACAGCTAACCTCAGAGAAGTGCCCCTGGACTGAACACACACACACTACACACACACACACACACTCCTGCAGTTTTCACTTCAGCGAACATTCCTGTTTTAAAGGAACAGCTTTATTACTTCATTTCAGTAATTTAGTTCAAAATGTGAAACTCATATATTATATAGATGTATTAAATACACAGAGTGAACTGTTTTAAGCGTTTATGTATTTTATTGTTGATGATTAATTATGGCTTACAGCCAATTAAAACCCATTAGAATCAGTGTCTCCCAGAAAATTAGAGTATTATATAACTAAGATCAATTGGTACTTTTTTTTGGCAGTGTGAAGCCAAGTCCTGCTGGAAAATGAAATCTGCATCTCTATAAAAGTTGTTATCAGCAGAGGGAAGCTGTAAGATATGAAGTGCTGTAAGATTTTGTGGGAAAACCAAACTGCACTGACTTTAGACTTGATAATAAAACACAGTGGATCAACACCAGCAGATGACAGACATGACTCTCCAAACCATCACTGATTGGTGGAAACTTCACACTAGACCTCGAGCAGTTTGGACTGTGTGTCTCTCCACTCTTCCTCCAGACTCTGATCCCTTGATTTACTTTAAATGAAATGTAAAATTTACTGATGATCAGTGATGATTTAATGGAGAGACGTGTCATCTGCTGGTGTTGATCCACTGTGTTTTATTATCAAGTCTAAAGTCAGTTCAGTTTTGTTTTCCCACAAACTCTTACAGCACTTCATATCTTACAGCTTCCCCTTTGCTGATTACAACTTTTATGGAGATGTGGATTTAATTTTCCAGCAGGACACTGCCAAAAAAGTACCAATAGCCTTTAATGGGTTTTAATTTGCTGTAAGCCATAATCATCGATCAACAATAAAAAAATAACTCTTAAAATAGATCTCTCTGTGTTTAATACATCTACAGAAATTGGACAATGAAACTGAAACAGCTGGTTTTAGAGCACAATAATTGATTGTGGTGACGGACAGTTCTGGTGGAAACAGGAGAGTTGAGGTGCACATTGAATTCTGCGTGATTTGATCAGCCGTGGTTTTATGTTTTTTGGATACAATCCGGGTTAGCACCCGAACATCCCTTTCAGACAGCTTCCTCTTACAGCGTCCACAGTTAATCCTGTTGGATGTGGTTGGTTCTTCTTGGTGGTATGCTGACATTACCCTGGATACCGTGACTCTTGATACATCACAAAGACTTGCTGTCTTGGTCACAGATGCTCCAGCAAGACGTGCACCAACAATTTGTCCTCTTTTGAACTCTGGTATGTCGCCCATAATGTTGTGTGCATTGTAATATTTAGAGCAGAACTGTGCTCTTACCCTGCTAATTGAACCTTCACACTCTGCTCTTACTGGTGCAATAATGTGCAATTAATGAAGATTGACCACCAGGCTGCTCCAATTTAGCCATGAAACCTCCCACACTAAAATGAGACGGGTGTTTCAGTTTCATTGTCCAACACCTGTATATAATATATGAGTTTCACATTTTGAACTGAATTATTGAAATAAAGTAACGTTTCAATTTCATTTCCCTTCTGATCTGTAGAAACGAAGCCAAACTTTTCTACCATTCTGTCAAATTCTGATTTGCAACCAGAGTTTTCATAATAGAGACCAGAGTAGGCGGAGTCAGACTTACCTACTTATTTAATAGACCTGCTCCCTGCTTCAGAGTCCCAGGCTGCCTTCATTGAGTTTGCAGTGCAGCTACAGTGTAAACTACAGAATCACATACAGTGCTGTGCAAAAGTTTTAGGCACCTGTTTTTTTTTTGTTTGTTTTTTTTTCAGTAAAAAAAAAGCTTCTTATCTGCGCAGTAAGTTTCTGTTTATTCTCATCATACTAATCAACACCTGGTTTGGTGGTAAATTATTGGTAAATGTGGTAAATCAGGTGAGCTGCTGACGGAACTGAACATAATAAATATACACATGCTGACTGAGGAGCATCCAGGAGAAATCTGGAGTCTCTACACTTCGTTCTTCAGCTCACAGACTCAACTCAACTCAACTCAACTTTCAACTCAACTTTATTTATAGAGCACTTTAAACCCAACAACAGCCACAACAAAGTGCTGTACATATCAAATTATAGGATAAAAACTAAATACTAGAACGAATAAGACAAATTCAAATATTTAAAAAGTTTCAATAAAAATAGTTTTAGATAAATCTATGAAACAAGCAAAGTAAAATAAAATAAAATAATAAAAACAGAAATAAAAGAAGTACAAAAAATAATAAATAAAACAAGGACAAAGTTTCAAATTGGGTTACTTGTTCTTGTTACGTTTAACTGTATTTATGTCTATTTGCATCTGTTTAAATCATATTTGGTTCTCTTTTCAGGTAAAAACACTCATATTGCTGAGATAAATGGATAAATGGTACCTAAAACATTTGCACAGTACTGTATTTTATTCTACTTTTGGAGTAAGGTGGGCTAACCTATTGCCCATTTAGAGCTTTTACTATATAAAAACCTGCAATATTATATATATATATATATATATATATAATTTTTATTGCTTAAAGTTGTTCTGCACTCTCAGAATGTTGCCCTAGACCTGCCAAAAGAGTCTGCATGTACTGCACCCTGTGTGACTATCGATTGTTGAGAATGTTAAAGTGATGACAGATCAAATAATGGGTTTTTAAAGGCTGTTACAAACTGCATGCGACACAAATGATCAAATGTTTTTTAGTCTACAACAGAAATTAAGGGGATTGTGGTGTTCAATTTCTGTAATAGAGAGAAAAATGACAGATTTAGATTGAGGGACGCGTACATTTTGACATTGTCAAATTGTCAGTGCTTGATTTGAATTTTGTACAGTAAAAAATCATGTTTATTAGTAAGAAGAAATATGTCCCTCCTTTTATCTCGTAACGTATCAGTGTTTAGTGAATTATTGTGTATTGTATGTTGTTACAGTGTGTACAGTGAAGAAAAAAATCTGCCAAATTTAATAAACAGAACAAAAAAAAACATTAAAATCAGTTCGGTGCAATAAACTAAATCCTTAAAACCAGATATAACATCCAATATAGCGTTTTATTTTTTCACCATATCACCCATCTACATCAGTTTCTCTGATTTTGCTATTTATAGGTTTAGATTTGAGTAAAATTAACATTGTTGTTTTATTCTATAAACTACAGACAACATTTCTCCCAAATTACAAATAAAAATAGTAATTTAGAGCATTTATTTGCAGAAAACTGAGAAAGGGCTGAAATAACAAAAAAAAGTTCAGAAGTATATATTTGGTGGAATAACCCTAGTGGTTTTCAATCACAGTTTTTTTTTTATGCATCTTGGCATCATGTTCTCCTCCACCAGTCTTACACACTGCTTTTGGATAACTTTATGCTGCTTTACTCCTGGTGTAAAAATTCAAGCAGTTCAGTTTGGTGGTTTGATGGTTTGTGATCATCCATCTTCCTCTTGATTATATTCCAGAGGTTTTTAAATTGGTAAAATCTTAATAACTTAAAACTTTTTTAAGCTATTAAATGTTTTTGTAGTTATATATAGAACCATCTATGTCATGATTGTACCCCTTAGGATCCCTTTTTCTGTACAGTTGTTATTTAACATGTTTTCTGGGTGGATCTGTAGCTGCATGCAGGAGCCAAAGGAGGGAGCTGTTGCCATGTCTTATATAAATAGTGGTTCTGCTGAGAGAGTGAATACTAAATCAGGAGAACCCAGGATAATATAAATATAATAACATAGGACACGATAACTACCAATAAATATCTATAAAAGGGCATATGGGTCACCTTTTTTAGATTTATTGTGGGTTTTTATATTTTATAATTTAATTTTATAACTATAATTAGTATATTTAATTAATTAATTTTGTTATTTAAAATGTATTTATGTTGCTTAGCCTGTAAAATTAAGTTACAGTAACAGTCAAAAGTTTTAAATTAAGTGTTTTTTCATTGTTTTAAAATGTTCTGCTTTGTAGATTAATACCAAAGTCATCCAAAAACTATGAACAAAAAAAGTGTTAAACAAACCAGAGTATGTTTTATATTTTAAGATTCTTAGATGATCAGTTTTGCACATCTCTGCTGGATTTTCTCAGTCAGTTTTATGAGGTAGAGTCTCCTGGAATTCAGGCTTTCAGTTAACAGCTGTGCTGAACTCATCAAGAGTTAATTACTTGAATGTCTTGTCTCTTAATAAAGTGTTTGAGAGCATCAGTTAAAGTAAAGTAGTGAAGAGGTAGAGTTACAGGTATACAGTGTATAGTGAATATTTATAGAGTAATGTTCTAATACAGATTATGAGAAACAAGAACTACTTAACTAAGTAAAGTAAAGAATAAAAAATACAAAACTTTAAGGAAAAATTAAGTTCAGTCAATCGGAAAAGAAGAATTTCAAGAACTTTGGAAGTTTCCTCAGATGTAGTCCATCAAAACTGTAGATGTTTATGGTGAAACTGGCACTCATCAGGGTTTCCAGCCTCAGAAATAAACACAAGTTAACAGCTCCCCAGATAAAATTATTTTAGAGTATTTTTTGGTTTGTTTAACACTGTTTTTAAGTTACTACATGATTCCTTATGTGTTCCTTCATAGTCTGGATCACTTCACTATTCAATAGTTTGCTATGTATAAATGTTCAGGCCATTAGTAGGTACAGATGGATGGCACAGTCCTTGCTTATTCCTTATAATAATTCATATTTAATGGCACTACTGCAGCTTCTATACAGTGCCTCCCCATCCCCCCGGTGAACTGCAGCATGGGGGGGCAGTGGTGGAGGGGGCGGGTCATTAGTTCCATCAATAGGCCGTGAGCCGTTTCATTCTCCTGCTTTAATTGATCTGATTTCTGAGAGGCTTTTTAATCATTTGGAGTGGCTGAACAAACACGGCGGCGTGCCTCCGCAGCTGCGTGCCGATAATACTCTCAGAAACAGAACGCCGGGATCTGATTCGCTGCTCCGCACCGCAGACCTGGAAGCTGAACGCTGCAGGAAAGGTCCTGGAGGTGCAGCGTGGAGCTCCCCGAGGGATCGATATGCTGGAGGTGATGCTGGAAAGAGAGCGCCCTTCAGGAGGAGGCTCCTCCACTCGCAATCTGCAGCCGTTTAGCTCCGTCCATTCAGCCTACAGCAGTTTAGCCCCTCCCATTTAGTGAATACAGTAGTTTAGAATCATTAATTTAGTTTACAGTAATTTAGCTCCACCCATTTAATAAATACAGTAATTTAGTATCATTCATTTAGTGTACAGTCAGTTAGCTCCACCCATTTAGCAATTTACAGGGGTGTAGCATCTTTTTTTTGTCTACAGCAGTTTAGGCTCCACCCATTTATTAACAACAGGAGTTGTGCGCAATTTATTCAATCTACAGTAGTTTAGCCCCACCCATTTGTTAAGTACAGTAGCTTAGCATCATTAATTCAGCCTACAGCAGTTTGGCTCCACCCATTTAGTAATTTACAGTAGTTTAGCCAGACCCATTTGTTAAATACAGGAGATTAGCATCATCCATTCAGTCTACAGCAGTGTAGCTCCACCCATCCAATAATCTAAAATAGATTAGCCACACCCATTTGTTAAACACAGGAGATTAGCATCATTCATTCAGTCTACAGCAGTTTAGCTCCACCCATTTATTATATACAGGGGTATATCTCCACCAATTCAGTCTACAGCAGATTAGCTCCACCCATTTAACAACATGCAGTAGTTTAGCTCCAACCATTTATGAACTACAGGAGTTTAGAGTAATTCATTCAGTCTACAGCAGTTTAGCTCCACCCATTTTTTGACCTACGGCAGTTTAATCAACCATTTAGTAACCTACAGTAGTTTATCCCCACCCATTTAGCAATCTACAGGAGTTTAGCATCATTCATTCAGTCAACAGCAGTTTAGCTCCACCCATTTAGTAAATACAGTAACTTAGCATCATTAATTCAGTCTACAGCAGTTTAGCTCCACCCATCCAATAATCTACAGTAGTTTAGCCACAACCATTTGTTAAATACAGGAGATTAGCATAATTCCTTCAGTCTACAGCAGATTAGTTCCACCCATTTAGCAACATGCAGTAGTTTAGCTCCACCCATTTATGAACTACAGGAGTTTAGAGTAATTCCTTCAGCCTACAGCAGTTTGGCTCCACCCATTTAGTAATTTATAGTAGTTTAGCCGCACCCATTGATTAACTATCGGAGTTTAGAGTAATTTATTCAGTGTACAGCAGTTTAACTCCACCCATTTAGTAACCTATAGCAATTTAGCTCCACCCATTTAGTAAATATTTAGTTTAGCATCATTTATTCAGTTTACAACTGTTTAGTTTCTCCAATCTTGTAAACTACAGCAGTTTAGCTCCACCCATTTAGTAATCTATAGTAGTTTGGCTTCACCCATTTAGTAAATACAGCAGTTTAGCTCCACCCATTTAGTAGATACAGTAGTTTAGCTCCACCCATTTAGTAATCTATAGTAGTTTGGCTTCACCCAATTAGTAAATACAGCAGTTTAGCTCCACCCATTTAGTAGATACAGTAGTTTAGCTCCACCCATTTAGTAATCTATAGTAGTTTGGCTTCACCCAATTAGTAAATACAGCAGTTTAGCTCCACCCATTTAATAGATACAGTAGTTTAGCTCCACCCATTTAGTAATCTATAGTAGTTTGGCTCCACCCATTTAACAAAACACAGGAGTTTAGCCCCACCCATTTAGTAGATACAGAAGTTTAGCTCCACCCATTTAGTAATCTATAGTAGTTTGGCTTCACCCATTTAGTAATCTAGAGTAGTTTAGCTCCACCCATTTAGTAATCTATAGTAGTTTGGCTTCACCCATTTAGTAATCTAGAGTAGTTTAGCTCCACCCATTTAGTAACCTATAGTAGTTTGGCTTCACCCATTTAGTAATCTAGAGTAGTTTAGCTCCACCCATTTAGTAATCTATAGTAGTTTGGCTTCACCCATTTAGTAATCTAGAGTAGTTTAGCTCCACCCATTTAGTAATCTATAGTAGTTTGGCTTCACCCATTTAGTAATCTAGAGTAGTTTAGCTCCACCCATTTAGTAATCTATAGTAGTTTGGCTTCACCCATTTAGTAATCTAGAGTAGTTTGGCTTCACCCAGTTAGTAAATACAGCAGTTTAGCTCCACCCATTTAGTAGATACAGTAGTTTAGCTCCACTCATTTAGTAATCTGTAGTAGTTTGGCTTCACCCATTTTGCAACCTACAGTAGTTTAGCCCCTCCCATTTAGTAACTACAGCAGTTTAGCTCCACCCATTTAGTATATACAGGAGTTTAGTCCCTCCTATTAAGTAACTACAGCAGTTTAGCTCCATCCATTTAGTTAATACAGGTGTTAAGCTTCACCTAATTTTAAACACAGTAGTTAAAGTGCAGTATATAATAATTATTATAATTATTATATATAATATATATAATAATAATAGAGGTGTAGTAAAACTTTTGACCAGTAGATCAAAGGGAATCAAGAATGCAGGAAGTGGTCATAATGTTAGGCTTGGTCTGTGTTTTTATAAACCCACATTTCTGTGGTGAGAAGGTGGAGCAGTTTCAGTATCCGGTGTAAAGGCAGTTATCTTCTGAAAGGACGAGTATCTGTTAAATCCACGCAGACCTGCGTGACCTCATGGGTCATGTGATCACGCGGAGTCAGTACTACTGCATGCTGATTGGTTGGAGAGTGCAGGGATGAGAGAGAGAGTGAGTCAGGCTGGACGGAGGTGTTATATAACAGCAGAGCAGGGGGTCACTCTCGTATTCAAAGGATATCTCTGAAGAAGCGAGCCCACCGGAAACACTGCAAACACCCGTAACCCTGTGGGCGGTACGACGCCGTCGGTTCAGTATACATTTACAAGAAAAAATATGTGAACTCTTTGGGATTATACTTGGATTTCTGCATAAATTGGTCATTAAATGTGTTCTGATCTTCATCTATGTCACAACAATAGACAAACACAGTCTGCTTAAACTACAAATACCACACAAAAAATGATATGTTTGCATGGTTTTATTGAATACAACGTGTTAATATTCACAATGCAAGGGGGAAAAAAAAGTATGTGAGCTTTGGATTTAATAACTGGTTTATCCTCCTTTGGCAGCAAAAACCTCAACCCAATGTTTTCTGTAGCTCGAAGGAATTTTGGATCATTCCTCTTCACTAAACTGTTTCAGTTTAGAAATATTCTTGGGATATCTGGTGTAAATCGCTCTCTTGAGGTCATGATGCAACAGCATCTCAGTTGGATTGAGGTCTAGGACTTTTGTAGATAAATTCTAAAGTCATCTTGCACATCTTTACTGGATTTTCTCAGTCAGTTTTATGAGGTAGAGTCACCTGGAATTCAGGCTTTCAGTTAACAGCTGTGCTCAACTCGTCAAGAGTGTAATGTGTAATGTTAGTTTGAGAGCATCAGTTGTAAAGTTGTAAACAGGTAGAGTTACAGGTATACAGTGAATACAGGAAATAGCTCTATTTGCGTAATGTTCTAATCCATCAAAACCATAATAATGATGAAACCCGCACTCATCAGGGCCACCCCAGGAAAGCTAAAATGTAAAACCACTCAGTTTCTGAATCAGTTTCTCTGATTCTGGTTTATGTTTGAGTAAAATGAACATTGTCGTTTTATTCTTTAAACTACAGACAACATTTCTCCCAAATTACAAATAAAAATATATTTATAATTATAGAGGTTTAAGTTTATGTTCATAAATCAATATTTGGTGGAATAAACCAGTTTTTTTGGTTGCGTTTTCATGCATGTTGGCATCATGTTCTCCTCCACCAGTCTTATACACTGCTTTTGGATAACTTTATGCTGCTTTACTCCTGGTGCAAAAATTCAAGCAGTTCAGTTTGGTGGTTTGATGGTTTGTGATCATCCATCTTCCTCTTGATTATATTCCAGAGGTTTTCAATTTGGTAAAATCAAAGAAACTCATAATTTTTAAGTGCTCTCTTATCTTTTCAAGCACTTTTTAAGTCCGAACATCATGTTGTTGGTGATGCTGAAGATGCTTCTGAGTCAGGTCTCGGCGGAGCTGCTCTTAATGAAGAATCACAGAAAAGCGAGAACGAAGCCTGGCGTGAAATCAGCAAGATCTTCAGAGATAAGAAGCCGAGGGTTTCTCAGAATCACGCCCGACAGCTTCCTGTCTCTAACATCCTGTTTCGCTCCTCGGTGGGGCAGCATGTGGGCACCGGGGCCGAGGAGGCCGGTTCAGGTGCGGCCTGTGAAAACGAGCGTTACGCAACATCAGTGACTCATTTTACTGCATCTCTCCACACTCAGCGCCGTACTGTACCGTATCAGTGATTCAACACAACATGAATAATAAAAAAATCAATCAATAAACCAGCAGATTACAGAACACACTGTAATATATTCACATTCATAACACTCATAACTCATTCATAGCGCGGACTGGAGTGAAACGCTTCATTCTTTAAAGGTGTCCTTCTTCTAAAATCCACTTTTTCTCGTTCTTTGTGAAATACAGTAGGTCTCTACTGTATAGGAGTTGTTTATGATGCTGCACATGATTAAACTGTTCCTCATCCTCCATTGTCTGCAGTATAGAGTAAAAGAAAATCCTCAGAAATACGAGTTGATCAGAGAGATGTAAAATCTCTAGCCGACGTCAACTAGCGAGTTCATGGCCTCGCCCACCTCTGCTCAGGACCACCCACAGGCGGAGCTTACAGCTTCTGTTTAGACCACCTAGTTAACGTTAGCTGTCTTGTGTAAGTAACTGTAGATTTAAATAGGATCTCCGGTGGATTCTGCGTATTTCTTTTTTTTTTTTTTTTAACCATGATCACTACATAATTACATATACAGCTGTTAATAAATTTCCTTTTCAAACAAATCATGCCAAAATACATTGATGTGCCAAAAGTCATGGGACAGGAACTAGTTTCAAATCACCATTACTTTTGCTATATCCCAAGGAAGCTAAAGAACATTGTGCACTATCTTGTTCCCTCTTTCTCTCGTTCTCACATTCTCTCTCTTTCTCATTATATGTCTCTTTCATTCTCTCTCTCTCTCTTTCTCTTGTTCTTACATTCTCTCTCTCTTTCTTGTTTTACCTCTCTCGTTCTCTTCCTCGTTCTCATATTCTCTCTCTTTCTCATTTCTTTCCCTCTCTCATTCTCACATTCTCTCTCTTGTTTTCAAATTCTCTCTCTTTCTTTCTTTCTTTCTTTTTCTTTCTCTCTCTCTCTCCCATTCTCACATTCTCTTTCTCGTGCTCTCTCTTTCTGGTTCTCACATTTTCTCGCTCATGTTTTATATTTTTAATTCTCTCTCTCTTGCTCGTTCTCACATTTTCTCTTTGACATTTTCTCTCTCTCTCGTTCTCAAATTCTCTCTTTCTCTCTTTCTGTCATTTTCTCTTTCTCTGGTTCCCACATTCTCTCTCTCTTTCTCTCTCTCTCTCTTGTTGCTCCCAACCCATCCCCTAGCTCTGTCCACTACAGGCAACTGAACCAAAAAATGAACTATCATACAAATAAAAATTAACTCTTTTTTAAATTAAAATTTTATCTAAAACTTTTTTTTTAAATAACTTGAAAATTCAAAAAAAAGGGGGGGGGGGGGTGGTCCAAATGAATAATTATAAAATGTATTATATAAAATTATAAGATGTAATGACTGCGACGCCCATGGTAGCTACACTGAAGCGCATTGGTGGGCGGAGTCCAAACACAATTTAAACACAATTTAAAGGCCATTGAAGGGTCAAGGTTGTATTGGTATAAGGTTAAACAGTATATTTACAGTGTGATGAATAAGAGTGGCGATTATGCATTAGCTTAACCTTTACTGTACGTGAATAAATCACGCTATCTGCTATACGCTGTCCGCAACCCGCTCGCCTCACTTTCTCTCCGCCATGATGAATGAATTCATCGCTAAATGCACCTTCTGACATGTCAGCAGAAAAGTAATCAAACCCAGCGTTCCTACCAGCCCTGCTCATACACGCACTGCTTTACCATAAATCTAAAGCCGCCGCGCCGACACGCTCAGATTAGCAGCTATAAATATTCCTGCTGCTTATTATAGCGTAATCTCGCCTTTCTTCACCCGCCCCCTGAATATCAAGGTCCTCCCACGAGCCCTGCCTCGGGACTGCCGCCGACACGATCACGCCGAGCGCCCAACCGATCGCCAAACCGCCACCGTGCAAATGAATATGACTCTGATGGTGAAATAAAGCGTTACCATAAATTACAATAATTTAGCTCTAATTAGCATTGATAGTGGCTAGCATTATACTTCTTATGATGAACCACTGATGTGTGAGGGTCTGAATCCATCCATCAACTAGTATCACATGCTGGGCTGTAATTAAAGTGGACAACAGAGCAGCCAATCAGAAAAGACATCGTTAAATATCACTGTCACACCTTGCATACAGGTGAGGGTAGTTATGCCTCAAAAAGGTAGTGGGTTGTTGAAAAAAATGATGGCAAACCGCAGAAGCACAATCCAGTGCAAGTGAGGTACATGCACAAACATTAAAATACAAGATCTGGCATTGCTTGCATTAATGGTGCCCATCTTTTAAAGAATACATTTAATTGTAACTGTAATTTTGCTGTATTTTTTTTTTTTTTAATGAAGACATTTTTTACCCTTTTTTTTCACTCTCCATTGTGTTATTTTAGGTGGTTGTGTCTTAAGCCAGGAGGTTGCTATCGTTTTTTTTTTTTTTTTTTTTTTGCTATTAAAAGCACTATTCTCAATAAATAGGTCAAATATCCTTCAATCATATTGTCCAGGAGTATACCTTAAATAACAAGGACTAGGTCTAAAGTAAGTTTAATATCCAAGATCATTTCAATCTCTTTTAGCACCTTCTCCCAAAATTCTGACATTTTTGGACAATGCCAAAATACCCCTCCAAAATTTCTCATCTCAAAATCAAATTTATATTTTCCAATCAAATTTTCTCCACGTAGGGCTTTTAGTTAGTTTATATCCTGTTTTAAATATGTCCTCCCGTTTGTCGTCTCTAATTATAATATTTGCCTCCAACTCCCATTTTCCCATTTTTCTGTTGTCATCCAGTGCAAACACAAAATACACAAAACTAAATATATTTAAATATATTTAAATATGACTTCTAAACATTGGCTCATACCTCAACCAACCATACCATACCTTGACATACTTGAAAAAGAAGCCTTAAACAGGCCACCACTGATCAAATAAAAATGATTAAAAAAGTTAAAATATTCAAAATATTAATTTTACAAACCATAGGCCACAATCCCATAAAATAAACATAAGCATAAGAAAAGGAAAGAATAATTAAAATCTTTAAACCAACAAAGAACTCCTCTCTAAATGGTATGGGCCAAAATGGGGCCCACTGAGCATGCCTCAATTTTGCTCAGGCACTAGGGCAGCTAGGCCTGAGGGTGGGCCCTTTTCCAGACCAGGAAGTAAGTACTTTCTTCCAATTTCTTCCAAAGTTGCAAAAAAAAGCTTCTTAATATTCCATGCAAGTCAATGTAAAAAGATTGTATTCCAGTTTATTCCATTTTGAAGCTTTCCTATTGGTCAATTAACCCCTTGCTTTAAAAATCGAGCTCAGCAGAATCATTCGCTAGTAACTGGTTTTATGTGGTCTAAGCCGATCTTTGATGGTGTTTCATCCATTGGTATCTGGTATTTTTTTCAGTCAGCTTTATGAGGTAGAGTCACCTGGAATTCAGGGCTTTCAGTTAACAGCTGTGCTGAACTCATCAAGAGTTAATTAAACTTGAATTTCTTGTCTCTTATTAAAGTGTTTGAGAGCATCAGTTAAAGTAAAGTAGTGAAGAGGTAGAGTTTAAGTTTTCAGTAACGTTCTAATCCATATTATGAGAAGCAAGAACTACTCAAGTAAGTAAAGAAAAAAAGTCGTAAAGACCATAAAAAACGTTATAATGATGAAACTGGCACACATTAGGTCCACCCTAGGAAAGGAAGAGCAAGACTTCCTTCTGTTGCACGGGATAAGTGCATCAGAATTCTTTATAGCAATGATCTAACTGCATCTATTGAGTCTAGAAGGTCTTATCTGGACAGTAAAGACAGTTACTCCAACAAAAGCAGGATACACTTTTTAGTACATTTCAATTCAGAAGAGTGCTGATACTTTTGTCTATAAAATATATTTGGTATAATATTTTATGTAGAGAAAACTAAGAACAATAATATCAATACAGGCTAATCTAGGATATGCTAGGCTAGTCATGCTAGGCTAAGCTAGTCACACAGTACACCCATTATAATTAATTACACTACAGAGCTGCTACGATCCGGCTGAACCTAAACGACGCCATATAAACCCTGCATTTATCAGAGATCTGGTTATTTTCCGACAGGTTAAATCTTCTTACAGCTGGAACGACATCTGGACGTCCTCCTGTCAGAAACACGCCCCCACAGCGTTAGCATTAGCCGCCTGGCATGGAGAGATAAGTGATGGGAAGCGTTAGCGCAGTGGCTCACATACATGAAGTAAAATAAACAGATGCGCACAACATAGGAATGCACTTAAAAGAGTATTGCGTTTATCATTTATGTGCATATCAATTAATGCTAATGTGTTAGCCTGCTTTACACTGGCATAGCTGGAGGTGAATTATGCTGTCAGCGGGGATTCAGCACCGAAAACCAATTTATACCTAATCAGACAGCCCACCCTGCAAAACCTCATTTCAGGGAGGTAGCTCTTTTAAACACACATATATGTATACAAATATAATGCTCAGGACCTCATAACCACAGAGAAATCAGCATTCTATGTCCTGTAGGTAGCATACAGTAGCCAGTGTCCTGTGGTTAACATCCTATAGGCAGCATCATATAGGCAGTGTCCTGTGGGCACTGTCCTGTATGTAGCATCCTGAGAGCAGCATCCTGTAGACAGTATTCCGTGAGCGGTGTCATGTGGGCAACATCCTGTAGGCATCGTTACATAGGCAGTGTCCTGTAGTGAGACAAATTTCAAGACATTCCGAGGCTCTGTTTTTTTGCAGCTAGCTAGCTAACTAACTAACTAGGTTGCCTAGCAACAATAGCCTTTAACTTAACCTAAACATAACATAGGTAGCTAGCTGGCAAGGTTAGTTAGCGTTAGTCAACCTAACTACGCAAACTAAATAGCAAGTATATGCAGCCTCCTCAGAGCAGCATCCTATGGGCAGTGTCATGTGGGCAATGTCCTGTAGGTAGCATCCTGAGAGCAGCATTAGGTGCTCAGTGTCCTGTAGGTAGCACCCCGTAGAGTCCTGTGGGCAGCATCGTGTAGTCAACGTCCTGTAGGCAGCGTCATATAGGCAGTGTTCTGTATGGAGTGTCTTGTATGTAGCATCCTGAAAGCAGCATCCTATGGACAGTGTCTTGTGGGCAGTGTTTTGTAGACAGCATCCTATAAGTAGCATCCCGGGAGCAGCATCCTGTAGGTAACATCCAGAGAGCAGCATCCTGTAAGTAGCATCCCGAGAGCAGCATCCTGTAGGTAGCATCCCGAGAGCATCATCCTGTAGGTAACATCCAGAGAGCAGCATCCTGTAGGTAGCATCCAGAGAGAAGCATCCTGTAGGTAGCATCCCAAGAAAAGCATCCTGTAGGTAGCATTCTGTGAGCAGCATCCTATGGACAGTGTCCTGTAGGTAGCATCCTGAGAGCAGCATCCTGAAGCAGTGTCCTGTAGGTAGCATCCTGAGAGCAGCATCCTGAAGCAGTGTCCTGTAGGTAGCATCCTGAGAGCAGCATCCTGAAGCAGTGTTCTGTAGGTAGCATCCTAAGAGCAGCATTCTGTAGGCAGTGTTCTGTAGGTAGCATCCTGAGAGCATCATCCTGTGGGCAGCATCTTGTAGGCAGTGTCCTGTAACCAGCATCCTCTAGGTAGCGTCCTGAGTCCAGAATCATCTTGTAGTCAGTGTCCTGTAGGTAGCATCTTGTGGGCAACGTCATATACACAGTGTCTTGTGGGTAGCATCCTGAGAGCTGCATCTTGTAGGCAGTGTCCTGTAGGTAGTATTCTGTGGGCACTAATGAGGGACTAGAGGATGATTAACACTGTAAACTGTGCAGCAACAGATTCAGATCCTCTCTCTCTGATTTTACTGTATCTAGAAGTGGAGGACAGTGCGTGATTAAACACAGTGTTTAAGAACTCCAGCAGCACTGCTGCACTGTCTGGCCCATTAAATATATAATTACAAAGTGTCCTGTATGATCGGTGGAGCTGACAAAAATGGATAATGGATGTAGAAACATGGAAGGTGGTGGTACTGTTTAGCTTGTTTATATATATATATATATATATATATATATATATATATATATATATATATATACTGTATGTAAAATGATCTATGATGATGGAGAATGGAGTCGTGTGCTGATTAGGAGTGTCAGCAGTCAGAAGAGTGATTTGCGCCACAGATAACGATAATGAGCATCATCAGTATGAGCTTTTCCCCCCAGCGAGACGAGCGTCCATCCTTCATCCATGCTTCATCTCCCACAGCCAAAACACGCAGCTCCATCTAAACCAATAAAACATGAGCCGCATAAATTAGCCTCGGCACTAAAATCTGACACACTGGATTTTATCTTGAGTTTTATCGAGGGGAAACGCCCACACTCACCGCTGGCCTGCCAAAAACACAGCCGGAATATTTCTTTAAAAATCGTATATCTGAGATTTCAGTTCAGGACGACACCTTCTGTGCCAGCATGCATTTAATACAGTCAATCAATTATCTGATGGGCAGATAATTTATTTTTTTTATAATAAAGAACATTTAAAAAAAAACAACCACAACTGAGCCATCATATTAAAGTACGTGTTTCCCATTTCATATCTATTCCTATAAAGCAAAGAAAGTTTTGCTAGCTGGTTGCAGTGGTATCCCTGGTGGTTCCAATGCATACAGATGAATTTATAGGCATCAGGGAATCCTGAAATTATTGAAATTCTGAGAAACATCCCTAAAAAATTGGGTTGTCTAGCTTGATTACGATGATTTGATGACTAGGTAGATCATGCCTGCAGATCAGCCAAACCATCAAGCAATGGTTGCTATACTGTAGCGTTGCTAAGTGGTTACTAGGGATTTTCTATGTGCTTCCTAGGCAGTGGTAGCTACGTATGGTGTCTAAGGTGGTGCTGCTACCAGATGGTTGCCATGGTAACCCATGGAATTGTCGAACATAATTGTTTGTCACCTAGACCATATGAACAGAATTATTTGGATAAAAAACAAAGGCTAACCTGGGACAACATTAAGTTATTATGACTGTATTTGCTTCTTTCCTGTTAATGGAATTAAGCCGTTCCACCTTAAATGGCCCGGCAACTATTTCGCACCCCCTCCAGTAGCTTGTTCCGCTATACATGCATAAAGCTCTACAGTATCAGCAGTGTTAGCAGTGGGCTACTGGCCCTGTCCAGCATAAACTACCATTATTTAACACCATTAGCATTTAAGCTACCACACAATTTGCATTGTTGATATCACATTAGCATCGCTACTGTGGTTTTAGCATCACCGTTGCAGTGATACATTCTTACCCAGCATCGCTAATACAGTGTTAGCATTGCAACTGTGTCAGCTACTGCCTCGCCATCGCAGCATCACTACCCCTGTGTTAGTCTTACGGACCCCCCAAGGTGACATCATGTAAAAAAAGATCCTAAGGCATGGGAACAAGATCTTAAGGCTTTTGAATGAGATAATTAAGGCGTGGGAACAAGATCCTAATCCATGGGAATGGGGATAATTAAGGCGTGGCCATGACTTATTAAGGCGTGGGAACAAGTTAATTAAATCTAGCTGAATGAAGAAAACTGGACATTATATCAAAGCTCCAATCCAAGGTTATTCTTTATAAAGGAAATGGAGAGTGGTTTATTTATTTATTCATTTATTTATTTTGCAATGAATTGCAATGGAAATATTTTGGAGTAAAAGACACTTAATTCTCATACTAAAAGCTGATTTGCTCAGATATAGACAGTATGCAGACCTGTTTGCCTTCCTTACGCAGTCATGTTGTGCATGCTTTGTTTGCTGTAAAATAAAAAGACTTTTTGGCCACGCCTTAATGACTACAATTTAATTAACTCGTTCCCACGACTTTATTATCTCGTTCCCACGCATTAGGATCTTAGGATCGCATTCTTATTTTTTTATATGATGTCACCTTAGGGACTTTAACATCCTGGAATAAATGGAATACATCATAACATTCTCACCTACTTTACATTATTAGAACTACTGTGCAATATTATGCAAGCTAAACGTAATAAACGCAAACTGAAATATAACGTCGTTTAGCAGCATGTCCGGGTATTCTGTAGTCCTGTTCTAAAAGAAAAAGAACCAGAGATATAACCCGTATCTCCTAAACCGCCCGCTGCTGCTCATCTTTATACCAAGATGTCAAAGACAGTGTTTTCATCTTTTCTGAGATTCAGAGGTCGATATCAGCGCGGCGTTTGAGTGGCGTAAAACAGCTGAGGCTGCTTTTAGACTCTTTGTCGCTTTGAAGAAAAAGCCACTTCAGAAGCTGCAGACGAGCCTCGCCACCCAGACACGCTGACCTTCAAACAGAAACCCGCCATCAAACGGCGTCTGGAGGACCAGCTTCAGGAGTGGACGCATTCTACAACGTTTAAACCCGCACCTGCTGTCAACAGCCCAACCTCTGAACAATCTCAACTTACCATCGTCTACAAGATTAAAACAGGGTGGACATCATCGAGTATCATCACAAACTTTTATTGTTGGGGGCCAGAAGGAGAAATATATGTGCAGTCACGATCCACAGAATCTGTAATAAAACAAATAATGAAATATACTACTCATAATCAATTTTCTTGATTACTATCATTTATACACCATTTTACTTGAGTTACTATCTTTATCTATCTTTGACAATGTTGTGTAAACTAAGATTTTTTAAAACTGATGTTTCGTTTCATAATGTCTCTTAATATTATTACACTCCTTCATTACAGCAACGGATTCCTGACAAATTAAACATTAAACACACTTCCCTCTGAACTCAGTTAAAATAGTAATATAGTAATGTTCCCAACATGCCTGAAATTTTCTGCATTTGCTGTCCATTTTTTTTTATATCTATGGAGTTGCCATGTTCTCCCAAAAGCTATGGAACATTAAAGTAGAGCCTGTATTATTTTGTTTCTAAACAGAAAGCAGAAGCATTTTTGAGTGGAGAAGCCAGTGTGCTGAAACCACCATCTCTGCTAAGCCTAATATATTCAGTCTAAAAACTGGGGTTTTGGTCACTTTTTACACGTACTTACGTCACATGTACAGCCTCTAAAAAAGGATCCATCTCAGTTTTACTGCGAGCACACTTTCGCTGCTTTTAGACTCTTTGGCTCGTTTCTCGTGCTACAACTGTACACTCTCACATCTTTTTTAGATCTTTGGCCCCTTTTCTACACTACAACTGCCCACTCTTGCAACTTTTAGACTATTTAAACCTAAATATGGGCACAAATACAGACCAATGTCTCCAAAATGCATGCAAGATGTTTTATTCAATTTTAAGGAATCAGGGAATCCTCATCAGTATGCAGGAGAACCCTGTAACTTGCAGAAGAAGTGGGATGTCTGGAGAACTAGCTGGTGTTAGATTAGAAATTACTGAATTAAAGAGGAAATTATGAAAATTTTGTTCTTGCTGGTAATTGCTGGTAATGCTTGAGATCCAGCTTGGTCAAACTTGGTTATCTAGCCTGGCCTAGGTTGATTATGCTTGCAGATCAACTAAACCATTAAGCTTAAATAAAAAAAAAACATACCTAATGGTCTAAGTGTGACAGGCAGAGCTGTTACTGGGCTCTGGGTTAACCATTTTGGGCTTGGATGGCCACCGTAGTGGAGGAGCAGCGGCTCCCCCTCCCCTCTGTGTTGTGCTAGAAATGCTAGTTAGCTCAGTATAAAAGCATGGATAGCATGCTGCTGTGTTGAGCTCGTGGTTTCCTTTGTTGCTGGGTCGTGTTACTGCAGGACTTGCTGCTGGGTGGTTTCCTAAGGGGTGGTCTGCCGGAAAACGGGTGTGAATGCGGTTAGCGGTTAGCCGTTAGCATCAGCCGGCTCTGAGCATCGTCGCATAAAACTGCAGCTTGGTGTGGATTTGGAGCTGTATTGGATGTAAGGTGTATGCTCTGGCGTGCCGGAAAACGGGTGTGAACGCGGTTAGCGGTTAGCCGTTAGCATCAGCTAACTCTGGGCATCGTCGCTTAAAACTGCAGCTTGGTGTGGATGTGGAGCTGTATTGGATGCAAGGTGTATGCTCTGGCGTGCCGGAAAACAGGTGTGTTTTGACCGTAACAACGTAAGATTGGAGCAGGAACCCTGGGTGTATTCTAGCCCAAGCAAGTGATAATTCAAGCCTACAGGTGTTCAGCTGAAGTGTCGCCATCGGAGAAGGCTGAGGTGGCACCAAGCCGAGCAGTCCCTAGTCTTCTGCTGTTTTGCCTATGCTGTTTTGTTGGGGTTGAATTAATTTAAGATTTGTTCATTTATTTTGTTCTTTTTGTTTCTGGGTGTTTATTATTTGTATTAAAAAGATTGTTTTGTTTTTTTTCTTTTCTTTTGTTTCTGTTGGAAATTGATTTTGTCATTTGTATTTTTGTTAACTTGACCCCACCTTGTGTCAATGGTGGCAGACCTCTTCGGGCCCTCCTATAGGAAGCTGGCTGGTTATTATTCATTAGTGATATTGGCCGTAAACTGAATGGAAAATTAATAAGTATAACATTTATTGTTACTAATTTGTATTTCTCTTTCTTGTAGAACAACTTGGTGCACGTGGTGTCCCCCTTGGGCCGACTGGTCACCTCCTCCTTGGGAAATCTTTCCTTTTGCACTTGGTTTGCTGTGTTGGACTCACCCTTGGTTTGAGGTGTTGCGATGTGTGTGTGTGTGTGAGTACTCTGTGTGTGCTTGCAGAGGTTGTATTTCTCCTTGGGAGGGAGGGCCCGGGCACAAGAATTGTCCAGCACCAGTTAGCTACAGAAAGATGATAATGCTATGTTAAGACTCCAAACGGCCAGTATCTCTAATATCCTTTTTTTTTTAAGCGCATTTTGTCCGAAGGCTCAGTGTATACTTTTAAAGTTGGTTTTCTTTTTAAAAAAAACTTTAATTGCTTAATAAAGTGTTCTTATGTATTTCATGTATCTACTATTTCAAACCTGAATAAGTAAAGATTGTATGCTGAACCTCATCTCACGTCTCCTGAGTATCTCTGAATGCACCTGTGTGCTTTGGGTGTTATTTATATTTATTTCCTGGGGTGAAACTCCCCAGGTGGCGTAGTCTACCTTCATTGAATCATAAGGGTCACATTTGTGGCGTAGTCGGCAGGATAGTGAGAATTTGAGACGTGTTTTGAGGTTCAGATTTTGGTAATAGTGATATAATTGTGTGTTTTAGTATTAAAGGCAAAACAGCAGTTGGCGTGTTGGTCCCCAAATTTTAGTTGGGTGCTCACAGGGAACAGTTTAATTTACCCCTTTTGTTTTCTCTTTTTCTTATTTCCCTTTTATCATGGCCAACGAGCTCCAGGAAATGAGAGACCTGGTGAGACAGCTCCAGGCAGATAATGAGCGTCTTTTACAAGAGCGTGTATCTCAGCCCCAACCAGGCCCTAGTGGTATTGATGGACATCCAGAGGCTGTGAGTTATCGGGCCCCAGTGGACAGGCTCTTGTACATCCCCCGTGAGCGTAAATGCCCAGTGTTCAGAGGTAGGTCTGGGATAAGTATAGAGGAGTGGAGAGAAGAAGTAGAAGCTAGCATCCGGGCACGCCACTTGGCACCCCTTGACCAGGCTTATTTTATGATGGATCATTTGGATGGGGAAGCTAAGGACGAAATACGGTATAGACCTAGAATGCAAAGGGAGGATCCACAGAAAATTTTGTCTATTCTTCAAGAGTTATATGGTTGTTCGAAGTCATATGTTGCTTTGCAGGAGAACTTTTTTTGTCGTAAACAACTTGAAGGAGAGTCATTACAGGAGTACTCACATGCTCTGTTAGCACTTATGGATAAAATAAAGCAGTGTGCCTCACATGTAGTGCCTAATGCTGATGTCTTGGTTCGTGATCAATTTGTAGAGAATGTTCAAGATCCTGCTCTCCGCAGGGAACTGAAGCAGTTGATCCGCCAGACACCAGAGTTGTCCATGTTACAGGTGCGTGCAGCAGCGATTCAATGGGAGCGTGAGAGTAGGCCAGATGATCCCGGTCGAGGTAGGAGTTATTCTGTCCCCTCTGTGTGTGCTATGCACATGTCTAGGGAGCCATATGCAGCTCAATCTTCTGTGGGTAATTCTACATCTCTAGAGATGACAGAACTCAGGGCGATGTTACTTAAACAACAAGAGCAGATTAATCAGCTAACACAGAGCATTGCTAAATTTCATGCTTCACCTCAGACTTTTGGTCCAAGTCGGTCTAACATAATTTGTAGACGGTGCCAAAAACCCGGACACTATGCGAGGGATTGTGAAAATGAAAGGGTCCCTGTACGTCCGGTAGCAGCTGCCCCTCATAGTCGAATGGGTGCTAACACTCAGCCGTCGGAAAACTAGCTCCCACCATTGTGCAGAGCCACGCATTGGACGGGGACAGTATTGGCTCTACCCATAAGAGTTTTGTGAATCCGTCAACTGTTTCATTGTTAGTTGGCCAGTGCCCAAAGGTAGCTATTCGGTTGGGGGGAGTGGTGGTTAATTGCCTGCTTGATACTGGGTCTATGGTTTCGACTATAGCGGAAAGTTTCTTCCGTCAACACATTCAGGGTGACTTGCAATCTTGCCGGTGGCTGCAGCTCCGTGCTGCTAATGGGTTGGCTATACCTTATGTGGGCTATGTTGAACTAACGGTAGAGCTACTTGGCAAGTCGATTCCGAATCGTGGCTGGTTGGTAGTTAAGGACCTTCCGGGGCAAAGTACCTCCACTGTAGTTCCAGGCGTGCTGGGGATGAATGTAATTAGAGAGTGTTATCGGGAGCTGTTTGGCCAACATGGCCCTGCGTTGTTTGATCTTCCTCCAGTGGTACATGCGTCACCACCCTGGCAGCAAGCCCTGCAGTACTGTCACCAGGGTTTAGACGAGCCTTCTAGCTTAACAGGGGTTGCTAAAGTTAGGGGTGGGAGACCTATTCGGATACCTGCTGGTACATTTAAAATGATTGCGGCTACGTGTTCTAGCCAGCTCAGTGAGCATGCTAATGGGGTGCTAATTGAACCTTCTGACACAGTGGGTGTTTTGCCTGACGGACTGTTGGTTGCTGTTTCGCTGGTCAAGGTGGTTCGAGGGACTGTATATGTGCCAGTGGTAAATGTGGGTTGTGTTAGTGTTGCTTTACCTCCACATTGTCCCTTAGGAGTATTGACCAGCGTGCAGGTTGTGAGTCTGCCTGATGGAGTTACAGAAGAGGTGAGTCAGCCTTCGGTGGTTGCCCGGGTTCAGACCCAGGTAGTCCAGCCCAGTTCAGTTTTGGAGCAGATTGGGGCATTAGATCTGTCTGTTCTGTCCCAAGTAGACCAAGAGAAGGTTCGGTCCCTGCTTTATAAACATTCTGCTGTATTCTCATCATTTGAGGGAGATATTGGGTGTACAAACTTAATTTCTCATGACATCCCTTTGTTAGATGATGTACCGGTAAGACAGAGGTACAGGCGTATTCCCCCCTCAGACTATGATGCGGTTAAAGCTCATATTCACCAACTCCTGGATAACCAGGTAATTCAGGAAAGCTGTAGCCCATATGCCTCACCCATTGTTCTGGTGAAAAAGAAAGATGGCACCCTTCGTATGTGCGTCGATTACCGTCAGCTTAATGCCAAGACTAGAAAGGATGCATTCCCACTCCCTAGGATAGAGGAGACTTTGGATGCACTGTCAGGGGCCCAGTGGTTTTCAACAATGGACCTGGCTAGTGGGTACAATCAGATTCCAGTTACAGAGAGTGACCGCCCAAAGACTGCTTTTTGTACTCCCTTCGGTCTATTCCATTTTACTCGTATGCCTTTTGGGTTATGTAACGCCCCTAGTACCTTTCAAAGGCTCATGGAGAGGATGTTTGGGGATCAAAATTGCCAATCATTATTGTTGTACCTTGATGACATCATTGTGTTTTCTTCTGACTTAGATCAGCACTTGAGCCGCTTGGAGTTGGTGCTGAATCGACTAGGACAAGCTGGGCTAAAGGCTAAGTTGGAGAAGTGCTGTTTCTTTCGTCGCCAGGTTCGTTATTTGGGTCATCTTGTATCTGACAAGGGGGTATCCACAGACCCAGAGAAGGTATCTGCTGTCTCTAATTGGCCTCGTCCAACCATAGTTTCTGAGCTACGGTCATTCCTTGGCTTTGCTAGTTACTATCGTCGTTTTATCGAAGGGTTTGCGAAGTTGGCTGCTCCGTTGCATCAGTTGGTAGCTGAGGCAGGTGGGACAAAGGCTCGCAAAGGCCGTGGGCCCCCATTATTAGAATTATGGTCAGAACAGTGTGAAACCAGTTTTCAGGCACTTAAGCATAGGCTTGTGGATGCACCTACACTTGCTTTTGCTAACTTTGCTCTCCCATTTATTTTAGAGGTTGATGCTAGTCACCAAGGCTTGGGAGCTGTACTTTCCCAGGAGCAGGATGGTCGGGTGCGTCCTGTTGCTTACGCAAGCCGTAGTCTCAACCCTAATGAGAAGTTGTATAGCTCCATGAAGCTGGAGTTTCTGGGTTTGAAGTGGGCTATGACAGAAAAATTCCGGGAGTATCTGTGGGGCCAGGAGTGTATTGTCTGGACAGACAACAACCCCTTGAGCCATTTAAGTACCGCTAAATTGGGTGCTACTGAGCAGCGCTGGGTTTCCCAGTTGTCTGCATTCCATTACACCGTCCGCTATCGGTCGGGCCGCACAAATAAAAATGCTGATTCCCTATCACGACAGAGAATGTGCGTTCCCGAAGATTTGCACAATTCTGCTATGGGGGGTGTGACTTTGCCTCTTATTTTGCAGCAGCAAGCCAGGGAAGGCGCCCCTGTACCACCGGTAGCTCAGTGTTCCATCTCTGCTTTTCCTTCCCATAATCATGACGAATTGAGGGCTCTACAGGAAGCTGACCCAGGCATTCAAGGTTTTATTTCTTTCTGGCAGGCAGGCAGACTCCCGGGGCGAAGTGTGAGGGTAGACCTACCCATTCGGACCCAAGGGTTCTTGCGCCAATGGGATAGAATTGTGGTGCATAAGGGGCTACTATACCGTAGAATTCTGAAGCCAGATGGGGGGGAGGAAGTATTGCAGTTATTGCTTCCAGAGTGTTTGCAGGAGGAAGTTTTGCGGCAACTGCATGACCATCACGGCCATCAGGGTATAGAGCGTACCATAGCATTGATAAGGGAACGGTGTTATTGGCCTGGGATGACTAACGATATTGAGCAGTGGTGTCAGCAATGTGTGAGGTGTACCCTGGCTAAACCCCCTCAGCCACGCTTGCGTGCCCCTATGGGGCATCTTTTGGCCTCAAGACCTAATGAGGTAGTGGCTATAGACTTTTCTTTTCTAGAGCCTGCTAGAGATGGCACGGAACAAGTTCTGGTAATAACTGACGTGTTCTCTAAATTCACTCAGGTAATCCCTACTCGAGATCAAAGGGCTTCTACAGTGGCCAAGGCACTAGTTCAGCATTGGTTTTATCGATATGGTGTCCCGGCACGGTTACATTCAGACTGTGGTGCAAGCTTCGAGAGTTCCCTGGTTCGCCAGCTTTGTGACTTGTATGGCATCCAGAAAACACGGACCACCCCATACCACCCTCAAGGTAACGGCCAGTGCGAGAGATTTAATCGAACCATGCATAACCTGCTGCGTACATTGTCTCAGGAACAGAAGAACCATTGGCCAGACTACCTGCCCCAGTTGGTTTTTAATTATAATTCTTCCATCCATCAGTCGACAGGGGAATCGCCACACTTTCTGCTGTTTGGGCAGGAACCTCAACTCCCAGTAGATTTTTTGTTGGGTAGGGTTCAGGAGACTGAGGGCAGAACCGTTTGTGACTGGGTCCAGGAACATCAGCGGCGTCTCCAGGTTGCTTTTAAAGGGGCAAGGGAGAGGTTACAGGTGGCAGCACAACGGCGAAAGGAGCGGCATGATCAGGGTTCTTTAGCTGATCCGTTGCAGATAGGCCAGCTGGTTTACCTTCGTGATCATTCAGTGCGTGGACGCAAGAAAATCCAGGATGCCTGGAGCGCTGTTGTCCACAAGGTGTTAAAGGTACCTGAACCGGGGGGTGTAGTGTACTCTGTGGCTCCAGTGCGAGATTTAGAGCAAGTTCGGCAGGTACACAGGGTAATGATGAAGCTAGTCCCACAAAAGTTGTCAGTAGCGACCCCTCCAGCAGAATGTCCAAGTTTAGAACAGGGGGTAGAACAGAGGGAGGACGAGTTGGGGCGATGGTTGGTCTTGGGGGTTCCTGAAGCCCCACCTCAGGGGTCCTTACCTGTGGCTGCTCCGGAGGTGATCAGTCCTGAGGACATTCATGCCCCCTTAAGCACTGAACCAAGTTCTGTTCCGGATGTTGATACTGGGGATAGGGATTTAGTTAGTCTTCGGCGTACAACTAGAGTGACTGCAGGCCGGCATAGAAACCCTCATCGTCTGCCAACACCCATGGTGAGAGTAGCTGATGACCCTGCACCATTGGTATCCGGTTCAAGCAGTATGGCTATAGCGTATTTTAGACCTTGGGACTAGTAAACAGTATTCTGTCGACGGGACGCCGACACAAAATGTGGTGGTATATGTGACAGGCAGAGCTGTTACTGGGCTCTGGGTTAACCATTTTGGGCTTGGATGGCCACCGTAGTGGAGGAGCAGCGGCTCCCCCTCCCCTCTGTGTTGTGCTAGAAATGCTAGTTAGCTCAGTATAAAAGCATGGATAGCATGCTGCTGTGTTGAGCTCGTGGTTTCCTTTGTTGCTGGGTCGTGTTACTGCAGGACTTGCTGCTGGGTGGTTTCCTAAGGGGTGGTCTGCCGGAAAACGGGTGTGAATGCGGTTAGCGGTTAGCCGTTAGCATCAGCCGGCTCTGAGCATCGTCGCATAAAACTGCAGCTTGGTGTGGATTTGGAGCTGTATTGGATGTAAGGTGTATGCTCTGGCGTGCCGGAAAACGGGTGTGAACGCGGTTAGCGGTTAGCCGTTAGCATCAGCTAACTCTGGGCATCGTCGCTTAAAACTGCAGCTTGGTGTGGATGTGGAGCTGTATTGGATGCAAGGTGTATGCTCTGGCGTGCCGGAAAACAGGTGTGTTTTGACCGTAACAACGTAAGATTGGAGCAGGAACCCTGGGTGTATTCTAGCCCAAGCAAGTGATAATTCAAGCCTACAGGTGTTCAGCTGAAGTGTCGCCATCGGAGAAGGCTGAGGTGGCACCAAGCCGAGCAGTCCCTAGTCTTCTGCTGTTTTGCCTATGCTGTTTTGTTGGGGTTGAATTAATTTAAGATTTGTTCATTTATTTTGTTCTTTTTGTTTCTGGGTGTTTATTATTTGTATTAAAAAGATTGTTTTGTTTTTTTCTTTTCTTTTGTTTCTGTTGGAAATTGATTTTGTCATTTGTATTTTTGTTAACTTGACCCCACCTTGTGTCAATGGTGGCAGACCTCTTCGGGCCCTCCTATAGGAAGCTGGCTGGTTATTATTCATTAGTGATATTGGCCGTAAACTGAATGGAAAATTAATAAGTATAACATTTATTGTTACTAATTTGTATTTCTCTTTCTTGTAGAACAACTTGGTGCACGTGGTGTCCCCCTTGGGCCGACTGGTCACCTCCTCCTTGGGAAATCTTTCCTTTTGCACTTGGTTTGCTGTGTTGGACTCACCCTTGGTTTGAGGTGTTGCGATGTGTGTGTGTGTGTGAGTACTCTGTGTGTGCTTGCAGAGGTTGTATTTCTCCTTGGGAGGGAGGGCCCGGGCACAAGAATTGTCCAGCACCAGTTAGCTACAGAAAGATGATAATGCTATGTTAAGACTCCAAACGGCCAGTATCTCTAATATCCTTTTTTTTTTAAGCGCATTTTGTCCGAAGGCTCAGTGTATACTTTTAAAGTTGGTTTTCTTTTTAAAAAAAACTTTAATTGCTTAATAAAGTGTTCTTATGTATTTCATGTATCTACTATTTCAAACCTGAATAAGTAAAGATTGTATGCTGAACCTCATCTCACGTCTCCTGAGTATCTCTGAATGCACCTGTGTGCTTTGGGTGTTATTTATATTTATTTCCTGGGGTGAAACTCCCCAGGTGGCGTAGTCTACCTTCATTGAATCATAAGGGTCACATAAGCAAAATCTAAGCTGGTCAACCAATATCATGGCTTCCGCAATTTATTTATCACTGTGAACTGGTGGGTGACTAGAAATGCCTAAACTGTAAAAAGAAAATTGAGAATATTTCCTACTAAATAAGTCAAAAGTCAGCTTTTGAGGTATAGTCACCCCTACATGGAGTAAAGATCCTCTAGAACCTTAGTGGAAGCAGCTGATCTCTGGTTTCAGATGGTCTAAGCTGTTTTTTGATGGCCAATTGTGTTTAAAACTAGACAACCAGTTCAAAAGCCCTATTGTTTTTGGAATGTTTATTATCATTACTATTCATTTTTGAGGCTTTTCTGATATTCGAAAACTCAGGCATTTTGGCACAGGCCTCAAACCCGGCTTGGGCGTGGTTCAGGTGCTCCATAGCGCCTCCGAATGTCAGCAGTGGCCGGGATAAAGTTCGTCCAATGTGCACCAACTTTGGTACGCCCATTGACCTCCTCATACAGAACAAGATTTTTTTTTATCAGTTTTATCTGACTCCGCCCAACAGGAAGTTCGGCCATTTTGAAAAGTCTCTTTGAGCCTCCACAGAGTAAAGAAGCTTGCTGCAATCATTATAAAGCAAAACTGCTCAGTGCTGAGTCTTACAAATTTTAATTTTGTGCTAATGTACATCCAATAACTGGCGTAATTACATTTATCTGGTCAGCAAAGTCCAGATCTGATCTTAGATCAGCACTTTTATCTTGGCAGGGTCACCAAACAGAACATTAGGATCTTTACTGTGCTTGGAACAGATGATTTCACTGTAGAAACATATTTTCTTATGAATAATATGCATGAAATCATTACACTAACCATCTGCGCTATGGCAGGAAACATCCAAAAACACTAAAATGAGGTTTCCATGACTAATTGAAGTGTCATCTTCCTGGGTGACCATCAGCCGGTCGTCTACACGGGGAATTGGGCTCGCAGCCACAGCGACACTGCTTTAAATGATGGGACATCCATCGGGTAATCAATAGACCTTTTAATTCTAGAGCCGTGTTACATATTCATATTCACTCAGCAGGTTCCTTTTATTATACGACATCAGGGAGACATGATAAAGGTGTTTCTAATAAAGTGTCCAGAGTGATGAAGCACAAAAATAGTAGAAGGTGTTTCCTGATAAAGTGGCCAATTTTAGACGAAACCTAAATTGCGAAGGTGTTTCTAATAAAGTGACCAAAGAGAAAGCATGAGAGTAGTAGAAGGTGTTTCTAATAAAGTGGCCAAAATGATGAAGCACAACAACAGTAGAAAGTGTTTCTAGTAAATTGACCAAAATAATGAAGCAAAACAATAATAGAATTAGAAGTGTTTCTACTAAAGTGGCCAGAGTGAGGAAGCATAAAGTAGGAGAGTGTTTCTGATAAATTGGCCAAAATGAGGAAGTAAAACAATAGTAGAGGGTGTTTCTAATAAAATGTCTAAGAAGTAAGCACTGCAGTAGTATAAGGTGTTTCTAATAAATTGGCCAAAAGAATCAAGCACAACAATACTTGAAGGTGTTTCTAATAAACTGGCCAGAGTGAGGAAGCATGAAGTAAAAGGGTGTTTCTAATAAAGTGGCCAAAGGGAAAGCACAAAAACAGTGGAAGGTGCTTCTAATAAAGTGGCCAGAGTGAGGTAGCACAAAATAGGTGTTTCTGATAAAGTGGCCAGAGTGAGGTAGCACAAAATAGGTGTTTCTGATAAAGTGGCCAGAGTGAGGTAGCACAAAATAGGTGTTTCTGATAAAGTGGCCAGAGTGAGGTAGCACAAAATAGGTGTTTATGATAAAGTGGCCAGAGTGAGGTAGCACAAAATAGGTGTTTATGATAAAGTGGCCAGAGTGAGGTAGCACAAAATAGGTGTTTATGATAAAGTGGCCAGAGTGAGGTAGCACAAAATAGGTGTTTATGATAAAGTGGCCAGAGTGAGGTAGCACAAAATAGGTGTTTCTGATAAAGTGGCCAGTTTTTGAGGAAACACAAATTGGTTAGAGGTTTCTAATAAAATGGCCAGAGCTATGAAGAACAAAATATGTGTTTCCAATATAGTGGCCAGAATGAGGAAGCACAAACGTAGTATAAGGTGTTTCCAATAATGTGGCCAGAGTGATGAAGCACAAAATTAGGTGTTTCTAATAAAGTGTCCATGTTAAAAGTAAACAAAAATTGGGCAGGTGTTTCTAATAAAGTGGCCAGTGTGATGAAGCACAAACGTAGTATAAGGTGTTTTCAATAAAGTTGTCAGTGATAAAACTCAAAAACGGGCGTTTCTAATAAAGTGTCCAGTGCTGAAGCAGTGAAGTGGGACGGTGTTTCTGATAAAGTGTCCAGTGCTGAAGCAGTGAGATGGGAGGGTGTTTCTGATAAAGTGTCCAGTGCTGAAGCAGTGAAGTGGGAGGGTGTTTCTGATAAAGTGTCCAGTGCTGAAGCAGTGAAGTGGGAGGGTGTTTCTGATAAAGTGTCCAGTGCTGAAGCAGTGAGATGGGAGGGTGTTTCTGATAAAGTGTCCAGTGCTGAAGCAGTGAAGTGGAATCAGGACTGGGGTCTGATTAAAGCTCATTAGCTGGATTGTGAGTCTGATCACGGGGGATGTGACGGGGGGATGTGTTTACGGGGATGAATTTATTCAGGAGTGAACACCTCCACTCGTTTAGACGCTCGTCTGCATGCAGGAAGAGGAAGAGGAAGATTTAGCGCTGCTGATCTGCTCACTTGATACCGTAACCACGCTCCGCTCGCGCCGGGACGTGATGCAGCTGCAGCGTCTGGTCGTGATATGGGCCTGATAGCGCTCCGTCAACCTGAACACGGAGCGGGACGCTACGCTAATGCAGTGCCTGCGAGGAATGATGATTGGTTAATAATTAAAAGACTCTTATAGAATCATTGTCAAGGAACGTGGGATTGTAATTCTATCCAGAAGGAGAATAAAAGTTAAGAAAAATGAGTATGTAATGTATGTGTAACATACGTGCATATGCAAATGAGCTCTAGTCTGATTAGATGAATTGTAGTCTGGGCTAAAACACTCCTTATAACTCCAGTGTGAAAACAGTATGAAAGCTAAAGTGTCAGCAGTAGGCTGATTGGGGTGGGCTAAACGGCTGTAGGGTAAATGGGCGGAGCTAAACTATGGGCAATATGCTGAATGGGCGGAGCTAAACAATGAGTTGTAAACTAAACGGTTGGAACTAAACTGTTTTAGCTTGAATGGGTGGGGTTAGCTGTAGGCAGTAGGCTGATTGGATGGAGCTAAACTGCTAAAGACTGAATGGGTGGGGCTAAACTGCTATAGGGTGAATGGGCGGGGCTACAAATATCTGCAAGAAGGCTGAAGTGTTATAGATAAACTCTCTTATAGGCAAAATGGGTGGAGCTTATGTTGTAGGCTAAATAGGCGGAGCTAAACTGTGGGCAATAGGCTGAATGGGTGGAGCTAAACAGTGAACTGTAAACTAAATGGGTGGGACTAAACTGTTATAGATTAAATGGGTGGGGCTAAACTGCTGTAGGCTGAATTGGTGGGGCTAAACTGCTATAGGGTAAATGGGTGGGGCTACAAATATCTGTAGGCTGAAAGGGTGGGGCTAAACTGCTCTAGACAGAATGAGTGCAGCTAATCTGCTGTACACTAAATAGGCAGAGCTAAACTGTGGGCTGTAGCCTGAATGATTGTGACTAAACTGTTGTAGACTGAATGGGTGGAGCTAATTTACTGCAGGCTAAATGGGTGGAGCTAATCTGCTGTAGGCTAAATGGGGGGAGCTAAACTGTGGGCTGTTCCCTGAATGGTTAGAAATAAAGTGCTTTAGGCTGAATGGGTGGGGTTAACTGTAGGCATTATGCTGATTTGGTGAGGCTAAACTGCTGTATGCTAAATGGGAGGGGCTAAACTGTGGACAGTAGGCTGATTGGATGGAGCTACACTACTAAAGGTTGAATGGGTGTGGTTAAACTGCTGTAGACTGAATAGACTTTATTGTTAATATTGGTATACATGTGAGTTTATTGGGTTTAAATCAGGCTTATGTTTCTGCAGCTGATGTTTTGTGTGTAAAGGTACAGCAGGTGGAGGAGTGGTGGAGGTCCTGAGGCATGCTGGGACAGAAGCCAGGGCTCTGAATAATGGAAGACGTCCTAATGTAGGAGGGAAGCCTTTCTGACAGGAGAAGATGGAGCTCACGGTGAATCAACCTGCGCTCCACTGAGAGAGTCCTGAAAGGACAGAAACAACACAGCCAATCCAAACACTGAATATTGTATTAGACGTGTTGTGCCGTGCAGGACAGTTTGTACCCTCTAGCCCACGTCTGGCATTCGGCGGCACGGTGCTTATATCTTCATGTTCATCTGCTCCAGGGAGTCCTATTTTTTTGGCGGTACTTCTGTATGAGTGGTTGTTTAATAATGAATTAATATTAATTACATTGTAAATGAATAGTGATAGCATTTAGATGCTTTTTTTCCGGAGAGCTGAGGCTGATTGAACTTATCCTGTACAACAGAGGGAACTCTTGCTCTTCCTCCTTTCCTGGGGCAGACCTGATGAGTGCCAGTTTCACCATCATAATATTTTTGATGGTCTTTGCAGTGACTGCACTTGAGGATACAAAGTTTTTAAAATTCTTCTATTTCAATTCACTGTATACCTGTAACTTTACCTCTTCACAACTTTACACATCACAACTGATGCTCTCAAACTAACATTTAGAGACAAGAAATTCAAGTTTAATTAACTCTTGATGAGTTCAGCACAGCTGTTAACTGAAAGCTTGAATTCCTGGTAACTCTACCTCATGAAACTGAGAAAATCCAGCAGAGGTGTGCAAAACTGTGATAGGCTTCAAACTACATATTGCTATTGACCTCATCCAACATTGTTTCATTGCATTAGCATGTGAGCTACAGGCCTCGTCCCATATATCTACCTGCATTGTAAAAAACATCACCAAACTAACGTTAAAATGCCAGTATTGTCATGCCAGCTACAAACCTCATACTGCATCACTACTGCAGTGTTAGTACTCTCGAGACCCTTCTTGGACACATTCGTCATCCCTCAAAGCTACAGTAGCATTAGCGTTCCAGCTATGGGCCTCATTCAATATTGTTACCACAGACAGTAGTTTTGCACAGCCAAGATATGGACAATAATGTGAAGCCAACCAGTGGACGCCAATAAGCATTCCCACTGGACTGTTCTAAGGCCCCAGTTATTGTTAGCTAACTATGCTAACAAAACTTACAAATCTTTGTAATCATTCTGTGCCAAAAAAAAGCATTAAAAGCATTAGGCAAAGAAGACCATAGTATAATTTTGTTTTAATGAGAGGCTCCTTTTAATCAATACAGTGCCATAATCTGCAAATATGCGTTTAAATAATTTACATTTATTTACATTTATTTACATCTCCATCCTATACAGACGAGTAAACACACACTTAAGACCTGAACGTCTTAAGAACGTCAGGGCTGCCCACTCACTGCCACATGACGCTCGTCCACCCTCGCCTTCACACACTCTTCACACACACACACACACACACACCCCACCCCCTGCTCACACCCCCTCGAGCTTTTCTTCCTCCGGTGGCGGCGTAATTATGACTGTCTGATAACCAGCAACACCGCAGATCAGCATAGGAGGGCAGAGAGGTTCAGCTCCAACTGCTTTCTTACACTTATTATATAAAACAGCTGCCAATCAGGGGTGCCAATCACACACACGCATATATACACACACACATATACACACACACACGCCCACAGCTGATTACAACGCGTAATTAATTCAATCCGATCAAAGATAATTGGAGCTAACAGTCATTATGTGTGTGAATGGAGTGCAGATGGAAAATATAATCACTGACCACTTCCATCAAATTTACTGCATCAATCAAACGCCAGGACCTGAGGTGAGTCAAGGTCGAGAGAGGTTTTGTAGAAGTTAAGTCAGAGTGGAAAAGTCTGAGTAAAGAATCAATACTGAGGGCTCAAGGCGTGTTGCTATCTTACACCTCGTCAACAGTCTACTTTATTTTCAAATAAAGTAGTTAAAATAGTGTCAGAGTTTAGGAATATACTTTGGCTGATAGGTGTGGAGGTCTGTAAGTACGGTGTGTTCAGGAAAATATCTGGCGTGTTTCTCGTATCTTGGTGGTGGGAAACACAGGTGTGCCACTGACTGATTAAAACCCTGACAACAGTCAACAGTCAGCCACCCAATCATATCTTAGCCAGGCAGGAAGCTTGCCTCCTTTTAACTCAACAGAATAAAGAATAAACAGAATAAAGAATAAAATAACATTGCTGTTCCCTTAAATGAGCTGCTGGTGTATCTTCACAGCGTGAACGAGCAGGTCAGTATCATCTGTTATGGCGCTGTTAGGATACGAATGCGCCAAAGTCAGAGCTCACCTGGCTCTTAAAGGGAATGACACTTAAGCAAGGCCTATTGTCCTGCTGAAAAATAAAATCCACATCTCCATAAAAGTTGTCAGTAGCAGAGGGAAGCTGTAAGATGTGAAGTGCTGTAAGATTTTGTGGGAAAACCAAACTGCACTGACTTTAGACTTGATAATAAAACACAGTCAGCTCTGCTCCGCACTCCGGCTGAGGGTGCTGCTAACACCGCCGCCTGCTCTGCTCCGCACTCCGGCTGAGGGTGCTGCTGCTAACACCGCTGCCAGCTCTGCTCCGCACTCCGGCTAAGGGTGCTGCTAACACCGCCGCCAGCTCTGCTCCGCACTCCGGCTGAGGGTGCTGCTGCTAACACCGCCGCCAGCTCTGCTCCGCACTCCGGCTAAGGGTGCTGCTAACACCGCCGCCTGCTCTGCTCCGCACTCCGGCTAAGGGTGCTGCTAACACCACCGCCTGCTCTGCTCCGCACTCCGGCTAAGGGTGCTGCTAACACCGCCGCCTGCTCTGCTCCGCACTCCGGCTAAGGGTGCTGCTAACACCGCCGCCAGCTCTGCTCCGCACTCCGGCTGAGGGTGCTGCTGCTAACACCGCTGCCAGCTCTGCTCTGCACTCCGGCTAAGGGTGCTGCTAACACCGCCGCCAGCTCTGCTCCGCACTCCGGCTGAGGGTGCTGCTAACACCGCTGCCAGCTCTGCTCTGCACTCCGGCTAAGGGTGCTGCTAACACCGCCGCCTGCTCTGCTCCGCACTCCGGCTAAGGGTGCTGCTAACACCGCCGCCAGCTCTGCTCCGCACTCCGGCTGAGGGTGCTGCTGCTAACACCGCTGCCAGCTCTGCTCCGCACTCCGGCTGAGGGTGCCGCTGACACCGCCTTGTCATGCAATCCCCGATAAAAACTTCGCTGTTTTTTTGTGTATTACTGTTTGTTGTTTGGCAACATACTCAGACTCATGTTCCTGAGCTCGGCAGTAAGCTTTCATCTGGAGTTGCTTCTGTATTTTATGGCATTACCACATTGGATTTTACTTTACCCCCTAGAGATGTCTTATCCTACTGGATCACCAAAAACTTTGGACTACCGGCCACTCAGGTACTTCACTTATCTCAACTTTATCCGCTTATGCTATTGGAGCAACTGTTTGGTTGTCATGATCTGCTTCTGTGTACATCCTCTGTGAATGATGACAATTTGGATAGTTTTGATACAGCTTTTAAACGCATTTTAATTATACTCCTGCTACTTATTTCTGGCAATGTTCACCCGAATCCTGGGCCTGCTTTTGACACTACCTCATCTCAGTTGTTATTTAATGACTTCTGTGATCGCAAATCTTTGGGTTTTTTACACGTGAACATTTGTAGTCTGTTAAATTCAAGGCACTTTGATAACTTAAAAACACTGGTACATACTTCTAACCCTGATGTCTTAGCCATCTCTGAATCCTGGCTTAAGAAAAGCAACACTGATCTTGATATTTTGTTACCAGGTTACATTGTATTTAGACAGGACAGAAGTACCAGGGGAGGTGGTGTAGCTATGTATGTGAAAGACCATCTGCATTGCACTGTTGCTTTTTCTAAATCAGTCCCCAAGCAATTTGAGTTATTGGTGGTAAAGCTTAAACTTTCAACAAATTTCGTTCTTACTGTTGCTGTTTGTTACAGAGCACCCTCTGCTACAGCTCTGTCACTAACAGTTCTCAGTGAATTCCTAGTTCCATTCATCACCTCAGAATTTGTTCTTTTGGGTGACCTGAACTGGGATATGTTCAACCCCCCAGACATAGTTCAGCAACAATTTGATGCTCTAAACCTCTCTCAAATTATATCTGAGTCTACAAGACCTAACCTTAAATCTCCCTCATCCTCCACACTGTTAGATCTTATTTTAACTAATACTCCATCTAACTACCAATCTGGAGTTTTTAGTCAAATAAGTGATCATTGTGCTATTGCATGTATACGCTCTGGCACCTCTGTTAAACGACCACCGGTGATTGTGACAAAGCGTTCCCTGAGGAAACTTGACATGCAGGCCTTTGTTCAAGATGTTGCAGCAGTGCCTTGGGACATAATCAATTCCATCCACAGTTTAGACAATGCCTGGTCTTATTTTAAGAAAACATTCAGCATGCTTATTGATAAACATGCCCCGATGAAAAGATTTAGAACAAAAAAATCGGTATAGTCCTTGGTTCTCCCAAGACCTAGCAGTGTTTATCCATAAAAAGAATACTCTCTGGTGAAAAGCTCGATCTACTCAATCTCCCGCTGACTGGCTTGCTTTTAAGCAGTGTCGGAATAAAGCCACACAGGCCATCAGAAACGCCAAAATCTCCCATTTTAGGGAAAAATTTAACACTTGCGGTTCTGATGCAAGAAAGTTTTGGAACACAGTCAAGTCCATGGAAAATAAACTTAATTCTCCTCATCTGCCAAGTTCTATGATATTCAACAACATTGTTATTAATGATAAGCATCAGATGGCCTTACTCCTTAACCATCATTTCATTAATTCAACTAAAGCGTTTACCACCTCAAACTCAGTTACTACTTTTCAGCCTCCCTCTTCCAGCAATTCAGGCTTTTCCTTTAAATCCATCTCTGTCTCAGAAGTGTTGGAAGAACTCACTAAATTAAATCCAAATAAATCTGCTGGCTATGATGGACTTGATCCCATGTTCCTCAAGGCATCTGCTCATGTCATTGCTGCTCCAATCACAAAAATATTTAATCTGTCTTTACATCTGTCTGCTTTTCCATTGGACTGGAAGTCAGCCTTGATTTTTCCCCTTTTTAAAGGTGGTTCTGGCTCAGATCCCGATTGTTATCGGCCCATCTCCATTTTACCATGTCTAGCCAAAGTCATGGAGAGGCTGGTCCATAAACAGTTAAGCTACTTCCTTGCCTCAAATAACATCTTGTCTGACTTTCAATCTGGTTTTCGGGCTGGATATGGTTGTATGACCGCTGTCACAAAGGTCCTTGATGATATTATCACGGCATTAGACAGCAAGAAGACCTGTATAGCTGCCTTCATTGACCTAGCCAAAGCCTTTGATTCAGTTGATCATAGAGTTCTCCTAAGTCGGCTTACTAGTATTGGTTTGTCCACCTCCTGCTGTGATTGGTTTGCCAGCTATTTAGTAGGCCGTGTTCAGCAGCTGAAAACAGAAAACTTTCTGTCCGAGCCACTAGCCATATTTAAAGGTGTACCTCAGGGTTCCATTCTGGGTCCAACCTTGTTTTCTATCTACATTAATGATGTAGCCAAAGCTGCTGGTAATTCACATATACATCTTTATGCTGATGATACCATTCTATATTCATTTGGTCCCTCACTTCACTCTGCAGCTTCTACACTTCAACTTAGCCTCACCTCCATTGAGCAGTCCTTTCATAACCTCCATCTCCGTCTTAACACTAATAAGACTAAGTGCATTATTTTTGGTCTAAAAAATGACGCCACTAACCCTCCCAAGATCAGCTGTGCCAATGGCACAGCTTTGGAATATGTTAATGTTTATTAATACCTAGGCATCTGGCTGGATTCTTCATTGTCTTTCACCACACACATCAATAACTTGCAGATGAAAGTTAGATCTAGACTTGCCTTTCTTTTTCGTAATAAAGCCTCTTTCACTCATGCTGCTAAACACACTCTTGTCAAGATGACAATACTCCCAATTTTGGACTATGGTGACGTCATTTATAAAATGGCATCAGGCACTGCTCTTAGGAAATTGGACACTCTTCATCATTCAGCAATCCGCTTTGCCACTAACGCTCCTTTCCACACTCATCACTGTGACCTTTATAAACTGGTCGGCTGGCCCTCCCTTCATACTCGGCGGCTCCATCACTGGTTTAATTTAATCTATAAAGCAATATTGGGAAAGACACCACATTATCTCTCCTCTCTACTTGACATAGCCCGTAATACGTATCATACTAGGTCAAGTAATTGCATTAAGCTCACCATTCCAAAAACCCGTACTATTTTTGGTCGTAACTCCTTTCGTTTTGCAGCAGCAAATGACTGGAACGCCTTACAATGCACATTGAAATTTGAAATTTTAACTAAATTTACCACTTTCAAGCAAAAAATTGAGCATATCATAGTTGATGACTGTTCCTGTTAGTCTTTACAAGTCCTTGTTCTTTGTGTCTTTTATTGTTGACATGTTTTTAGTTTTGTGTTTTATCTATGTTTATGTGGTGCCTATTTCTATAGGGCCAGGTCATGTTTGTAAATGAGAACTGGTTCTCAAACATTTTACCTGGTAAAATAAAGGTTAAAAAAAAAAAAAAAAAAAAAAAATACCAAAGACAAATGCATCATCCAAAATTGACCTATAGATGCTATAGATAGCTAAAATAGGGCCCCAAGACTGATGTACTGAGTAGACTGAGAATTTGTGACAGTAAATTAATTGTCAAGAAAGTAAAAAAATCATCAAGTGTTGAGTCTGAATCAAGATCAAGACTTTGTAGTTCTTAGGATTCTCTAATAAACCTTTGCAAACATTTATCATATAGTATTAAGATATTTAGCACTGCTGCTATCGCTGATCCCTATTACCCCGTACTGATTCCCTAAATACAATGATCAAATTGGGACACAGCCCAGATACGACTGACAAATCTGCTCTCTGATCCTGCCTGTGAGGATTCACAGCCCTGTCATCCCTCTATCTCTATCTCTCTTTGTCTCTTTTACTCTTTCTTTTCACCAGAGAATATCTCCTGCCTCTCTCGCTCTTTCATTAACCTCCCCCTGCTTTCCACACAGCATTCCGGTCACGGCTACACTTCCGGGTCGTCCGAATAAACGCGGAGGGTTGACTCCTGACCCAGCGCTAAAGCTGCAATCTGAGGGGCCAGCAGGAGCCAACACGAGGAATTTTAATTAGCAGGGGCCGGCGTGCGGAACCATCCGTCTCCGAACCGACTGAATCATTCATATTCCAAATTTCAAGGATGAGAAACGAGGTTAGTAAAGCCCATAGGGTGTTTTCTGTGATTCTTATGTAAGTTTCTTAATATTAGACGTCATTCAGACAGACTGTACCGAGTGCTGATACGGGATAAAGCTTCGCATTTTCGTGAATTAGCCGAAAGAACAGCAATAACAGAAATGGATAAAAAAGCTAATGCGAATAAAAAGCAAGATCAGTGCAGAAAAAGGACGGATACTAGCAGACTAAGCACTACACCACACACTGCGCCATGCCTTTAAGGGACACAGAGACAAAAGAACAAAAAACAGGAAAGAAAAACTGAAAACGAAGACCTTTTTTTCTTCTGTTCATTCGTACAAAGGGGGAGATGCTTTTAATTATCATTTTTTAATCATTTGCCTCAAAAGGCTGATGATTCACTGCAGTGTGGGCTCTAAACCGTGCCAGTCAATCCATCAAGTCTATCCACAGTGCTGAGCTTTATTAGCAATGACATAGATACCGGTTTTCTACTTAGAGACTTTACTGAGAGATCCACCTCAGTGTATAAAATTTACAATTTCTACATTTATAGTGTTTTTAATATACACTGACATTGACAAAAAAGAAAGTGTGGGAGGAGAGAAGTTATCAGAAATAATGGACGATAAATAATTCACACTGATATGGGTAATTTTTATTGAGCTACACATACAGAAGTAATAAGTAACACGTGTAACACATGTTTTAGAGGTTCCTAATGTGGTTCCTCTTGTAAATAATATCCATAACACATTTTATCTGTTATCATGTACATATCTCCATCCTGGATGTAAATTTAACACCAATTTAATATTTATATTTAGTTAGTTTATTTCTTTCTTTATTGTATATTCAGTGGTGATTTGTTGGTCATCTCAACAAAAGCAGGCATCATCTCTGTGACAGCCTGCCTGCCACAACTACCCACCAAGTTTTATTCCTGTTGCTTAATTTCCTCTGGGTGCAACTATTCTTTGGACAATGTGTATGTATATACACCCTAACGAGAGTCCCATTAATCAACACTCAGTAGCATAACTCATTCACGACTCAGGAACTCAAGAAGAATATTTCACAGTTTCAGAGTTTCCTGGCTAAGCTAATCATTAGCTGTTAGCTTAAGTTAAAACAGCAAAGTTGAATCAAACTAAAGCAAAGTAAAATTAGCATCACTGAATTACATGAGTGGCAGCAGCGTATTCAGGATTAGCTGTAATTCACTTATGAATCACGCTCCCGGACTGAAAGCCCAGCGGAACCCGAACCACAAAAGCCCAGCTTCGCCCCGCTACATCCGCCTATTAGCTTCTCTGTGAACGCCGTTACCCGGGAAAAATCAAGAGGCTTCGCGGGACGTACAGCTACCGGCAAAGGTGCATTTGCATGCGGGCCTCTTTTCATGCTGCTGTAATGGATGTGAGTCCGGAGCTCTCATGGGGTCCTGGCCTTTATGCTAAAGGTCCTTTCCTGCATGCAGCGGCCCTCCTCACCCACGCCGGCCCTCCGGGGGACCTCGACTGTGCCAGCTCTGACGCCAGACCCTCACCCTGCACTCATTGTGAGCGTTGTAGGCAAAGCTGTAATAATTACTGGTCTGTAGACAAAGCGACAGCAGGGGTCAGCACCTGGGCTTTCATAACTTCGACCTGAATTAGTGCAGAGATGCTTTTACTCGCGGCTAGAGAAGAAAGGAAAATAAAGGGGAGGGAAAAAAACGTACAGGCGCTTTGTGTTTCTGCTGGAATGTTGACTGCATGCTTAGAATGATGGACATGTTGACAAACTTCAACAATAACTTCAGCTGTGCCACAATGCTAATAGTGTACGCCAGAGCCGGTTTAAGAAGCTTTGATTCCTTTCCTCTTTTTACAATTAAAGGAGGAACTCCTGAACAAGACATTTTTACAGCATTTTGATTGACAACTGGGCGAGTTGATTGTTTGTGATGATTGTTTGGGAGAATTAGGCAACTGAGTGATGATATATAGTTATAGGTATTGACAATTGAGCAATTGTCAATTGGGCGACTGAGATATGATTTGACTGTTTGATGATTGGTAGGGACAATTGGGTAAATGAGTGATGAATGATAAGGACAATTGGGCGACTGAGTGATGATTGCTTGGGACAACTAGGTGACTAAGTGCTGATTGGTCGAGACAGTTGAGCAACTGATTGATGATTGGTAAGGACAACTGGGCGACTGAGTGATTATTGTACGGACAATTGGACAAATGAGTGATGATTGGTAAGGACAATTGGACAAATGAGTTATGATAGGTAGGGACAATTGGGCTACTGGATAATAATTGGTAGAGACAATTGGGCGACTGAATAATGATTGGTATGGACAACTGTGTGACTAATTGATGATGGGTAGGGACAACTGGGTGAATGAGTGATGATTGGTAGGGACGACTGGAGGACAATAGGTATGGACAATTGGATGACAAAGTAATTATTGGTAGGGATTGAGCACTATTGCTGTCAGGTGGCATCTATCACTTTAAATATTGGTGGCAATTATTTTCTAATATTGCTGTGTATATGAAATTACACTGGAATCGTTGTACAGAATTCGAGTCTTGCCCAAGGATTCCTTTTGATTGTAGTTTGATGGGCTTCCCCAGCCAGGCACTTGAACTCTAGTCTGCTGTTGTTAACCACTACCCCAACCAATCAATCCAATCCATGAGCAACAACATGGATTATACCACAGCAGCTGTAAGCATGATGTAATGATGTTGTAATGTAAATCAGTAACTTGTACCATTAATACATATTAAACTGAACACACTGTGTGTTTTTGTCCTGATTGAGCTCAGCGCTGCATCATACAACTGGCCATCCTTCCAAGGACGCTTTTTTTTATTTGAGAGTCATTAAGGAGAAAAGCTTCAGAATATGAAGCTCAGCTCCGGCCGATCATTCAGCCGACTCTTAATTCAGGAAATATTTTCAGTCGCAAAGCAATCTGCCACAATGATCTCTGTCGGGTCTGCGTTTCTAAGCGATCCTTTAAATCCAGAGAGGCTCTTTATTGGCACGCTGGCCTCCCGGAACCCTCAGCCTCTAAAACCCGTCTAATTTGTCACAAATTTCCTCCCTAACCTCGAGAGAGCTGGAGGCCCAAGGAGAGAGATAATCGCAGTAATAAGAGACAGCGACAGAGCTAAAGTGGCCGGCTGAGAAGGTAACGCAAGGCCGGCAGGCTGCAAAAGCTCCACTCTGCTGCTGGTTTAGATTGTTTGCTGATCTTTGATTTGACTAGTTATCTCCCAGAAGAAGAATCTGCTAGAGAGTCTGAAGATCTGATTTTTCCAAGGCCATCCAGAGAGGTCTGATGAAGGTATCTAAAGGTTTAAAGGCCTACAATCGAGAGCAAAAATCACTTGGTCCTCTTCCAAGCCAGATACCACAAGTACAGCATGATGCAAATGCATCGCCCCGACTGGACCCCAATTTGACTTTAGGCGAGATTCTGGCCCAAATGCTTGGTTCTCATCTAGGCTAAGTGCTGCAAACATGACATTTTCCCTAGCTGCATGTGCCAACACCCCGGTTGCTGTGTATAATATGGAAATTGTACCTAGCTGCATTACAGTTGTCAAGTATAATATGGTCTTTAAGCCAATGCCACATGTGTCAGCACCCCTGTTGCTGAGTATTACATATGAACTTGCCCAAGCTGCATGTGCCAACATCCTGGTAGCCAATTTTAATTTTACTTACTACTACTATTAAATATCATTAAGTATTCAATTCTATTCGATATACATTGCTTTGTATGTATATATTATTAAATATTTATTATCTACTATGTAATGCTCAGGATCTAAGATAAATCCTTTTTATTCAGTATCTACCATTACTTATCTGCAAAAATATTTGGTACATATTAAAACTTATTCTGCTTTACATGTTTTTGCATATATTATGAATTCACGATGAGTAACTGATAAACTGTGAATTTGGATCCACATACAGTACAATCTGTTCTCATAATACAAAAGCAGCTGAAGTTTCTGAAATGAAATGAAAATATTAATGAAAATATAAAAGGTTGTGATATATATTTAAATATCTCATTGTGAGGAGCGGTAGAAGTCTGTTATTATACTTTTTTTTCACAGCGATAATAAAGAATATTGTTTAGTTTATTTCTGCAGGCATTCTGAGGTTATATGTGTCTCCATATTTGGAAATGTATTGAAACTGGAATTCAAAACATATGAAATCATGCAAAGCCCTTCAAATGAATCTGAACAGCAAACGTCCAAACTTTCCACTCTCCTGCACGGACACTCCAGTCCATCGCAGTTAAATTACAGCCGTGATAATTAGATCTGAATACACAAACCAGATCTGAACCCCTGCCTGACCCAGAGTTACTGACAGCTGAACACCAGGACTGGACACTACTGACCAAATAAAACAACACAGCCTAACATTCTGGATCAACCTCAGCACAAAAGGTAGGTGTTTTTAATAAAGCACAAGGGTGTAAAAAACCTTTTATTGTTTCCAATATATTGGCCAGTGACAAAGCACAAATGTTTGTAGACGTTTCCAATAAAGTGGCCAGCAAGGAAGCACAAAAAGTACGTACATTAGGTGTTTCCAGTAAAGTGGATTTAAAGTTATGTAATGCTGCAGTGGCGATGCTCTGGCGGTGGGTATCTCAGACAGTACATGCCCGCAGTCATAGGGCAGATCCGTGTGTGGTATATCTGATCTCGGGGCACGTCTGCCATCATCGCGGTGATATATGCACAGCTAAACTGGCGGCTCTTCTCCTTTTCTTTTTTCTTTCGTTCTTTTCATTCGTTCTTTTCTTTCTGCGGGAGCAGAGACAGTCCAAAGGCATCTGGATAATCCAGCACTGTAAAGTGAAGTATAAACTCACCACTGATGATCTACTGTATACATTTATTTATGTATATATGTCATGTAAAAATAATTTATTAATTGCAAAAATATAATATATAACAAAGGATAAAGGAAGAATAATGGTCCCATAAATACTGCTGTTGGATATGTTCCTGGAAAACAGGCATTCCTTGCAATGTGTGAATGAGCATTATCCTGCTGAAAGATGCCATATGGAAGTCCTGAAGATGAAACACAGGTCTGCAGGACATTCTGCACATTTTGCTGAGCTCTTAATGTCCCTCGTATGACTACTAGGAGTGACTGACTGTCATATGTGATGCTCCCCAGATTAATCATCAAACCTGCAGTTTACAGTGCGAACTCTTCAGTCCACCTCAAAGGCAGGATTGATGCACTGACCACAAGGCCTTCATACTCGAACCCGACTGTCATCAGATCCCAAACAGAACCTGAATTTGGTGCTAAAGATAATACGGTTACAGTTCATAGAAGTCCAGGGTTTTTTTTTACGACACCACTGCAAACAAACAAGCTTTGGCTGGCTGATGGATGGATTGCTTAGATTGTGGGAAGGTATCCTCTGCTTTTTATATTTATATAGCAGCAGGGGAAGAACTTTTATGCACTCTTGCGGCACAGTACAATATACAGTGAACCTTCTGATGTATTCGTATGTCTTATAGGACGTGGTGTAAGCATGAAAGAGAAGTGTGTGTATGTGTGTGTCTATTAATAGGTTAAGGAACATCCCTCCAGCAGTGTTTTAAATTATCTCGCTCATCACCTGAGCCCTGCTGTGTGGAAGGAGAAAGGACACAGATAAAAGTCAATGCTTATCTATCACACATACATTATATTAGCCACATACAATGTTATATAAACTAGTATTGTAATTTATTATTAAAAAGAACGCTGTATTGAATGTGGAATCTGGGATTTGTTTAGAGTCGTTTGTCTGTTCACATTGACAAGGGTGGACACATAGATCACCATCATCACCACTTACTCATTCCACTGTCCACTGTGGGTGGTAATATTACCCTTCAATGGTGTTTTCCCAGAATGTTAAACACCCATTTTCACCCCCTATTGAACCTTACTACAGCTCCAACTGTAAGTCGCATTGATTTGCCATGAACAAACTGGACAGTATTCAAGCTTAATCACATGATAACACCTCACAACAAATTCAGGTGAGGGTGTTTTCCAACTTAGCCCTGAGAAGGCAACACTTCACAATTAATGTGCATAAACATAGGGGTAAGAATCACAAGGCATTTCACGATACAATATTATTACGATATGTTGCCAATGCTAATGATGATATCATGATACTCGATATATTGCAAAACAATTCTCTAGGATATTTTACAGCATCTGTGTTATAGAAGAGGATAGAATACTTCTAAATAAACAAATACCAAGAATTATAGATTCATTGGTGTCAGTTTCACAGAATTTAACAACTAATATTTGGAGGTAACCTATTAATTTAGGGATTATAGCGTCACCATGTGGAGTAATGAAGCAGTAACTTAAATAAGTCTTATTGGGGGCAAGTCTTAGGAAGTTTAAAGTTTCTATGATTCAATATAAATAACTTATTGACACCATGTATCGATAATTTAACACAAATGAAAACTATACAATATATCGTGATATTGATATATTGTCTCAGCCCTAGTGCAGTACTTTTATGTATTCTAGACAGCTTAATAAAACTAAAAGAAGGATAAATGGATGGATGGAAAGAGGGAAAGAAAGAGGGAGACAGAGAGGGAGAGATTTAGAAGGTCACAGTGTTTTCGTGTTTTAAGGACGAGAGGATTTGCATTCCATTTTTTGCCTTGAAGAAAAAATGCTGAAATGACTGTCAGCACATTTCCATTAGCATCACACACACACACATACACGCACTCAAAGCTCTAACACTGACACTAATCTGACGCTGCTACAGTGTAATGCGCTAAACTAACAACTTCCCCACCACCCTGAACTTCTTAAATTCTTTAGACTTTAGCAACCAATCCATGTTGTATAGTTTTTCCCTCAAACGTATCTTTCCTTTTTCCATTAAGTGTACCTAACTACATCAGCAAACCCATTGAAAATACTTACGCAATATTTAAATACTTAATTACAGCAGAAAGGTTTAGTACATTGCACAGAGGACTGTGTTAGAGCATCTCCAGAACATCTCTCCAGAACATCAGGCAGGTCTTGTTGCATGCTTTTGGTAACCAGTGGTCAGTGCCTACCAATAGTGTTCCAATGAACCAGAACCAATGAATGTATCCAGTGGTCAGTACCTATCAATACTGCTCCAGTGAAGCAAAACCAATGAACTAGCAACAACAAGGTCATGGTGTCAAGTTCCACTGATGCTAATGGAGTCCCTGTCCACAGGACTAAAGGATCCGCTGTAAAGAGGTCTTGATGAGCCTCAACTGTGTTGACGGCACAAAGGGAATCTACACATATTACACAAGTGGTTTTGATGTTATAACAGTATAGCTTTTTTAAAATAGTTCTAGAGTGTTCTAGATGCAGATCAGGCTGAGCTGGGGACTGTATGCATATGCTCTGGCTGTGCCCTTATGTTCTGCCTCTCTGGAATTATGTAATACAAACACTGTCTAATTTTATTAAAGTGAATATTCCTTTAGTCCCGCTTTGCTCTTATTAGGCGATGACTCGAGTGCAACTCTTAACTTGCAGCTAAATGGGGTTTGATGGCAGCCGTAAGGTTGGAGCGTGCCAGAAACCCAGCTGTCCTAATTTCCAAAGTACTGTTATTTACATACGCTTGTTTTAGAGTGGACCAGATATCACAGTGCAAAGCAGCAGCAGGGTCTAACTGCTTTAATACAGCATGGGTAGAACCTGAATACTGCATGCATAGGACAGAAATCTTATATATCTCTCTCTATATAGTACAGTAATAAGTTTAGAATCTTGAATAATAGTAATATAGTTCCTGCATACTAACATTATTTGTACAGTGCATGAATTCTGTCTGTAGTACCTACATATTAAACATTCCTGAAAAGTACCTAAGTATAGTCTATTCAGTTCATGCCTGCCAGTATTTAATCAATGCCTGTGTAGTACAGGAATACTGATGTACCCAGCTACTGCTTGTATAGTACCTGAATGTTGCCTGCATTGTACCTGAATACTGCCTGTATAATACCTGAATTATGCATTATAACCCCTGAATGAGAGTACTCTAGTACATGCCCAAATTATATCAGTATAGCACATAAATACAGCCTGAATAGTACCTGAATACTGCCTGTACAGTACCTAAATACTGCCTATGTAGTACCTGAATGTTGCCTGCATTGCACCTGAATACTGCCTGTATAGTACCCAAATTATGTCTGTATAGTACATAAATACTGCCTGTATAATACCTTAATTGTGCATTATAACCCCTCAATGATAGCACTCTAGTACATGCCTCTACAGTTCCTAGATTATATCAGTATAGCACATAAATACAGCCTGTATAGTACCCAAATTATGTCTGTATAGTACATACATGCTGTCTGCAGAGTACAGTTTCTTTATAGTACCTGCCTGTCTGTACCTGACTGTACTGTACACCTCCGTAATATTGCCAAGCTAAGAAATGCCCTATCACTGCATGACGCAGAAAAATTAGTACATGCCTTTATTACCTCAAGGCTAGATTATTGTAATGCGCTACTGTCTGGATGTTCCGGCAGTAACTTAAATAAACTTCAGCTAGTTCAAAATGCTGCAGCCAGGGTCCTTACTAAAACGAGAAAATTTGACCATATTAGTCCAGTACTATCAGCACTGCACTGGCTTCCAGTCAAATTCAGCATAGACTATAAAATTCTCCTGTTAACGTATAAAGCCCTACACGGGCTCGCTCCTGAGTATTTACAAGACCTCATCTCCTGTTATGAACCACCGCGATTACTTAGATCTCAGGGTGCTGGTTTATTAGTAGTTCCTAAAATTCAGAGGAGCTCTGCAGGAGGAAGAGCTTTCTCTTATAAAGCGCCTCAACTCTGGAATAATCTCCCCGAATATGTTCGGGACTCAGTCTCAATCTTTAAGTCTAGACTGAAAACTTACTTGTTTAGTTTAGCTTTTGGTAATTAATGTTTTTCCCTTTAGATAAGGCTGCAGATTCAGGGGTTCATGGACAGAGGAAATTGTGGTAAACTGAGATGCTGGTGCTGTTGTTCTCCCACTGCACACGGTCACTCAGGTTTGTGGATGGTGGAGTGGGGGGATGCCAGTGTTTCAGGGAGCCTCCATGTCTATGTTACCTTCTGGCTCTCTGCCTTTAGTTAGGCTGTTTTATTCAGTTCTGCCGGAGTCATTTCCCACACTCTGATAATGTTTTATATTCTCTGTTTTACATAAATCCAGTCAAAACTAATTCCATCTCTCTGCCTTCCTCCGAGTTACTGACTGCCCACCTGTCTGACCCGATACCGATGGATGTTGGACCCTCAGGCTCTCATGTCCTCTGTCTGGCCAGACTGGAAGTTTCTGAAGTCAGCTCTTCTCCATCCACCACCACAGATCAGCTGCTCATCATCCATCTTACTCTATAAGCCATTAGTGGAGCTGCTATACACCTGAATATATAAAACCTATGTGGATGTATGAAAGACTTTTTAAAATTAATTTGGTAGGATGGTCCCCCCTTTAATGTGAGTCTTGGTCCTCCCAAGGTTTCTTCCTCCTCCTGCAGCTCTGAGGGAGTTTTTCCTTGCCTCCGCGCTCACTGGGGGTTCTGTATTATGTATATTCTATGTTTAATGTTTTGCCTGATTATTTGTCCTGTAATCATGTTTCTGTAAAGCTGCTTTGTGCCAACACCAGTTGTAAAAAGCGCTATACAAATAAATTTGATTTGATTTGATACTGCAAAGTACAGCTCAAACCACATCATCAAGTTCGCTGATGACACAACTGTAGTTGGCCTCATCAGCAAGAACGACGAGTCAGCATACAGAGAGGAGGTGCAGTGGCTGACGGACTGGTGCAGAACCAACAACCTATCTCTAAACGTGGATAAAACCAAGGAGATGGTTGTTGACTTCAGGAGAGCTCCAGGTGTCCACCACCCTCTGAACATCAACGGCTCTGCTGTGGAAATTGTGGAAAACACCAAGTTCCTCGGTGTTCACATTGCAGAGAACCTCACCTGGTCCCTCAACACCAGCTCCATAACCAAGAAAGCCCAGCAGCGCCTCTACTTCCTGCGGAGACTGAGGAAAGCACATCTCCCACCTCCCATCCTCACCATGTTCTACAGAGGGACTGTAGAAAGCATCCTGAGCACCTGCATTACCGTCTGGTTTGGGAACTGCAACACCTCAGACCGCAAGACCCTACAGCGGATAGTGCGGACAGCTGAGAAAATCATCGGAGTCTCTCTTCCCTCCATCACCGAGATCTACACCACACGCTGCATCCGCAAAGCTACCAGCATTGTGGACGACCCCACCCATCCCTCACACGGACTCTTCGCTCTGATGCCGTCCGGCAGAAGATACAGGAGCATCCGAGCCTCCCCTACCAGACTCTGCAACAGCTTCATCCACCAGGCAGTCAGACTTCTCAACGCACAGAGACAGAACTGAACCCCCACCCCACCCACCACTCACCCAACACACTCACACAAAACTGAACTGAACACCCCCAGCCCCCCCTTTACTCACACAAAGACTGAACTTCACCCACACACACACCCAGTCAGCACACAGAGGCTGACATGACTTTATTCCTATCAGCAATATTTGCTGCACTCTAAAAAAACTCTAAACTATCTACTTCAGTAACTGCTGTGATTATATATGTCCTATATGTTACAGTATTTTACACATCTCTGCACCCTATCTTCATCAAACACTCTATTATACCGTATCGGTACTGCACTGTCCTGTCTTTTAATTGTCTCGTCTTTTGTACTTTTTGTATTTATTGTTATTTAGTGTTATAATTTTACGCTGCACTGTCGTCACTCCTGCACTTTATGTTGTCTATTACTTGTTGTTCTATGTTGCACCATGGTTCCGGAGGAACGTAATTTCATTACACTGTGTACCTGTACCCAGATGTAATGACAATAAAAGCCTCTTGACTTGACTGTACTGGTTAATACATGAATGATGCCTGGATTTGACCTGAATATGGCCGGTATAGTGCCTGACAACTAATACTACCTGTAATGTACCTGGATGCTGTCTGTATAGTATCTGAATGTACCTGTAAATATTACTAATATCTGTATAGCACATGAATACTGTCTGTACAGAACCTGAACGGTACCTGTATGATGTCACAATATGAATTCTATATGTATAGTACCTGAATATTGCTTGTTTTGTGCCCCAATACTGCCTTTATAGTACCTGAATAAGGATTAAGCTCTCACAGCATTTCTGAATGGAGATTTTTCCACTGAAAGGTAAACAAAGTCCACAACTGGGCCTAATCTCAGTTCTGGAACCCAGTTGCCGATGATTGACAGAACAGGGAAACGGTAAATTGTGCCGAGAAGCCCCCCGGACTGGAAACAGTGGAACAGCTAATGAACACAGTGTTTCAGTCTGAAGGAAACACAGCGTCAGCAGCTAAACACACTGCGCTGAATCTCCAGTGGCTCTGATTAGTGTTATTGTGCAGAACCGGTGCCAGCTGAACTGGGTCACCTGCCTTCTGTCTGTCTGTCTCTGAGTGTAAACCATCTGTGCTCATGGTTTAGATAGACTTAACTGTACCATCACACACCATCTCAATAAGCTCACGACAAACATGTAGATGCACAAAGCACTTAAAAACACTTAAAAAATAGCCTTCCAGTCACAAACGTCCACTTTCTGTACTCTAAAATAGAGGTCTGCACTCCCGCGGGAGTCCCGCGGGACCCGCGGGACCCGTCAGAATATGTTGCGGCGCGGGACAAAACTGAATTGTTATTGGCGGGAGCGGTAATTTAATCAATACAGGCCATGCGGGAGCGGGACCACATTAACATGTGGTCCCGCTCCCGCAAATTGATAAATAGTTAAGAAAATTATAATAATCACGCTATGATTCCCATGCAAGCAACAAAAAAACACAAGAAAAATCTCTCGGAGGATGGACACACACACACACATTTTCAGCATCTCCAGCAGGCGTGTGCAGAGGAGGGGGGGGGGGAGGGGGGTGTGTAATTTAAAGGACGACATTTACTATACTGGTGCAAAATAATAATAATAATAATAATAATAATAATAACAATAATAATAATAATAATAACAATAACATTGTTATTGTTATTATTATTATTGTTATTATTATTATTATTATTATTATTATTAATAATAATAATACAAATATTAATTAAACTAATTGAATTAAATTTTATATATTTTTACATTTATTATTTTATATAATATAGATCCACTTCTAATCCACTTCTAGGATTCTTGATGCACCTGATGGCATGTGTTTGGACTGCGAACTGAATTGCTGTTTTAATAAATACATATGTAAATTTGAAGCACTAAATGTAATTAATTCAATTCATATTAGGACTGCGGGACGGGAGCGGCGGGAATGTGTATGTGGCGGGCGGGAGCGGGATTAAAAGAAGTGATTTTTTTGCGGGAGCGGGCGGGAGCGGGACAAAAAGACGCGGGAGCGGGCGGGAGCGGGTTTAAAAAAACAGTCCCGCGCAGACCTCTACTCTAAAACTCTTGTTTCAAAAGCAGAATCACCCTTATAGTAGGAACATTTGAAAACTTGAACTTAAAGAGTATCTTCATAAGAACACGGGAGGCTGACACAAGCGGTTTGGGCCAATTCACATATTATACTCTGCAACTGGGGTGTTGGCACATGCAGCTCAAGTCAACTGCCATATTATACTCAGCATCCGATGTGTTAACACAAGGAATTCAGACTGATTTCCACATTATACTGAGCAATCATGTGCAATCAGCCTTTTGGTACATGTGGATCAGACCGATTGTTATATTATACTCGGCAACCGGAGTGTTGCTACAAGAAGCTTGGGCTGATGGGCACATTGGCAGCACTTGGTCTGGATAAGACCTAAGAATTTGGGCCATAATTGGACCTAGATTCCAACAAAGAGCCAGGCTGATACAACTCAGGCTCAAAGTGTGGTTTTCAGCCTGTAAATGGCCCAAGTAATTTTTTATATCTTGGTCCTTAAAACCATGAGATGGAATCAGCAAGAGTAACCAAGACCCTAAAGGAGAGTCTTCATAAGAATATAAGGAAGAACCACTGAGGGGAACCTTCTACAATAAATTTTTCAAGTGCAAATCAGGAGGAAAGACCCGTCTGCAGGAGTCCGAGTCCAAAAGCCGAAGTTCTAGACGTTTTCGGTCAAGTTGTCAGAATGTGTGATGAGTCATGGTCCCCTCCACCCTGTTTGTGTTGATGACAGGTGGAGGGTTAGCGAGGCCGCTGAGCTAATTAGCGCAGAGTCGTTAGCCCATCTCCTGCTTCCTGAGTGGAAGCTGTTCTTTTGTCCCGTCTTATTAGCATCGCTAATAGTGCTGTCAACATGATACACACTCGCCAGGGGGACGCTGCGGCGCATTACAGCCACAGGTTAACACTGGCAGGCACACACACACACACACACTCACAGTGAATGGAAACAGCACAGCATGACTGAGGATGTGCTAATGCTTGACTAAAACATTCAGACTCGCCTAAACTCATCTAAACAATTATTTTTGTTTTTAAAATTTACGATTAACTTACTTAATTCTATTCTTTACTAGATTTTTGCTAAATTTAAGTGTGGACCGTATTAAGTGCATTCAGCAGTCCTATTTACATACCCCAGGTTGCCAGGTATGGAACACAACAGCGGGTTAACATACTGTAGCATTCTTCTGCAGAGACGGAGTAAAACACCAGTATATACTGCCAATGAGTTCGACATTGATGGAGCCGGAGACAGCTTAGAACCCAGAAAGACTACAAGACGGATATCGATTGGCTAATTTTCTGTTAAACAGGTAATGTTTAGCACTGAGCATAAGCTAACATTAGCTAACCATAGCTAGGTTAGCTAAGCTAATTGATCACAAATGCTAGCTTGTAGGGGTGGATATAGTATTATTTAATAGGCATTAGAGTCTAGACTAGTACTGGACAGTAACTCAGTAAAAAAAAATATTCTTAATTTCAGAGAAAACAATTGAGTGGGTGACCCAATACTTTTCTCTCTCTTCTTTCTCTCTCTCTCTCTTTTTCTCTCTTTCTGTCCATCTTCCTGACACGCACAGTGAAAGCAGTGGCGTGGAATGAAGTGAACTACGCCTCCTTGACAATGATTTAGAGCATTAAAGAAAACTCAAAGATTTGTGAGCTTTCACCCACACAGCAAAGTGCTATCTCTCTCTCTCCGTCACTCTCTCTTGTTCTCTTTCTCTCCCTCGCTCTCTCTCCATCACTGAGTAAGGCCGCCCTGTGAGCACCTTTTCACTACCTTTCATCTCCGCCTCTCCAAACATCAGTCGGCTCAATTACAACCGCTAATGGACTCTTTATAACCCGGCCGTGGCTGTGGCTCAAAATGACAGAAACCTGGAGCGTTACATTCTGCACTGTGATTCAGAAATAGCTGCATTGTTAAAGTTTCTGCTGTATCACACATCACAGCACACTGGAACTGAAGAAAAATACACTTCAGGATATCAGAACATTAGGTGATTAAGATATAGCTAGATCCATTTAGCCTCTAATCTTCGCTAGCTCCTGCGGTGCTGCTAGCTCGCCCAGTAAAGCAACTAATCTTACCAACCTAGAGCTTCTGTTCTTAGCGGCTTTGTTTAGCTGGTACCTGTTCACCCCGGCTACAAGAGAATGTTATAAGAACATTTAGCAAAGTAACTTTTTGTAACTTTTATATATGATATTGAAATCTGATATCTGAAGAACCAGATCAGAATCTATGCACTGGCACAAAACAGCCTACAACATCTACTTTCTGTAGGCCTTCATTCTCGTTTACAGATCATACAGATCAACTGGGCTCAACTGGAATCGGTTGTTATGGTCTGGATTGGTGATATTTCAGCTACAGGTTCGAGCTAATTGTACAGACATGACATTGCTCCCAATGTAACACTGCATCTCATATTATAGTGCCTTTTTAGTGGATTGAGAACCACTGAGAAGAACCGATACTCAAAGGAATATCCCATGAAAAAGATTTCCAATTCCAAATTACCCAACCCACTCATTGGGACTCCCCCTATCACTAGTGATGCCCCAACACCAGGAGGGTGAAGACTAGCACATGCTTCCTCCGATACATGTGAAGTCAGACTCCGCCTCTTTTCGAGCTGCTGCTGATGCTGTAGCATTGCCGAGCATCACAGCGCTAACGTCGGAGGAAAGCGCAGCGACTAGGTTCCAATACATCAGCTCACAGATGCCCTGTGCTGCAGACATCACCCTAGGAGTTATGTGGGGAGAGAGCAGCATCTACCCACCTGGAGGGAGCAAGGCCAGTTGTGCTCCCTCTGAGCGCCGAATTTATTATATTTTATTATGAATTACGCCACCAAGTTCTGCCATAATCTGCCCTTCCCCAAAAGCAGTGTGTAAGACTGGTGGAGGAGAGCATGGTGCTAAGATGCATGAATTAAAAACTGTGATTAAAAAGCAGGGTTATATTTGGCTATTCCACTAAATATTGATTTCTGAATTCTTAAAATTTTATAAATATATGAACTTGTTTGTTTTCTTTGCATTATTTGAGGTCTGAAAGCTCTGCATCTTTTTTTGTTATTCCAAAAACTTCAGATTTTCTGTAAATAAATGCTCTAAATGACAATATTTTTATTTGGAATTAGGGAGAAATGTTGTCTGTAGTTTATAGAATAAAACAACAATGTTCATTTTACTCAAACATAAACCTATAAATAGCTAAATCAGAGACACTGATTCAGAAACTGAAGTGGTCTCTTATTTTTTGAGAGCTGTATATACATATACGTATATATATATATAAACAGTGTGTGTATACTCTACACCAGGGGTCACCAATCCAGTCCAGAAAGGGCCGCTGTGGTTGCGGGTTTTCATTCCAACCAGGCACGGGCACACCCTCTATGGGTGGCCACCTGTTTGGGGACTGAGACTGAGGCTGATTGAACAGGTGGAATCAGGTGTGCCACAGCTTTGTTGTAATGAAAGCCTGCACCCACACCGGCCCAATGTGGACAAGATTGGTGACCCCTGCTCTACACACATACTAAGATTACACACACTCATGTCTGACTGTTCTCTCGGGGCGGGTGGCACTTCTGAGAGCGTTAGGAAGCTCCACTTTGATAAGTGTGTCAACCTGCCCCCTCAGAGCACCGCACTACCACAGTGTGTGTGTGTGTGTGTGTTCATCACTCAGGCCTGAAGCGCTCTGCAGTGTGACAGTGTGACGGCGGGGTAGGAGATTACCTGCTCTGGAGGACGGAGGCGCTGCTCTGCTTTACATCATTTAATTACCACTAAAAAAGGAGCGCAGCCGTTCTGCCAGGAGCTCTGATTTAGAGCGGATCCGGTCTGAAACTGAGATTTCCTTAAAAAGCAAACACACCATCAACGCCTCTAGAACCCTGTGGCGGTTCTGGAGGAACCCAGATTCTCTGTTCAGCTCTCGGTTCAGCTGCTGTTCTTCAGTAAGGCCTGAGATCAGTACTGCAGTGTGTGGTACATTCAGGTACACTGTATAGATATACATACAGTACACTCATCATCATTCATCACTTTTCTCTCTACTCCACTTAATAATTCCAGATCAGTAACAGGAATCAACCCAAATTCTGCAGGTTTTAAAATAGACATAAAAACTAGACAAACATAATGAAACTAAAGGTTTGGAGGACATGCACTGTTTGATTTGTACTCAGGAAAATATAGATTTTTTTAAATGAAGTTCCGGAATGAGCACTTTTATGATTTTATCCATCATATTTTGACATTAACAGATTTACTACAATATTTATTTATATGTTACACCTTAAAAACGTTACAACAGATGGCAGAGGCTGCAGTATTTAACGTGCAACAGAAAAAATAAAATAAAATAAAAGCTAATAAAAGCTAATTTCAGCTCCTCATCAGAGAGGAATTAAGGAATAAACACCAATAATTAATTGCTGCACCGCCTGTCCCCTTTCTGAAGACATGTAATAAAGCTCTGGAGTTAACAAGCTGGTTTATCAGCAGCAGTTAGGTTGCTGAACTTTAGCTAGAGCTCCATTGCTATATCTGTATCGGTGATTTGAAATGTTGTCCCAATTCTTTTATTAGGGGAGGATCCCCCCCCCCCCTGCCCTTGTAACTTTAAAAACCAGGGGTATGGGTAAAAAAGATAAATGGAATTGGGCTTTTAAAGTTTTAAATCATCCAGAAAAAAAATTGTGAGGATAAAAAAAGCCCCAAAAGCCATATTGACTATAATGTTCTATTAAAATGTTAATGTTGATAAATTTGGGATGCACTAGGCTGTTCCCTGTTTCAGCTGCAGATATGTCCCATTGTAATGTATTTTACATACAGAACAGTGTAAATATATTAAAGAAGCTTAGTTGGGCGTGTGCAGGTGTGATGGATCACAGTATAAACCAATAGGGAGTCAGAATGGTATATGTTTATACTTCTCTACATCCAATTACAATCAGATTCACTCTACCTGGATGGAAGAGAGATTTATCTGGATAGGGGTTTTATTGAAGGATGAGAAGCCGAAATGAAAACCAGCTGAAATGAGGAAATAGGAGTAACAATGCTGTTTTTATTAAAATGTAAGGAGTAGAAAGTTCAGATAATTGTGTGAAAATGTAAAGTAAAGAAAACCAACATTTCTACTTTTTTCTTGTGTCCATGGCTGAACATTGCTGTGAGAGTTTCCTCTCTGATTGCTTTACCCTTCGTGTAACTCCGCCCGTCCCTCTGTCTCTAAGTGCCCATCATGCCGCTCGGCTCCGGCTCAGGAGAAGCCATTTCTGCTCCGCCTCCTGAATAAAATATCCCCCGCGAGCTGACAGCAGAAGAAACAGAGTTTTTGGGTCACGCTCGCTCGGCGCCGCTCTCGCCTGGGAAGATGGCGGATCTCTCTCTCATTGTTATTAGCGTTTAAAATCTCCACTCATGAATTGTTAACCGGTGGAGGAGCTGTAATTTCTCCCAGTTTATTTTAAAACCTTCTTAAAGATTCTTCCCCAGCTTTTTTGAGTCTGGGCCAGCCAGAGCGACTAAAACCTCCCTTCATCATTTATTAAACACACATCCGGTTCATGATAGCATGATTCCATTGATGCAAAGATCCAGTTACTTTCTATTTTTCACTTTTTATCAGTTATGAAGCATCATAAGCAGGTAATCAGACTTATACAGTGAAAGTTTAATTACATACAATACGTTTTTAATTTCCGTCAGTTTTTGTATTGTATTTTATGGCCAAAAAGTTTTGGAATTTTGGACATATAAGGTTTTGGTTTGAAAGCAACAAAAAAAGCATTTGATTTGCCGTTATAACACTGTTATGAAGCATCATAAGTAGGTAATCAGGTTGGAAGTGAAGTAGAGGTTAAATTATATACAGTGCATTTAAATTTCCATCATGTTTTACTTTACAGTAGTTTTTACTTCTTAATGGCCATAAAGTTTTATAATAATGTTATGAAGCATCTTACACAGTGTGAGGCTGCCACCACCATGCTTCACAGCTAGGCTAATGTTTGAATAAGGCCGGCCGGTGCGACTAAAACCTCCCTTTATCATTTATTAAACACACATCTGGTTCATGATAGCATGATTCCATTGATGCACAGATCAAGAACTTTCCTATTTTTCACTTTTTATCAGTTATGAAGCATCATAAGCAGGTAATCAGGTTTATACACTGGAGGTTTAATTATATGCAATACATTTCAATTTCCGTCATATTTTGCTTTACAGTAGTTTTTGCTTCTTTATGGCCATAAAGTTTTGACATTTTGGAGATACAAGGTTTTGGTTGTATAACACTGTTATGAAGCATCTCACACAGTGTGATGCTGCCACCACCATGTTTCACAGCTAGGCTAGTGTTTGCTAAGGCAGGCCAAATTGACTAAAACCTCCCTTTAACACACATCCAGTTCATGATAACATGATTCTATTGATGCACAGTTCTAGTTATTTTGTATTTTTCACTTTTTATCAGTTATGAAGCATCGTAAGCAAGTAACAGGCTTATAAAGCTACTTTACAGTAGTTTTCACTTCTTTATGGCCATAAAGTTTTGGAATTTAGGAGATACAAGATTTTGGTTTGAAAGCAACAATAAGCATTGCATAAAACATATATAACACATTAGTTGATGTGTCGTTATAACACTGTTATGAAGCAACTCACAAAGTATGATGCTGCCACCACCATGCTTCACAGCTAGGCTAATGTTTGTTTAGGCTGGCCAGAGTGACCAATACCTCCCTTTATCATTTATTAAACACGCATCCAGCTCATGATAGCATGATTCCATTAATGCACAGATCAAGAACTTTCCTATTTTTCACGTTTTATCAGTTATGAAGAATCATAAGCAGGTAATCAGGCTTATAAAGTTACTTTACAGTAGTTTTTACTTCTTTATGCCCATAAAGTTTTATTGTTTTTAAAAGTTTTGGTTTAAAACCAACAATAAGCATTGCATAGCACACATATAAAGCATTACTTACAGTGTGATGCTGCCACCACCATGCTTCACAGCTGGCTGATGTTAGTTTAGGCTTTAATTATACAATACAATAATGCCTGTACTTGTGTTTTGTCAATTTCTATAATTTTTTACTTAGAAGCGTCTCATAACAGCCCACAGCCCCATACTGTAATGCTGCCACCACCATGCCTAATGGTTTGTTTAAGAAACCTAAAATTTTATGGCAACTTACTGCACTAGATTTTTGAGTTTTGAGGCCAACTCAAACTTTTGAAACAAGTTTTGAAAAAAAAAAAAAAAATACATTAATCAAACACATAAACAGCACAACACTATATTTTTGTTAGTTTAAGCTAGCAACTGAGAATGTATGACTATAAAGAGTGTTTCATATCAGAATGCTTTTTAAATTAGGCCAATTCCCAATAAGAATTAACGTGTAAATAATTAGTTATTGAAATATGTTATCCAATGCTTATGCATGTAATATAAATGTCTTACATTGATGTGTATATGCAATTGTGCATAACCACAAAATAACGACTCATAACCACATGTTGTTCATTTTGTATACAATATTTTATAAAAAATAATAGAGAGAGGTAGAGAAAGCACATGTTTCTTGGCTGATCAATAAAACACAGATGTAACTGATACAACATGATTATATACAGCAGCTCTGACATGATCAAACATCCCAGAATAAACCTGCCACCTGCCCACATCCTGCTAATGCTGCACCTTCAGCCAGCGCTCCCAATAAACCCACTGTACTCCCGCACCAATAAAACCACTGCGGCCACTCCAGCTTTACAGCCTGTTTAGTTTAGCTCTTACTGTAAAACCCGGCATCAGCGCTTTCACCCCTATAATCACCGTTCTCCAGTGACTAACACTAAATATACTGTAAATATACAGGATTTATGAAGGGAAACTCCGGCAAATATCAGAAACTCTGCAGAATCGGGCGATCGAGATCTAAACATACTGTATAAACTGGTAGAGAGAGAGGGTGAATAATTATGTACCATAGCAGGATACTGCCCTATCAACAGTGTCACAATAAAGGCATGTACTTTTTTCTGGCCACTTTATTGGAAACACCTACATTGTAGATCCACTCACTCGCCACTTTATTAGAAACACCTACATTATTCTTCCACACACTGGCCACTTTATCAGAAACACCCACTTTGGGTTCCCATTTACTGGTCATTTTATCAGAAACATCTATTTTGTACTTCCACTCACCGGCCTCTTTATTAAAAACACCCATTGCTTCCTGATTCACTGGCCACTTTATCAGAAACACCCACTTTGGGTTCCCATTCACTGGCCACTTTATTAGAAACACCCACATGGCTTCCCCATTTACTGGCCATTTTATCGGAAACACCTACATTGTACATTGACAATGTTTATTGTAAATAGCCATCCTTTATACTTTGTAATAAAATGGCCAAAGTAGTTCATCATAGGTGTTTCTAATAAAGTGGCCAGTACGTGGAGTGCCAATGTTGGTGTTTCCAATAAAGTGGCTGTGGAACTACAAAACTAGGGGTTTCTAATAAAGTGGCCAGTTAATGGATTTTCAAGACAGGTTTTTACAATAAAGCGGACTGGGTGTTGAGTACTAATGTGGGTGTTTCCAATAAAGTGTCCAATAGGTTTAGAACCAATGTGAATGTTTCCAATACAGTGGCCAGTAAACGGAGAACCATTGTTGGTGTTTCCAATAAAGTGGTCAGTGAGTGGATTGACAATATAGGTGTTCAGTAGATTGCCAGTAGGTTTAGTACCAATGTGGGTGTTTCCAATAAAGTGGCCAGTAGGTTTAGTACCGATGTGGGTGTTTCCAATAAAGTGGCCAGTAGGTTTAGTACTGATGTGGGTGTTTCCAATAAAGTGGCCAGTAGGTTTAGTACCGATGTGAGTGTTTCCAATAAAGTAGCCAGTAAGGTTAGTACCGATGTGAGTGTTTCCAATAAAGTGGCCAGTAGGTTTAGTACCAATGTGGGTGTTTTTTAATAAAGTGGACAGTTATTGGAGAACCAGTGTATGTGTTTCTAATATATTGGCCAGTATGTGGAACTACAAAGTAGGGGTTTCTAATAAAGTGGCCAGTCGGTTACGTGCCAATGTGTGTGTTTCCAATAAAGTGGCCAATAGGTGGAGGTCAGAGGCAGGGGTTTCCAATAAAGTGTCCAGTTAGTTTAGTACCAATGTGGGTGTTTCTAATAAAATGGCCAATAGGTGGAGGTCAGAGGCAGGGGTTTCCAATAAAGTGGACAGTCATTGGATTACCAAGAGTACTAATGTGGGTGTTTCCAATAAAGTGGTCAGTCAATGGATTGATAAGATATGTGTTTCCAATAAAGTGGCCAGTGAATGGATTTCCAAGATAAGTGTTTTCAATAAAGTGGCCTGTGTGTTAAGTACTAATGTGGGTGTTTCCAATAAAGTGACAAGTAGGTTTAGTACTAATGAGAGTGTTTCTGATAAAGTGACCAGGAATTGGATGTCAGAAGTAGGGGTTTCCAATAGGTAGAGTGGTTGGTAAACTGGGACAGTTCTGCAGCTCTTTAGATCAGGAACGCTGTCAGAGGCAGTTCTACAGTAAAGTTCAGGAGATACGAGTTTTATGAAACTGTGACAGTAAACAGAATGATGATCCGTCTTTTCCCCTCTTCAAAATTCAGCAAATCTAGAATTTACACTGTTACTGTACAAACGGACACGCCCCTTACAAAAAAATGAAGTGGAATGAAAAAACATTACAACACATTTCAGATTTCATAATTCAATATTTAAAAAATATTTATGGAGCTTAAAAGCTTACATACATACTCAAATCTGCATTTTAAATATTTGAAATTAATTTACCTGAATTATACTTAAAGATCAGACTTTTTAAACCTAATTTATTTTTTTATCTAAAACTTTGTGCATCTGAAATTTTATGTGAACTGTTTTTTTTAAATTGACACTTTATGGATCTGATTGGTTTTAAATCTTTTTTTTTTTTTGTCATTCTTTTTATCTGAAACACTTGATCTGAGTTCCTTAAATATAATTTTTTATATCATCATTTTTTCAATCTGATTTTTTGTTTTATTTGAAAACATTGTGGCTCAGATTTTTTAAACTTGATTTTTTTTGTTTAAAACTTTGTTAATCAGATTTTTTTATCAGATATTTTCATTGTGAATCAAAAATTTGATATTCAACATGATTTTTTTTTAGGTAAATTAAATTTAACTGTATAAAACGCAGATTGTAATATTTGTCAGCTTTTGATTTCCACATATATTCTAATATTTTCCATCTCCTTTTGTTATCAGAGGAACAGAGGGACAATCAGAGTCTCTAATTATCCTGTCAGAGTTAACGAGCTCCAGTTCGTCACATGATTAATAATTATTAGCATGTTTGTTATTGTCTGTGCTGAACAGAAACATCGGGAGCTTCCCTTTCGCTCTTCAGAACCATCCGGAACCGGGCCAGAACACGGCCAGAACCCCGAAGCAGAGAACCTGGTCCGGTCCGGTGCTGTCCGGTTCATCCTCCATCACCAGCTACCAGAATAACCCAGCTGAGTCACTGTAAACTGCAAGGTGAGTGTCCTGCCTCTCTGTCTGTCTTTCTGTCTGTCTCTCTGATATTACTCAGCACAGCCATACAGCCACTGTTACCCACTAGCCCTTATAAACCCCCCAACATCCCTGCAGGACCCCCCAACCCCCCACTCACAAATAAACACCCAACAAACAACACCGGGTCCAAATCAGTCTATAGAGTCTTCAGATAGAACAGCTTCACAAAAAAAGAACATTTAGGGTCCAAAAACAGCTTTAATTTAGAATCTCAAAAAAAGTATATAAGGTTTAAATTAGTTTTAGAAAATGTATGAAAGCAAGAAGTAAAGAGGAGAGAAAGAAGAAAGAAAAAGAAGAGAAAAGAGAAAGACAAAAGTTCAAAAGGAATGAAGAAAAAGGAGAAAAAGATGGAAACAAAAAATAAAGAAAGAAGCTAGGAAGGATAAAAGAAAGAAAGGAATGAGAAAAGAAACAATAACAAAAAGGAAAGAAAAATAAAACTGAGAAAATGATAAGGAGTGAAATATGAAACTTAGGGTCCAAAATCAGAATCTCTAAACCTCAACAGAAAAAAAATACTTTAAAATGAACAAAAACAAAAGTTAAAAAGTTTCTCATCCAAGAAAACTAACAAACAAAAACACAAAATACAAAAATGAAGCGTATGGTTCAGAAATGGCTCGTTCCAATCAGCATTACCGAAAACCTTCAGTTTCAGATCCAGAAAAGGGAGCTAATCCAAATCAGAGCGTCTGAAGAACAAAAAGCATCGTAGGTCCAGAAACGCTTTCATCTACATCAGAGTTTCTAAAGAGAAGATTGAGTTTAGTTTAGTATCCAATGAAAAACCAGTTTCCAGTTCAAAAATGTCTGAACCCAGAGAAGTCATGGAGTTACTGAGGGAACCTCTGCTCCTCAGGACATGTGGTGCAGTTTGCTAAACCTTCAAGGCCTCGTGGACGCCGACGGCGGAGAGCCGGCGGTTGATGTTGCGGTAGCGGCAGCGCAGCAGGTCCTTGTAGGTGGAGCGAAGGTCCCGGTTGAAGAAGGCGTAGATGAAGGGGTTGACCAGCGAGTTGGCGTAGCCGAACCACAGCAGCATCCGCTCCAGCCAGATGGGGATGCAGCTGCACTCCACGCCGCAGATGAAGGGCCGGGCGGTGGACAGGATGAAGAAGGGCAGCCAGCAGATGGAGAAGACCCCCACGATCACGCCCAGGGTGGTGGCCGCCTTCTGCTCCCGCTTGAAGATGGACATGTTCTGGCGTTCTGGGCTGAGGAGCCGGGACAGCGCCGCACATTCCTCCGCCACGCCGGTGCCGTGGTGCTGAGGCTTCAGACCGTGCATCCTCACCGCCTCACTGCAACACAACAGAGATCAGATCAGAGATCACAGTGTCTTTATCTAAAGTCACTAATTAATAATTAGAAAAATGTTCAGGTGTCCTCATTCAGGTCCAAGATTTAGAAGCTTTAAAGCCTGGCTTGATCAGATCAGACATTGGAAAATATTGAAGTAGGTCAAAACATCAGGAATTTTTAGGACATTTTCAAGAAGCATGGAACATTTTTTTTATTATGCTTAACCCTCAAAAACAGGAAAGTCCTGTAGATACTGTATATGAACCTTCAGGAAAGTGTCTTGCAGGAACGTGAACCTTTGTGCAGGAATCATAAAAGTGTTATGCAGGTATTTTAACCTTTTTGTAGTAATTTTAAAGTAATGATTTGAACATTTGTAAAGAAAACATTAAGGTACCCTGCAAGAATTTGGTCCTTTGTGAAGGAATCCTTCCTTAGCGCTTTTCCACTGACATGAAAGCAGCAATGTTCTGGTTTGTGAACCTAATTTTGGACAGTTTGCCCCGTTTCCACCAACAAAAGTAGGTTCCAGAACCAGGGACATTCATTTTTGGCAAGAACCAAAGAAGTCTAGCTTCTTTAGTACAAACCATGACCACTTCTATTCACCGCCGCTGTGCAATGCCCTCTGTTGATGACGTCTGATGTGACGTCCTGAGGGTTCTACTAAAACTGGTGAAAATGAGGGCTGGTTCATTGACAAGCACCACAGGTCTTATAAGCCCAAATGGAACTGGTTCAAGAACCAGAGATCTTTTGGTGGGAAAGCGCTGAATGTGTCCTAGTGGAATGTTAAGCTTTTTTTAAGAATCTGAACCTTTGTACAGAGGTTAATATTTTGCACCACACTTTCTTGATTCCTTTAGAAAGGTTAAACTTCCTGCAGGACATCTTCTTTCCATTTTTACCCTCCTGTATTTGATTTTTATTTATTTTAAGAAATAATACTTTCTACAGTGGATCTCCCGGGCTGGCGGCAGGTCCAGGCTGCGGACGATGCTGGTGAAGCGGTGCTTGGCGCCACTCTTGCGGGCGGCTTTGAAGATCTTGTAGTACATGAAGAGCATGACGAGCATGGGGATGTAGAAGGCCACGGCGGTGGAGTAGATGGTGTAGCTGAAGTCCTGGCTGATCAGACACACCCCCGCCGTGTTGATGTTCTTCGCCCAGCCGCAGAACGGGGGCAGCGTGATGGATGCCGACACCAACCACACCCCGAAGATCATCTTCGCCATGAGCTGTCCGTTCTGACGAGCCGGGTATGTCAAAGGTCGCGTGATGCCGAGATACCTGCAACGAGAAAATCAGCCAAGTGAAAGATTTGTGTGGGTTAGCCATTCATCATTTTTACTCAACTATTTCTCAAGTGTTTTTAATAAAATAGACAATAAAGAAGCAAAAAGTAAAAGGGTGTTTCTACATAAACTGGATGATAGCAAGTGATTATTGTGGCTAGATATAATCTTTACACAGCTGATTATAATCGGAAAATAGCATAAACAAAACTCTAAACGTAAAAATATTTTAATAAAATGTAAAAAAAGACAAGTAGTGATTGAGTGTTAGCTCAGAAAGCCAAAATCTTATATCACTGGGTTGCATCGGGCCAGCTCTGGTTCAAATCTAGGCCCAGTTCTGGCCCAAATGCTCAGCTCACATCTGGGCCAGCGGCTGGGCCATGTTCAAACACTCCAATTTGTCTAAGCTTAAGCTGCTTGTGCCAGCACTCCCGTTGCCAAGTATAATATGGGAATTGGCCCAAGTTGCATGTGCCAACACTCCATTTGCCAAGTATAATAGAGGAATCTGCTTGAGCCCCTAATGCCAACATTCTGGTTGCCAAGTATTGGCCTGAGCTGGGAATGGGCTGAGCGATGGGAATCGACCCAAGCACTATGCGCCAACATTCTGGGTGGGAAATATTGGCCCAAGCTGCTTGTGCCAACACCCCAGTTGCTGAGTATAATATGAGAACTGACCTAAACCACATGTGCCAACACTCCAGTTTATGAGTATAATATGAAAATCAACCTGAGCCACCTGTGCCAAGACCCCGGTTGCTGAGTATAATATGGGAATCGGTCTAAGCCACATGTACCAATACCCTGGTTGCTGAGTATTATATGGGAATTGGCAAAGCTAGGTAAACCATATTTGGTCCAATTTCAAGCCCCAGACAATGCTACGATACATCAGCTGAGCTTGGGTCAATTCTTCATGCTGTGTGGGTGGGTGGTTGGACGGCTAGATGTCTGTTAGTGCCGAATGACGTTTAAAGCTTTATTTTTTGCCCAATGAAACAGGAAACAGGAATGCCGCTGAGAGGCTGTCTGTTTGTTAATGTGAGATGCTGGTGGGCGAACTGGGATGGAGAGGCATTTTTCAACGCATATTCTCAACAATAGAGGAAAACAAGTGTGTCGGAGTGAAGATCCAAGGTTAGGGCTCAGCAGAAGAGCGTACTACAGCTAGGTGTGAGATGACTAAACAGCACTGCTGAAAATAGACTGTCGATGAGTGGGCCGAGTCTCCACACAGTCCGTCCACTGAAAATGCAGTTCGCTTGAAATGACTGCCAACTATATCGGCCTGAATTATACCAGATGGTTTTGCCATGTCCCTTGTAAGCTAAATAATGTCATACTGATCTGTATAATTAAAATGAGGATCTATCTAGTACTTGGTTGGATCCTCTATCCTGGATATAAAATGAGATTGAGACGGTTGGGTATGGAGGTTCTACAGGTTCCATATGGATCCTGCAGCACATTTACCCATAGATGTTGCTACAGCTGGACCTGTAGATCCTGCTCTACACTCATAGGTTGAAGCTAAAGCTGAGTCCCAGCTCCTCCATAAAAGCTGGACTGGTAATTAATAAATTGGCTGCCATCTGGTGGAGAAATTCCTGGGAAACAGACATTCATTGCTGTGTGAAGTGTGAGCATTATTCTGCTGAAAGTAAATGCCATGAGAGGAAGCAACACATGTATGTGCTGGATGTTCTGCACATATCACTGAGCTGTTAGTGTCCCTTTTATTACTATTAGTTGTGACCGACTGTCGCAAGTGATGTTCCCAAGTTCATCATATCTGCAGTTTACACTGAGAACTCTTCAGTCCACCTCAAAAGCAAGACTGAAGCTCTTACAACAAGGTCTCCATACTCGAACTCAACCATTGTCTAGATGCTGCGCAATTCATTAAAAAGTCTTATTATGCTTCTCTCAGTCTGATCTCAAAATCTGTCAACTTGGAAAAATATCTTGGAGGCATGTTTTAGAGTTAGTGATCTCTCATCAAGAGGTACACTGCCCAAAATAAGCCTCTAAGAGCCTTTTTATAGCCATTTTTACGGCATCTTGTGGGGACAAAACCCAGTGTCTAATCTAATCTAACCACATCTGTAATCATTAACATATCTGCTTGAGACATAACTGAGACTTATTTGAGACATAATACATGACGAGTTTACAGTATACACATATATATAAATAAAGAACTGATACTGGTTCTGCTTTTGTAGATTCTCAGTCAGAGTCAGAGTGTTTTCGTGGTCCTGATGTTGTTTTGTTGGTTGCTATGCAACCAGCCCTGACACTGATTGGAGGAGATGTGGAGTCTGATCTGTCTTCTGCAATTCTATTCATTCCCCATTCTTTCTCTCTCTCTCTGTTTTCTCTTCTTTTCTATAGTTTCCTGTAGTTTTCTCTCTCTCGCTCTCTCATTCTCTCGCGCACTCGTTCACCCGCTCACTTACTCAAGCGGCTCACGCTACCCTTTAATTGTAGTAGCTCTCATCCCCCATACACACCCATTAGCCACCAGCTGAAGATGCTGTGTTTACTTTCGCGTAGCGCTGTAGACGTGCCACTGCGCCAGCATGCGAGAGGCAGAGGCGCGAGAGTGCGTTCCTGCAGCTTGTCCTACTTTACAGCTAACCAGATTCATAAAAAGCTCTTTCAGAGAGAGATAGAGAGAAAGAGAGAAAGAGAGAGAGAGGCCAGCTGCTTCTATCATAATACACACTCTTCCGAACACATTCTGAGATTAGCATGAATCCACACATTCTCACAACATCTGCATATAAACTCGTTAACAAGTCCAATTCAGTCACAACAGCTGAACAGCTGTAAATCATTTCCACAGCCTAGGCTCTGTCACCCAACGTCAATTTGACGTCAGAAAGATGTGTGAATCTAATGTCCGGCAGATGTTGAATTTTAGTTGAAAATAAAAAATGAGGTTTAGTTGATCAAAAATCCAGCAATGAATTATTAAAATTACTGAACTAACTAAGAAACATTGCTAAGTGCAATCAATCTTCAACATTAGACAGACGTGTTGAATTTTGGGTTAGAATTCAGTTTTTGTTTTTCCGCCTGTTCTTGGGCTACCGATCTCCTTATATGGGCATTTTTCCTGGCTGTGTCTCAATTCACCAGGGCAGCGGTAGTGTATTGGACGGCAACCCTGACGACATGGGTTCGATCCTGTGAGGAGCAGTGTGTTTTTTTTTTTTTTTTCCTTTCTTCTTGGGTTTACCTGCTTTGAGATCCACTGTTCTGCAATTGGGTTCAACAACCCTCTGGGCTAGAGAGCTACTAGTCTGTAGCAGTACTTCATCCCATTGGAAAATATCTGGCCCATGGCCAAACTTAATTGCAGACCCCTGCTTTACACCGTGACAAATAATATCTAACTAATAAAACTAACAACTAACAATGTTTAGATTTAATTTTGTTGAGATGCAACTAAATGTAAATAAGTGTATGTGTTAAATGTCAGTATAACAATATGATATGGGTTTTGGTAGATATGTGGTGGAAGATTTTGAATAAATTTTTGGTTACTTAACATTAATGGCCCATATAATATTACACCCTGCACAAGGTGTGGCGTGATGCTCATTGCTATCTTACACCCCGTCAACAGTCTGTTATCTCACCTTCTATCTGTGTCATTTAAATAGCAACAGTGCTTTTGAATATATCTACACTGATGGGCGTGGTGTTCTGGAAAAGAGGTGTGTTCAGGTACATTTCCGGAGTTTTGCTTGTTTATCTTGACAACAGAAAACACAGGAGCTCCAACACTGACTAAATACAACCTGGACAGATGTCAACAGTCAGACGTTCATCACTATCTTGGCAATATACACATAATATTAAATAAAATAACATTGCTGTTTCCGTAAATGAGCTGCAGGAGCGCCTGCTGTAGTTTCCTGTGTTGAAAAGCATTGGACTCGTTCAGGTAGCTGCGCCTTTAAAATAGCAATCCGCCAAAGTCAAAGCTCACCTGGCTTTTAAAGGGTATGATGAGCAAGCGACATTCAAATTGGTTTATTTTAAGTTACGCCCAAAATGAACCACACCATGAATAATTAGGAGAATTAGTACCCTATAGTATGCCTTTTGTTCGTTTCGAGTTGCGTAAGGTGTACTTTTCCCGTCGTTACGATAGAAAAGACACACAGACACGCCCTGAATCAAGCCGAGCTGTGTTTTGTATTGAATTCTATTGAACAGTATCACAGTATACTATTATATACCATGTTGTATAAGATTGTTATCACTAAGTAAGGCACAGTATTCAATTCCATTCACTTCAGTTCACAGTAAAATGTAGGCTGCTTTAAAAAGCAAGGGCTAAATCTGAGTCTGTTATGAACCCAAGTCTGGATTTAATGTTCTTTTAGTTGAAATTGTGTCGTAATCATTTCTGTACAGGCTCAGAGCTGGAGAGTGATGGTTGTTTTTGAGGTAAAGTGGGTCTGATCTACACGTTCCCTTATGCTGTGGGGTATCATGGTGTGGCATGCTGTGAATCCCCAGTGATTCTCGTCATCCTCAGCATTTCTCCCAGCAGGCAGTGTGTGCTTACGAAGCATGAGCTTTGTTTTCCTCAAGATCAGGTTTCTTCATGCATGAACATAAAACCCATCTCAGCTCTTTACTGCCCTTAAACCCTAACAGCTACAAACAGCTCGACTACAGCTAACCATAACTGACCAAAACCACGTCCAGCAAGCACAAGTCTTACTTTATAGTACAGGAACTGGATTGTGTTGCACAGAAATAGATGTATAGTACAGCAAAAAAAAGTATTCACCCCGGTCTAACACAATTACTCCAAAAGGGCATGGACAACTCATCCAGGAGGTCACAGAAGAGCCCAGAACAACATTTAAAGAACTACAGGTCTCACTAAAGCCTCAGTTAAGATCAGTGTTAATGATGCTGACCAATAAGAACACAACCACCCATCTCACGTTTACCAACAAACATCTTGATGATCTCCAGGACTTTATTTATTCTTTTTGGACTGATGACACTTTTTGGAAGGTGTGTCCCATTAAATCTGGCGTAAAACTATAAATTACACATAATTTCAGAAAAAGAACATCATACTGAACGTAGTAAAACATGGTGGTGGTAGTATATATGTGTGATCTTAAACAGGAAGTTTATGCTGGAAAATCCTCCAATGTGTCTGAATTAAAACAATTCTGTAAAGAAGAGCGGAACTAAATTCCTCCACAGAGATGTGAAAGACTCGTTACCAGTTATCAATAAAGTTTGATTACAGTTGTTGCTGTTAAGGGTAGCACAACTAAGTTATTAGTTTTAGGGGGAAAACACTTTTTTTAAACAGGGATAGATTTTTCTCTTTAATAAATAAAATTATTTACACAATTATTTAATGTTTTTTATATTTACTCAGGTTATCTTTGGGCGATACTTTTTCAAGGAAGTATATATTAATTAATGAAATGTAAAAAAGCAAGTTAAGCAGAAAAAAAAACTAAATATTCAAATATTAAGAACTCTTCTGCCGTCAATCTACAGGGGTTTCTGATAAAGTGGCCACTCTGTGTAATGTGTAATAATGTGAGTAGCATCTGATAGTGAAGGACGGGAGGTCATGCACACCCCGAGTGGAAGGAACTGATCCAAAAATAGAAAAATAGCTCCAGAACATTCATATTTTTTTTATTCCGTGTCACGATTTGAATTTGGCAGTGTGATCTCTCTATCTTTCTATCTCTCTCTCTCTCTCTCTCTCTCTTTCTCCCCTGGGTTTACAGTGTGTGGAAGGCTAATGGAGAGTGTGTTTATTTCCGTTAAGCTGTGGAGAGACAGTCTGAAGTAAACGCTATTTTTGTAGCTGTAAAGTGATGTTTTTTTCTCCCCATAAAAACTTTATCTGCTCATCTTCATGAGCGCCAGATAACAAACACTGAAGCACAGCCCGACAAATGTCTTAATACTCTAAATAAATATCTGATAAATGTCTGAAAATACAAGTTTCTTATTGCTTACTGTTTTTTTTCTAATAATGAAGAATACCTGAAATGTTTTTTTTTACTTATATTATATAACATATAATACATTGTTTGTACCCAAACTTACTTCTGTCTCTATAGTGTTTATATTCAGACTTCTCTAAAGCACTATCCGGATGGGATTAGTTTCTCAGGGGGACGTCTGTGAAAAATATTTCACACTTTTACTCAGTAAAAAAAAATGCATATGAAAAAACAGGAGGACCAGTGAGTTTTTAGACTTTCTCGGTCACATGACATCATCTTAGTAGCCCCTCCCCCATTTCCACACTGTTGTGTTTATACGTGGATTTGTGGAAACGCGCAACCAAAGTGTAATTACGGTGCGCAGCAGTGGACAAATAGCTATTTTATTAATTGCGAGGAGATGAAACTCAGAGATGAGCGTCCAGACAGGACTAAAATTACCGGAGGAGCACGGAGTTCAGAGAAAAACAGTAGATAATTCAGCCTGTAATTTTCTCAGAGGACGTCTGAGAAAAACACGTACATGATCGTTCTGGACGGGAATAAAATCACAGAGGATAAAAAAAACCATAAAAGAGAAAAATTACCCCAGAACCCCCTGAGAAACTAATCCTGTCCACATAGGCCTTTAGACTCAGTAGTACTTACTTAATTGACTCAATTTGCACTCAGATTTGACTCTTTGTGTTTGGACTCTTACTTTCTTTTTTAACTTAAACGTATCTGTATTTAGACTGGTCTTGGTCTGGACAGTATTTGTACTCTTGACGCATTGATTTTGATTTGTACTTGGTTCTCAATTGCACTTAAGACTTAATTTCACTCAACAGTATCTACTTTTGGATTTATTTGGCCTTGTTATTAATTGTACTTAAACTCAATTTGACTCAATACAATTTGTCTTAGTTTTAATACCATTGGTACTTTGATTTGTCTTGGTCTTCATAGTACTTTTTTTGGACTTCTCTTGGCTTATTTTGATCTCAGTAATCAATGTACTTGGTCTCATTTTGGTATGAATTTATAAATATTATCATATTAAAAAAAAAAAGTTACCGTATTTTTCGCACTATAAGGCATACTTAAAATCCTTTTATTTTCCCAAAAATCGGCTTAAAATCCAGTGCGCCTTATGTATAAATATATATGTTTTTTGCCAGTCAGGTATTAAGGAGCAGTACAGAGTTATACAGGAGTTTCAGTTTAGTTCTGCAGCAGTATAAGCATTATCTGCTAACCATGCTAAAAGTGGTAGCTCTTTGACCGTCCAGAGGTGAGTATTATCGGCCTGTATCCTGCTGCTAATCCTGGCTAGCACTGCTGGAGCAGCATTAGCATTTGCCGCTAGCTAATGGAACAAAACCGCTATCAAATATCACCCTGTCTTGCCCGAACACTCAGGGTGCCTCAGTGTAGCTCTAGTGGAAGGCTGTAAATCTAAGCTTACTGTTAATAAACTGAAACACTTTACTCATCAACAAAAACAGTTTTCATGAGAAAAATCTGTGTAGATTAACATCCAGCACTCATTTTACTTTAAAAGATTTTTTTTTTTTTAAGAATTACAGTTTTGTGTACTTAACTTAGCTTAGCTTTACCCATTAGCGAGACCTGCTAAATTAGAAAGAAAACATGACGACACCCCTGTTCCTTACTAGTGTGTTTCATACTACTAGTCTTTTTTGACACCCAAGGATGCTTTACAATCATCATTTACTGCTTTACACTACCATTTACACTCAGCACTTGTCGACACACTGGTAAGAAGTTTTAGCCAATTAAACACAGCATACTCTCAACCAGAAACCACCCTCCACCTGGAGTACCAATCCATATCTGAGCATACAGTCATAAACACACAATTTAGAGTATGTAATTTACCTTATTCCTGAAGGGAACCCAGACAAATACAAGGTGAAACTGGAAACTCCACCCAGATGCTGAGAAGTGAACAGGCTAACCACTAAGCTACTGAGCCTCAATTAATAGTTTTCATACTCATATTTTACATATTTAATACTGTTTTAATACTGTGTAGCAGCAACAAACCAAGACAGGTTAAACTACTTAAAAAAATAGATTTTTTACAAATTCTTTCCCTCTATATCGACTCTGATAGAGAAGGAAAGACTGAGAGAGAGAGAGAGAGAGAGAGAGAGAGTGGTGAGGGAGTGGGCGAGCGAGAGTTTGGTGTGTTTTAGAGTGTAAAGCTCAGCAGGAGTGTGAAAAGAAAAGAATAGCGGAGGAATAAAACACACACTCAGCTCCTACTGAACTGATGAAGAGTGACACACTCGGACTGAACCGCCGAATCTACTGATCCAGAGAAACCATTAGTTCTCCTCCTCTCTCTCTATCTTTCTATACCTCTCTATGTTTTAACCTTGCTTTCATCTCTCTCTTCACTTTCTTCTTATCTCTGTTTTCAATCGTTCTTCCTGTGCTCTATCTCTCTATCTCTACCTCAATCCCGTTAGCTATCTTTGTTTTTCTGTTCTGTACTATACACTTTTATTTTTTCCACCAGTGGCAGACTTAAGGTAAGGACAGGGGGGGCAACCGCCCCTTCCATAGTGAAAGTAGTAAAATACATCTCTGAAAAAAATGAAGAGATCACTTCAGTTTCCGAATCAGTTTCTCTGATTTTGCTATTTATAGGTTTATGTTTGAGTAAAATGAACATTGTTGTTTTATTCTATAAACTACAGACAACATTTCTCCCAAATTCCAGATAAAAATATTGTAATTTAGAGCATTTATTTACAGAAAATGAGAAATGGCTGAAATAACAAAAAAGATGCAGATCTTTCAGACTTCAAATAATGCAAAGAAAACAAGTTCATATTCATAAAGTTTTAAGAGATCAGAAATCAACATTTGGTGGAATAACTCTGGTGGTTTTTAATCACAGTTTTTTTTCATGCATCTTGGCATCATGTTCTCCTCCACCAGTCTTACACACTGCTTTTGGATAACTTTATGCTGCTTTACTCCTGGTGCAAAAATTCAAGCAGTTCAGTTTGGTGGTTTGATGGCTTGTGATCATCCATCTTCCTCTTGATTATATTCCAGAGCTTTTTAATTTGGTAAAATCAAAGAAACTCGTAATTTTTAAGTGCTCTCAAACATGCACCAATTAACAGCAAAATCAGAGGAACTGATTTAGATTTTTTTTTTTTCGAGAGCTGTAGGTTTCTTTAAACACTTTGGGTTAATTTACACTCTGATTATGATCATTTCGTCATGTCTCCCAGCCAAAGTTTTGTTAAGTTTGGATAATTTGTCCTTTAAAGCTCATTATTTTTCTAGGGTATCAAATGTCTTTAAAGCAGTGGTGGGTTTTAGAGCAGGGTTAAAGGGTTAAGAGATGAGGAAATGAAACATTTTCAGCAAAAAAAAAAATTCCCAACACTTAACAGGCCATGTTACCCCCTCCCCCCCCAAACACACACACATGCGCACACACACACACACACACACACACACACACACACACACACTCACACATACACATCACTCATGTTAACAGTTCCAGTCATCTAAATTGCCTCCAGAGTCCTGAGATTTGACCCCCTTTTAGCCTTTAGCCCCTCCCCCTTGTCCCGTTCCCCCCCTCAATCTCCCTCTCGTTCAGTCTGACTCTGTCAGTTCACTGAATTCACCCAGTCTCACATCAAAACACACCGAATAACATTATATAACCTCAACTACAGTACTGTCAGTTTCTGGACTGAACCAAAAATGTCCATTTATACAGTGTTTATACAGTGTGCATATATATATATATATATATATATATATATATGACTTTATACACCAAAAAGTCAATTTTAAATCTTTCTTTCTGTTTGAATTTGTTAGAATAAAAAAAGATAGTTTTGTTTACTGTGCCATTAAGACAGACATATGTAAATGAGCTCTGTTCTGATTGGCTGCCCTGTATAATGCAATAATCACAAAGCAAGATTTTACAGTTTAGTTAGTTAACTTATTAAGGCAGGACTGAAGGGGTGGAGCTAAACTCTAAACTGCTGTAGGCTGAATGGGTGGAACTAAATTGCTATAGAACAAATGAGTGGAGCTAAACTGCTGTAGGCTGAATGGGTGGGGCTAAACTCTAAACTGCTGTAGCGTGAATGGGTGGAACTAAATTGCTATAGAACAAATGAGTGGAGCTAAACTGCTGTAGGCTGAATGGGTGGGGCTAAACTATGCACTGCTGTAGACTGCTGAATGGGTGGGGCTAAGCTCTAAACTGCTGTACAGTAAATGGGTGGAGCTAAACTGCTGTAGAATAAATGGGTGGAGCTAAATTCTAAACTGCTGTAGAGTGAATGGGTGGAGCTAAATTGCTGCATGACAAATTGGTTGGAGCTAAATTTTTGTAGGCTGAATGGGTGGAGCTAAATTCTAAAATGCTGTAGAGTGAAAGGGTAGAGCTAACTTGCTGTAGGATAAATGGGTGGAGCTAAACTGTCAACTGCTGTATGTTGCTGAATAAGTGGGGCTATGGAATGGCACAGTGGATAACATCACTATCTGCCAGTGAGCTAACTACCACATCACTATAATGCGCAGTGGATTATAAGGCGCATTGTGTGACACTAGTAAGGAACAGGGTGTCACCATGGGTGGCGTACAGTCTGATAAACTTAAAACTAGCGCTTAGCGCAGTTAGCAGCTAATTCTAATGCATCCTCCAGCAGTGCTAGCCGAGGTTAGCAGCAGACTACAGGCTGATAATACTCACCTCTGAAGGGCGAAAGGGATAGCACTTAGCGTGGTTAGCAGCTAATGCTAATACTGCTGGAGAACTAAACTGAAACTCCTGTATAACTCTGTACTTCAGTGGAGTGGCTTTATTGCTCCTTAATACCTGACTGATAAAATTCATACACAAGAAGCATTATAATGTCGATTTTTGGGAAAATTAAAGGATTTTTGTTGCGCCTTATAGTGTGAAAAATACAATACATTAGCTCTAACACTGTAATACGTATAACTTTGCAAGTAAAATGCCATAATTCCATAAATATGAATATAAATGTTCATATTCAGCCTAATCTTGTAAAATAAAGGCAGAATAAAGTGTATAAAGCTGGTCCCCGTGCTGCAGTGTGTTCTGAGGCGGTGGGTTTGGGGTTTATGTGTGGGTTGTTTTATATTTCTGTGATATTCTAATGCAGGCTGACACAAGGCCGTTAGTTTCCATGGTTTTCCCTCAACAGCAAATGGAAAGACATCGGTGGAACTCGGCCTCCAGTGCATTACTGCTTTTCTTAAGAGTGAAGACTTGGCACAATAATGATGTGTGTGTGTGTGTGTGTGGTCATGTATGAGTGTGTATGACGAGTCTTTTATGATGGCATTGAACGCCTCGGCCTTGCTTTAAAACCCAAACGGCCCGTCTGCACTTTATACTGCACTTTTAAAGAGTTTTTTACACTGTAGCTCTGAGAAATAATATCAGAACATTATTTGATTTTGTAACAGTAGTGAAAAAATTCTTTACCTTATATATGAAGAAAAGGACCAACTTATGCATTCAAATAGGTACTTCAAATACTTTTAGCTGCTATGGTACAGAAATACAATACAGAAACATATTCTTCACTAAAGAGGCCTTGGAAAAAAAAAAAATATATATATATATATATTTATATATTTATTGTAAGTGTGTTGAGTGATGGATGTTTAGATTATGTTCCGTTTCTACATTAATTGTCTGCAACCATAGATCTGCTTATATAGAACTACATACATAAAAAGTATAGTGTAGGCCTATAAATTTTTTAACTTCCTGGAAAGTTATTTAACCCAACAACTCTCATTACTATCTTACAGTCAATTTTCATGTCTTACACCTGCATCGTTCAAATAGCAACAGTGCTTCTAAAAATATATCCACACTGATGCACGTGGTGGTCTGGAGAGGAGGTGTTGTCACTAGATTCAATACCAGGCGAGTGGTATTTAAACCACACAGACCAGGTGTGAGCAATCAGAAGCTCGGAGAGCGTGAACACAGTAGTGTCACGTGATCAGCAGAGTCAGGGAAGTCTGGTGTGAGAGAGCATGCTGGGAATTGGAGTCTTTGTTGTAAAGTTCAGAGTCCACAGCCGGCAGACTGACAGGTGTGTTCAGGTACATTTCTGGAGTTTTGCTTATTTATCTTATTTATCTTGCCAATAGAGAACACAGGTGCACCACTGACTGATTAAAACCCTGACAGATGTAAACAGTCAGATGTTCATTTCCTCTGCTGAGAAGCGTTGAACTTGTTCAGGTGACTACACTGTTAAATTAGCAATCTGCCAAAGTCAGAGCTCACCTGACTCTTAAAGAATAAGTTAAGTGACACGATGACTGGTTTATTTCATGTTATGCTCAAAATAACCAGACCCATCATAAATTAAATAAAAAGAGAATCAGTACATGTATTTTGCGAATTTTGAGCTGCCCAAGGTGTACTTTTCCTGTCATTACGATAGCAAAGACACACTAACACGCCCCCTTTATCAAGAATGGTTTGATTTTAACATTTAAAATGATTTTTTCATTCTCTTCAATTTGAAAAGTGCTGACATAAATCATATTATTCATTTTGAGGCAAAAAAACAGGACAATGCAATAAAACAAGAAGTGCAATACTTAATAAATGCATTCTATGCATTGCATCTTCAACAGTCCTTTAATTTGTATTTTACCCAACAATGGTAAATCATGATTTATAAATAACATCTAAGCGTATTTGTACATTGAACAACAGCTTCAATCTTCAAGAAATGCATCCTATGCTATTTATAATCTATTTTATATTGTTAAAGTCTTGTTAAGGAATATCAGAACATTTTTCACCCAAAACAAGATCATGCACTTACAATTTGTGTAATAATCAATAATTACAAAACTTAATACATGCATTATTTTGTATTTAAGACTAAGTAACAGGGTGGTAAAAAAAGCTTTTACAATAATTGTGTTTTTTTTTGGATTTGCCAAAGCCATACTCTTACTATTTATACATCAAAGAGCAATGCATGCTCAATACTTAATGCATGCACTCTACAGCATCTATAACACTGTAGTTAAGATGCAACACTGTTATGTATAATTGCATATGTGTGATTTCACAGTTTCAGTGTCTTCCCTGTTATTCTAAACGCGGTGAAACACGGTAGGCGTGTCCACAGTTCTGATGGACAGCGTTAGAGAGTGAGTAAAGGCAGATGTCAGCGATGCTGTCTGTAATAAATTATAGTTAATTAGGTTGAGGTGTACATTTCCTGTCGTTACGATAGCAAAGACACACTGACACGCCCCCTTAATCAAGCATGGTTTGATTTAAACAGGACACTGTTGTACCCTTGTAAAATTTGTGTATTTAAATATAATAATAGTGTTCTTGAACTATATGAGCAATAATTCAAGTATGCTTTTTCTACTTATACTTTTTATAACATTTTTACCTACTTAATCTGTATTCCAGTCTACTTTGAAAAAAGTATACTTTATTTGGCAGTGCTGATTTTATACTGGTGATGTACTTAGTAAAAATATATGTTTAGTATTATTTTATGAAATTGTGCTTTTTATGATAAAACTATACTTACACAAATACACTTAAATTATATTAAATAGTGGCGAAAATAACATAGGACTAGTATACTTAATATGAATTTAGTGCAAATTTATATCATTTTAATTACGAATAAGTAGTAATTAAGTACAAATGATTGGTTCCAAAATAACATAAATTAATTTAAGTATACTTCTTTTTCACAAGGGTGTGTAATTGCATATGTGTGATTTTACACTTCCAGTGTCTTCCCTGTTATTCTGAGCAGTGAAACCAGGTGGGCGTGTCCACATTTCTGACGGACAGCGTTAGAGAGTGAGTAAAGGCAGATTATTATCAGAACGCTGACGCTAATTGCTGAGCTGGCGTCGAGAAACCGGTGTCATGCCAAGCTGTGAAGTTGTAAAGAGGATGTGGTGAGGGCGGCGCCAGCAGTGCACAGTGGGTGGGGTTTAACGGAAGGGTTCAGAAAGTAGATTGAGATCGATACTACACTGTAAACCCATACCCAGTGTTTGAACTCAAATGATTTAAGTCTGTTTTACGTAAAATTGGATATTTTTCTAAACAATACTCAACTATTTGGAGTTGAGTTGAACTAAATTGAGATCTTTAAGTTGAACCAACTTAAATTAATAACTGAGTTTAGTCTGTTTTGCCATTAACAGCTTCTTTTCCATTGGCTTCTGTCACAATCTATTTGCATACTGGGCGTGTCCAACAGTTTCTGGCTAACACTCACCATCAGTGTGTAGTGATTCCCCTCTGGGCTACCTTACAAATAAATCATGTTCCCCTTTAGTTGTAATAACTTGATGTTTTAATTTATGCTAACTTATGTTTTCATTGCCCATTACTTAAGGCAACCGGTTTCCTCAAATTTTTTAAGTAAATTCAACTTATCCGGGCTTACAGTGTAGATTCATCCAAACTATGAAAAAGGTGTTAAATAAACCAGATTATGTTTTATTTTATTTTAGATTCTTAGATAATAAGTTGTGCACATCTCTGCTGGATTTTCTCAGTCAGCTTTATGAGGTAGAATCACCTAGAATTCCAGGCTTTCAGTTAACAGCTGTGCTGAACTCATCAAGAGTTAATTAAACTTGAATATCTTGCATCTTGCCTTAATGTGTTTGAGAGAATCAGTTGTAAAGTTGTGAAGAGTTAGAGTTTTACAGGAGGGATTTTTTTTATTGGTCCACTCATCATGAAATTCTGATATAATATAAAGACATACAGGTGTTGGACAATGAAACTGAAACACCTGTCTCATTTTAGTGTGGGAGGTTTCATGGCTAAATTAGACCAACCTGGTGGTCAGTCTTCATTAATTGCACATTATTGCACCAGTAAGAGCAGAGTGTGAAGGTTGGTTCAATTAGCAGGGTAAGAGCACAGTTCTGCTCTAAATATTGTAGACAATGCACACTATAACATTATGGGAGACATACCAGAGTTCAAAAGAGGACAAATTGTTGGTGCACGTCTTGCTGGAGCATCTGTGACCAAGACAGCAAGTCTTTGTGATGTATCAAGAGCCACGGTATCCAGGGTAATGTCAGCATACCACCAAGAAGGACCAACCACATCCAACAGGATTAACTGTGGACGCTGTAAGAGGAAGCTGTCTGAAAGGGATGTTCGGGTGCTAACCCGGATTGTATCCAAAAACCATAAAACCACGGCTGATCAAATCACGGCAGAATTCAATGTGCACCTCAACTCTCCTGTTTCCACCAGAACTGTCCGTCACCACAATCTATTATTGTGCTCTAAAACCAGGTGTTTCAGTTTCATTGTCCAACCTCTGTACAGCCAGATTCACATTATGTCAAAAAGTGATTTTTTTTTTTTTTTTGCTTGACATTTATATTTATGTATGACCATATCATCGCTGTCCAATTAGAAAAAAATATGTATCTCCAAAACAACAACTTTAAAGGATAGATAAAGCCTTCTAGAGTGTAAAGGACAGTTTTTGTGTGTTTAAATCCTGTAGTAAACTAAAACACACAGCGATGATATATAAACTCATATCTCAATATGCTGTGCTGAACTGTGCTGAATAGCTCTATTTGAGTACTGTTCTTATAATCCATATTACAGGGTTCACACACTTTTTAACCAATAAATATTATTTTATCATGA